>NW_028258471.1:1313170-1644069 GCF_053883595.1 Heterocephalus glaber | reverse complement strand
GAAAGATTTAGAGCATTATGCCACTGTTGCCTGCCACCCTGAGTGAAACACCTGCACGTTTGTGCCACTGAGCATGTTAGATATTGGGGGGGTGTATAAGTATCCTATTGATGTCAAAAATCCACTTTATAAAGTTAATTTTCCTAAATGTTCTCTGTCTCTAAAAGACTTGTTTGCATTTCTTTGGAATGCTTTTATTTTTCTTATTAATTTATGCTGAAATACCTTTTTGGCTGTGATGTTTTAAACGGTTGTCAAATCTAAGAATTCTGTTTTGTTAAAATGTTTTGTATGCATTGAGCATGCTGAAACTGGAAATTGCTTCTGTTGTATTGAATATAATTAATGTTTCATCCATGAAGTACCTAAGAGGTTTAGTAAGCACTAGTGTGTTTTTAGAACAGCATGTCAATAATTAGCTTTGATAACCTTATTTTTAGTAAAAAATGGAAGACTAAGAAACACAATTCTTGATTGTTAAATTTAAAGGTGCTTAGTTTCTTAGATTACATTAGAAAAGTTTCCTTAACTACTGTTTGTTCTAGAAACTGGAACAGCTCAATCAGTATCCGGATTTTAACAACTACTTGATTTTTGTCCTTACAAAATTAAAATCTGAAGGTAAGTAGAGTTTGTCTTACTCAAAAATGTCTTTAAGACCCATGAAGATATATTGGGAATTACTCATTTCCGAAGGTTTCATTTTGTAGTATCACATCCTTAATATATGTGAGATGCGAAGTCTTAGAGTTAATACCACTCCAAGCATTTAGATACTTAATCAGCATTCAGTTGTTAATTGGGTGTTTATATAATAAATTCCCTCATTCTTTGCAAATGAAAAATGTGTTGCAAAGTCCACTTTGGTTTAGTGTCACTGCTTATACATGAATATAGTAAAGATTGATTTAATGCACAGGTTGAATGCAGGATTTAATAATTGAATATATGTGTGTTCACTGTAGGAAAAATTGAAGACATGTAACTAAAATGAAAAATCACATCTCACCCAGAGATAATTACTGATCTCTTCAACTGTAAATCTGCACACTTATTTGACTATATATTACTTTTAAATTCAACAAAAACTGGAATTGTTCTATTGTAAATAAACTTTTATAACTTAAAACCTTAGCAGTATATGACTTTTTCATTAACTGTTACAATTTTAAATTTAAAGTGCTTTTATGACAATTTAAAGCCTAATTTTCTGATCTTTAAGTGACATGGTCATCTGACTTGTTTCTAATACAAATAATTGTTTCAGTGGACGTTTATTTCACAGCTATATTGAGCACCACCTCTTGCAGGCTCATGGGAAGTAAATGTGAACAAAACAAGATCCCTGCCTTCAAAGAGCTAATATTGTAATAAGGAGTATTCTTTATAGTATTACTTAAGTATTGAATATTCTTTTCCTGGAACAGTGGTTAGGCACATAGAAGACAATTTTCTTGACAGTTGACTGGCCTTTAAATGAAAGCACCATCCTCCATTTAATGATTAGTGTCTTTGAAAACACTGACTTGGCGTTGTAAAATAACAAGTTTTGTTTAGATACTGACACTGAGTTGTTTAACCTCTCTTGCTTCTTTCAGCTATAAAATGCTTGTGTTAGACAACCAGACCATCTGTAAGATTTCAGCTCCAACATCTAGCAGGTTAATGGTTTTAATGTGTGGTAAAATTATACAAATCTTATATATAGATTTTGATAATTGATACACATTTTAGGGGTTTTTGTTTTCAAATGATTTTCTAGCTGACTTTGTGGGTTTTAATTAGTGATTAAGGGACAGTCAGTTTTAAAATTGTAAATCTAGGTTTTAAAAACTAAGAATTATTTCAGCATATATTTAAAATCCGCAATTAATATCCTTAGTTTGGTTAATACATTTACAGTAACACCAACACCACCACCACCCCTGCATTGAACTCAGGACCTTGGGCTTGCCAGTCAGGCATGGCGCCACTGAGCTAAGTCCCCCTGCCATACATTTTTCCTAATATAAGAATTTTCCTTGAACAGTAGTTAAAATTAATAATCTGCACTTGGAACTAGGGGTATAGTTCCGTGCTAGAGCACTTGCATGTGTGAAGCCCTGGCTTCCATCCCCAGTATCACAAATAAATAAATAATCCACATTATTGGATTTTTTTAAAAGAACTGAAATATTTAGTGAATGAAAATTTCTAATCTATTTACTTGAAATTTTTAATTCTCCAGTCTATTCTGTCTTATTGTTACCCTAGATTCCACATAGTTTGTATAATTCAAATAATGACAAAAGAGTTTAAGGGGAGCAGTTGCCTCCAAAAAGACCTATTAATTACAAAACCCTAAAATGTTAAAAAGGAATTTATTAACATTTTCTTGAACCTAAAATTTATTTCTTCTGTTCATTAGGCACAGTTTCTCAAAGGACATAGGAGTTTTATATTTGTATAACAGTTGATATTTCTTGTTTTGACCCATTATTCTTTCCTGGGGAAGATTGGGATGCAATTTTGCCATATCTAGTTTTCTTTTTTTAAAAAAAGAGAAGACATCCACATACATAAGTAACATCTTTAAGTGAAAATGCTTATTTTGTAATCCTTATTGCTGAATCATGGAGTATAATGTTAGATCCTGAAAAGACCTGAGATGAGTTGCTTTAATTCTGTCACTATAAATGAGCAGATTGAGGCCCAGCGAAATTATAAGATTTATAAAGAAATGGTTAGTTGGTGGTTTTCTAAAGTGGATTTTGGACAGAAGGTATATATTTTTAACTAAAAATTGTTTCACCCTTGTAGTTTATTAAAGTCCTCATCTTACAGTATTTATTATAAAAACAAATATGCATGCCATTTAAAATAATTAGAATAGCTCATTGAAATAAGTTGTGATTGAAAATAGGAAATCTTGACAGGATGACATAAAAGCTCTTAGGTTATATTACTGTGGTAACCTGAATAGGATTTATATGCAGAAAAACTTCTCTGTTTGCTTCTACATATGCTTTACCCTTTAATATTTCAATACCAATCAGAATTTGGATGCATAATACTAACTAGAACAAGCTCCAGATATTTACTTTTAAATAAGGTAGGTAAAACAGTGTTGCAGTGTAGTGCCTTTTATTCCACACATCAGCTTTTCCAATCCTTTGAGAGGAAGGTAATACTGTCGAGTAGTTCTGAGTGTATGTTGTGGAGCCAGGCTCCTAAGGTTGATAATATGATTTCCTTGCTTAGTAGCTGTGTGTGACTTTGGCACAAACCTCAGTTTCTTCACTTGTGGAGTGAGGTAAATAATACCTGTTTCACAAGGTTGTGAGAATTAAGTGCACTCATGATTCTAAAGCCCTTAACGAGTATTTAATGCATAATAATCATTTAGAAGATGTTAACTTACTGGTGGTGATGCGAATTAAAGCACCTGTTGTATTCTAACATTAAATTGTTTTTTTGAAAATTTGTTAACTTTATCAGTGGCCTACACTTTTTAAAAGTAAATTTTAGGGCTGGGGATTTAGCTCATGGTACCGTGCCTGGCTGACAAGCTCAAGGTCTTGAGTTCGCTTCCTGGTACCAGGGGGGAAAAAAAAGCAAATTTTATTTTTAGATAGTTTTAGAAATTTTTGCTTTTTTTAGCCTCAGGCAAATGAAAAACATAAATTAATGGTATTTGTATTTGTTATGTGAAAGTGACCCTGGATGTTCATTATCTGTTTAATTTTTAAAACTATTTTTAGTGACTAATAATTGAGCTCCTTAATGATGTTTATATTAGCTAATAGTAAAACCTTAATATAGTGGCCAATGTATAAGCTAAATTAACACATTAACTTTTTTTTTTTGGTACCGGGGATCGAACTCGGGACCTTGCACTTGCGAGGCAGGTGGTAGAACCACTGAGCTAAATCCCCAGCCCAAAACATTAATTCTTAACGTTAACAGTTCTCAGCAAGGAGCAGCCTCTCCCCTCCCCCAGATATTTGGCATTAACTGAAAATATTTTTGGTTGTAACAGTGGGGCAGGGGGGTACTGTTGGCATCTGTGGCTAGAAATGGTGCTAAATATCTTACAGTGTACCAGCCAGTACCTCACAACAAAGAATTATCCTTAAAATGTCAATCATGTAAAGATTAAGAACCTTGAAATATAAATTAAACAGCTAATTTTTTGATAATCATGTGTGACCTTTTTTTTCTTCTACTGGTGGTAGAAAGATAAATTGGAATGTTGTGATCAACCTCTGAATATAAAGCACTCTTCTTGCCACTTTTTGAAATGAAAATTCCTTTAAAATTCAACTGCTTTATTACAGATGAACCTACAAGATCACTGAGTGGTCTCATCTTGAAGAATAATGTGAAAGCACATTTTCAGAACTTCCCAAATGGTGTAACAGACTTTATTAAAAGTGAATGTTTAAATAATATCGGTGACTCCTCTCCCTTGATCAGAGCCACTGTAGGTAAGTTATGTACAAAAATTTTGCTCATCTTATTTATAACTGGATTGTTTTAGAGGTGACATTGTTTTCACAGGAATTTTTATACCTATTTCTTGTTATATTGTGATGGAGACATTTTCATTGCTATTTAAATGCTTTTGAAAGTGTTAATGATTACAGCACAGGCTCTCTTACCCAGTGAGACCAAGGTCACTTGTAGTTGCTTAGTCGCAGTTGGTTAAGGTGAGAGCATCAGCAAATGATATTTAGGACCACTGCCTTTTCTTTGGATATATGCAGATTGAAGTTCCTTCCTGTCTACCCTGTGTAATTCTGGGGGTGTGATTTCTAGTGTCACTTGCAAGAAAAACCATTTTGTTTTATAAAAGTAATCTTTTAAGTATAGGATCCTAGAATTTTGCTCTTTCCTTTTGTTTCTAGTATTTGCCTGGTCTACCTAATTAGCAATTTTTTAGTCTTTCTCAGATCATAACTTGTTTTCAGGGAAAGAACAACTTTCAGTTCATATAATGTTAATTATAATAACTGAAATCAATTTGGAAGCACATGCAAGTGGCCAAGCACATGTATTAGGGTCAGCAGCAAGACAGCTGTACTCCAGAGTAGCCTACTAATTGGTAGCATTAAGCACACCGTGGGGTTTAGCAGCTGTATTTTACAAGGACCTGGAAAACTTGTGTAAATTGAGCAGGTTGGTTGAACAGAAGTCAGTGAGTCAAGCGCTTTCGTTAAGTGTTCCTCAGCTTTATATATTTTATCTTTTAATATGAAAAGCACAGTTCATCTCTTACAAGGCAGAGGCTCTGATTTCTCTCAACACATTTTCATATTAAAGAGTGGTGTTAATACTAGCTTCAAATTTGATGCATAGAAGAGATATGCAGTTTGTAAAAAGTGACTGCCTCAGTTATTCTCCTGTACCCTCAACGTACCCCCTCTTGGCTTACCAACTCTTGACACAGGTAAAAAGTGGTGGAGTGTGTGCTAATCTTTTCTGTTTAAAGTGAAGGAGCAAGATCCCTATACATGTAGTGTGATGAGATTTTGAAACTGACAGGCATCCTTGGAGACAAAGCAGTTCAGCTAAGAGGAAAGGAGAGGACAGGATGTAGACATTATGAGATTATTTTCTCCCTAAACTGTATCTCATTAAAAACCTATCTTTTGAGTTCTATTTTGTCCAAACTATAGTACTTTATATCTTAAATTTTTAAAGGCTAGAAGTAATCATATTGAGGAGACAACTGATGTTATCTTTTAGTGTGTGCTGGATTTCTTTTACCTTTCATAAAAGTTTTTGAACATGTTTGGGGGTTAGATTTAGCTTAAGAAAATTGTTTTTCTTCTTGTGCCGGGTATCAAACCCATGGCCTGGTACATGCCGAGTTATCACTGAGCTATATTTCCAGCCTAGAATTATTTTAAGGACTTACAAGTATCATTGGACTTCTTAGTTTAAAATAGGTAAATTGGCATGCCTAGCCATTTTTTTATTTCTTGATACCCACTTGTATGAAAAGTCCTTGGTTTTAGTTCATTTATATATATTTAAATATCCTAATTAGAAGCTACTGAAGGTGTCCGTAGAGAAAGCAATCAAATAGAGTTTTTATTTAGTTACTTGTTTTACTCAGCTTCTCTAAAAACATATATAAAATAAGGAGTTTCAGATACAACTGCAGTATCTTTCTAAATTACATGTCTGGAACTTTATTAAAAAAAATACTTGGGAATATGAAAGTGGGTTTGGGTAGAAGTATATATGAAATGACAGTTGACTATATTGATGTCTGTTGTTAAAGCTGTATAATGAATACATTCAGTTCAGTGTGTTTCTCTACTTTTTTATATAAGGTGTGTATCCCTTATCTGAAATGCTTGTGACATAAATGCTTCAGATTTCGGAGTTTTTTGGACTTGGAGTATTTGCATAGAATTTACCAGTTGAGCATCCTTCATCCAAAATTCAAATTGCTATGAAATCTGAATCTTTTGTGTGTCATAAAGTTTCTATTTTGGATTTTCAGCTTAGGGTTGTTCAACCTATGTATATGAACTTTTCCACTTTTAAAAAAATTGTAAAATTACCTAAAACAAGAGTTATCAGCTTGAAATAAGTTAAGCAGCTTGGCCAGTTAAATTATCTGCTTTAGTTTTGTTCTTTGCCATTTCTGCCTTTTGATACAGATTACAGATGGTGGTAGAAAAGTAGGATTCACCTATAGAAGTTCCTCCCAAAAGAAAGGCACAACATTAACATTCTGAGTTCTGTTGTCTTTGTTTTGTTTTTTTTTTCTCATCCAAACCAATACCTCAAAATCGGGGTGCTTTTTAGTTTTGATGAAGCTAAATTTTTTTTCTTCAGGAAAATTGATGAGCTTTTTATATAACACATTGTTGCTTTCCAACAACTAAATACAGAAAATTTTTATTTTAATCTCTTAAATTTTAGTTCACATTTTAAAAATCTGAAGTGCTTTTTGGAACATTTTATAAGTAAAATAATTTTTGTAGGTTTCTGAAAGGCACCTCTAAGAGTTGAAAACCATTTCATCACACATCAACCTTAGAAAATTGAGATTTTTTTTTCTACTGTAGCATAAGTATACTACATTATTAAAGTAGCATTCTTTTTGTTTAAACCAGGGTTTTACGGTCTCAGCACTTGATATTTTAGGCTAGATAATTCTTTGCAATTGGGCTGTTCTGTGCATAAGATGTTAATCAGCATCTCTGGCTTCTACCCACTGGATGCCAGTAGTAGCTACATCCTCTGTTGTGCCAACTGAAAATGCCTGTGAACAGTGCCATTTGTGGTCGGGACAGCGGTGTACCTGACTGAGCTCCTTAAGGGCACAGACCACATATTTCTCATACCTAATACAATATTTGCATCACATTAAAACCTTAGTAAATATTTTTAGCTAAGAGTTCTGATTATAAAAGTAAATTTACAGCTTCAGTTGTTTTGTTTTGTTTGGACAGGATCCCTCACTATGTTGCCCAGGTTAGCCTCCAACTCCTGAGCTTAAGTGATCCTCTTGCCTCAATTCCCTAAGTAGCCGGAACTAAAAGTGTGTATCACTGCACTCAGCTTTAAAACTTCTTTCCATCTTTTCAATATATCGAGAATCTTGCCAAGGAAATATATTTGGAAGGGATCATGTTTTAATGACTAGTAGTCCATTGGATAAATGTAAACTTCTCTTATTAAGGAATATATAATTTTTAATTTTACTATTTTAGTCAATATGCTTTCACATAAGCTTATATACTTGTGGGAAAGTTTCTGTAGGTTTAATTCATAGAAGTGGCATCCTTGGGTCAGGGTGTTGTTTAAACATTTAAGATTTTAATAGGTATTGCCAAGTACACAAGTTTTTTTTCCTTTATTGATTTTAAACTGAAAATTACCTGTCACTTTTCACTTTTTGCAGCTGTGTTAAGTATTAGATTTTTTTTCAGAAATTGAGATTGTGGGGCAGATACATTTGGAATTTGTCAGTCTATCAGCATTCTTTAATACTACAAGTAATAAATGTCAGCAGTCTGTTAGTACTAAATTGTAGGTTGTTTCCATTTTGTATATTTAAGATGTACTTGTTTTAGTGTTTTTTTTTTAAGGCAGATCAGATTTCTTTCCCTCATTTCTTTTGTATTTTGACTTAAAGAGTAATTGGCAAGAAGGATCAGATCTTGCTGCTTTTGAATTTACTGGAGGACTGTTTTATTTCTAAGAGTTACATCTTAAAAATGCTATTGATCCTTACTATTTAATTTTTTTCTCAGAGTAAATAATTGTCAACAGCTTTAAGTTCTTTACAATTGGGAAGAACCTTCTCAACTAAAGGTTGAAAATTCAATGGAAGTTCATCTACACAGTTTGATTTGCTGTTCTTTAATTACTATTTACTAGATGATAGGCATTTTACATATATTCATTCACTTTTCAAGATAGCCCTTTGAAGAGAATACTTTTCATTTTTACAGATTAGTATTTTGCAGTCTAGAGTATATATAACTTGCCTAGTGTCAATTTATATCCTTACAGTACTAAAGAAAATTCATAATTACCAGGAATATTACATACTGATAGTATATTTACAAAGACCTACTACACTGACTATACACTGTAGCTGCACCACACAGTTGAAATAATTCAGTCAGTCAAAACAATATGATCAGTCAGCATTATGCCACCTAACCTCAGAGATTCAAGATGGCCTTTCTGGTATTTCATCCTTGAATCTAGTAAGTAGAGACTGTTGTTGGGATCTGTAGCCTATCTACACAACCACATGAAACTAGTCCGATCGTTCTCAAGTGGTGCTCCTCTACTTTATTTTTCCTTTCCATTGCCCTTGGCTGTGATTCCAAGTTAAATCAGGGAGCTGTTCTTAGTTTCTTGATACTGTACATTTTTTTTTTTTTAACTTTATAGACTTACAGACTAATCACTCACTAATAAGTGCTAGTAATAGCATTTTAGTATGTTTTCTTGCTTCCTTTTGTATGTAAGTTTTATAACACTGGAGTTAAATTTAATTAGCTATCCTTGGTATTGTTGGAGGAAAGCTAGTTGTAATCTTTTGTAGAGATACTGAGTAAATTTTTTTAAAAAGCTTGCAGAAGGTATAATGTTAGGAAACAGATCTAATTCATGCTGTGGTTTTTCCATAGATTATGATGTGATGATGAGCTGTCAATGTTATTATTATTTAAAGGTATGGAAACCTGATGCTGATGTGGATATTTAAGTACGTTGCTCACATGGCCAGCTTTCCTGAAAAATGTGTATTTTCTTTTAAGGTATTTTGATTACAACCATTGCCTCCAAGGGAGAATTGCAAAACTGGCCTGACCTCTTACCAAAACTCTGTAGCCTGTTGGATTCTGAAGATTACAACACCTGTGAGGTAGAGATACTTGCTTCTTATGATCGTTTTTTTTGTTTTTTGGTTTGTTTTGGGATGTTTTTTGTTGGTTGGTTTGGTTTGGGTTTTTTGGTCATACTGTTTATTAACACTCTTTGGGAAAATACTTCCTCTGAAATGTACAGCTTCAAAATAGAAGCCTAAAGTTACCTTTGTATTTTATGTTTATTGTCACTATTTTACTGTTAACTATGGAGAATACTGCTACTGATGTAGTTATAAGCAGTAAAGTGGTTGAGGTAGCTGATAGATTGTATACTGTGTACAATAGCGCTGGATTTATCTCCTTTGGGTTAAAAATAGAGAAAAAATTGCCATTTGAATTTCCTGCCCTTGTTAAAGGGCAGGTTTTGTCACCAGTTACCCAATAAATGGTTTATATGTAATTTTTTAATGTTATTAGTGACTTCTTTTTTTGATTGTTGTTTTTTGAGACAGGGTCTCACTGTGTCATTCAGGCTGGCCTTGAACTTACTGTGCAGTCCAGGCCAGCCTTAAACTTGGAGTGATCCTCCTGCCTCAGCCTCTTTCCTAAGTGCTGAGGTTATAGGTGTATGTCACCACACCTGGCTTAATGAGTTCTTCATGTGCTTCAGAAAGTGTCAGTGATGGTTAAATACACTTCTGTGGAAATAGTTCTACATTCAGTTTAGCATTAGAAAAAATTAATGATTTAAAGTTGACAAAAATACTTCAGTAGAGTTAAGAGTTTGGGATAGATAATGTTTTTTCATCTTTGCCAACCAGAATATTCTCCAGTTCAGAGTTACTTAATGGAAAATTAAAACATACTATTATATTTAAACTGAGATTTTTAGATACTCAGTGTATAATGTTTTAAAATTGAATAATTTTTTTATGGATTTTAGAAGGCAGCATTTCATGTGTGCTAAGAAGAGTAATGCATACAAATTAGTTGATGTTCTTTTTTGTTTTGTTTTGTTTTTGTTATTGGTAATAGAGATCGAACTCAGGTCTTTGCGCTTGCGCAGCAGGTGGCGAAACCACTGAGCTAAATCTCTGGCCCCAGTTGATGTTCCTTTAAATGTTTTGGGGGGTTTGTTTTTAATGGTGCATATTGGTAATACAGAATAATGAAATTTGATATATCGGTACATGAATATATATTTTGATTATTTTCATCTCTATTCCTCTCTGTTTTTCCTCTCCCCTCACTCTAATCCTCTTCCCCATCTCTGAAAGTCTACTTTACTAGTTTTGTGTCATCTATTTAGTTTTCTAAATTTTTAGACTAGCTTATTTTGCTTAACAGGATGGTCCTCATTTCCATCCATTTTCCCACAGATGACATGTTTTTCTTCTTTTTAGTAGCTGAATAACACTCCATTGTGTATATATGCACTGCATTTTCTTTATCTATTCAGAGCACCTAGGTCAGTGGTGGTGAACCCATGGCACATGTTATTTTACATTTAAGAAGAGATGTTAATGTATGAATTTTTGTTTTTCTAAACAAAAAACCTCAGTATTCAGGTTTAATTGCAGTCTTGGCACTTTGCAATAAATAAGTGGGTTTGGGGTTGCAGTTTGGGCACTCATCTCTAAAAGCTTCACCATCACTGACCTAAGGCTATTTGCATTGCTTAGCCATTGTGAACTGTGCTGCTATAAACATGGGTCTTAATGCTTTTGTTTTTAATGAATTTTAATGTGTCTTTTACAGGGAGCATTTGGTGCCCTTCAGAAAATATGTGAAGATTCTGCTGAGATTTTAGATAGTGATGTTTTAGATCGCCCTCTCAACATCATGATTCCCAAATTTTTACAATTCTTCAAGCACAATAGTCCCAAAATAAGGTATTTATGTAGGCAGTGTTAATTTGTGATACAAGCCTGACCACTCCCCTACTTTGCATTAGTCAATATTTTTGTGATTAGCAAAAGATATTCCATAAAGGTGAACATACATAATAGAAGTTTACTGCTTTAATGACACATCCCATAATATGCTGACTCTTCCTGATGAAATTTTTATTAAATTTGATATAGTTCTCTACCTTCAGAATGATTAATTATATTCCTAATAGTTGTGTTCTTGTAAGTTCTTTTGTTGAAGGTCAAGATTAGTTAAGGATTAGTATCTTTTTCTTACACTCCTGTTTTTAGGTCCAAGGCTGACCTGTTCTCTGCTTTTCTTCATCCTGTGTTAAGTAAACTGAATGAATTTTAATGAAAATGTGTTCTGATTAGATTGTTAAGAATTTAAGGGTTGAGCCGGATATGGTGGCACACACCTGTAATCCTAGCACTCAGGAGGATTACTGCCAGTTCAAGGCCAGCCTGGGCTACCTAGTGAGTTCAGGCCTAGCCTGAACTACAATGGGAGACCCTGCCTGAAAAAAACAAAAAACAAAAAAATAGAAAAAAAGAAAAAGAATTTAAGGGTTTTACCTCTAAATTTATTGGTGGGGCTGGGGAGCATTTTAAACACTTCAAGTAGCAGAATTTTTTTAGTGGTGGGTGTAGTTGGCTATAGGAAGTTAATCTAATCTGCTTTGTTCACCTCTGAATCTCTACTTTCTAGAACAATTCCTGGCATGTAGTTGTCAAAGTATTAATATTTATAATATTAAATTAACCTTTCATTAAGTTTGTTATCAGTTCTATCAAGCTATAATCATCATGATATTGTCATTTTAATAGTTGAAGTGTGGGAGACGCTTTGTTATGTCACAAAATGTTCCACGGGCCACTGAACTTGTTTCTCTTTTGGGTCCAGTTATATAATTTTTTCTAACTTGTTTCTATAGAAAGCATTTCTTTCTAATTGTCAGTTGTATTTGTTGTTATTTCTAGTTGGTCACCATTTCATACTTTTCATACACTTTTTTATGATAATCAAATATCATTACTATTTTAATAGAAATTGTTGCCTAAAGTCAGTTATTAAGGAGTCCAGGTCATGAACTTTAGTGCATAGACTGTTAGTTGGGCTTCAGAATTCCAAGTTGTATTCCAGAGTTATGGTTTCAGTAGTGTGGCAGGGTGAACACAAATCTGTTTCTTGCTTAAATTCTCTGTTACTTCTTAACACTTTTATCCATCTTAATTGTGTTCTGCTCAGAGTGGAAACTATAGCTGCAGTAGTGTCATATGCATACATTTTCAAAATGAAATGCTACTCTGGCATAGTCAGCTAGATAGAAGGTTACATTCTTAAGGCATTCTCCTTGTTAACATTTTAATTAAGGTGATACACAAACTTTGCGTCACTTCCAGGAATCTAACTTTTTCCTTACCAGTTCTCACATTTTAAAAGAAAAGGAAAGAGAAATCCATAAAAACATTGTGCTTGATACACTATAGATGGACATTAAATATTAATAAACATTACTTGATCATTAAATTTTGCTAGATGATCATTTGATTAAAACTATATAGAGTTCAGCAATACAGAAATGTTACCATTCAATGAAAATTCTTTGTAACCCCTCTTGGGATTCAGTTTTACTTCCATTAGCATCTTTTTAGTGTATATTTGGGTAAATAACTATCTGATATATAGTTTATCTGTGCACTAAACATTCATCTTTTTGTAACTATATTTGCTTCCTACATTACTGTTTAACATCTTATTAATATAGGTTAACCGGTACTATACACCTTTGTGTGGAATGTGAAAGGGCTGGAAATTGAATCCAGGGCCTTGGCACTGGGTTAAATCCCCGGCCCTCTTTTTAGAAGTTTTTTGTTTTGTTTTGTTTTGTTTAATTTTGAGACAGGGTCTCACTAAGTTTCCCAGGGTTGAACTTGAAATCCTTTTACCTCAGCCTCTCAGAGGTCTGGGATTACAGGCATGTGCCACCATACCCAATTTACTATGTACTCTTAAAAATATTTTTCCCTCTCAGATAACTTTGGATTTAGGAAATGTAGAATGAGGAGGCATTTTGTCATTTTACATCTACATTCCAACTTCATCCTTCCCTGACCTTTCAAAATAATTTTATCACATTTATATCCAAATTGTATGTACACTTGTTCATAGGATTATAAAAATGTCTTTATATTACGTGTAATCTGTGGGGTCTTTATGCAATATTATGTTGCTAAGACTTACCTATATTTTGTCACTGTAGCTCATTTGTTTTGACTAATGTGGAATATTGCCTTACGTGACAATTAGATGATTCATGTACTTTCCCCTTATGGCCTTTTGGTGACTTCTGCTACTATGAATAATGAACAGTGCTGCCAATACCAAACTTTTCTGAAGAAGGGCACCAATTTATATTAGCAGGATTTAAAACACTTGTGACATAGATGATCAGTATTTGTTATCGTGACACATTTTAAGTGTTGCTAATAAAATTGATATAAAATAGTATTTCATTGTATTGATAGTATATTTTTCTTTCAGTAAGGATGTTATGTTATGAACTGTACACGTTGCCTTTTTATGTTGTATTTTGTCCTTTTATTTCTGTTGGGTTCTATTGTCTTACAGGAATTTTCAAGTTAAGGGTTTTTAGTGTTTGAGAGCTTAATGTATCTGGTGTCTCTTGTGAAATACAGATAGTTTTTCTATTTAAAAAAAATTTTTTTTTTCGTTTTTATTTTTTGAGATATCATCCTTACTATGTTGCCCAAGTTGGTCTCCTTGGGCTCAAGGGATCCTCATGCCTCAGCCTTCTGTGTAGCTGTGACTGTAGTTACACACTACAGTGCCCAGACTTTTCCATTTTACTAACAACTTTTTTCCTAGCACATTCATTAAAATAATCTCTTCCACCCATTAATTAAAATTTCTGTTGTCATATGCAAAGTTATGTATAGGTCTGTTTATGAGCCCTCTATTTTATTCTAATGCTGTTTAATGAATATAGCATCGAATTGAATTACTATATTTTAGAGCCAAACTTTGAACTTTTATAGAAAATTACCACTGTTTAAAACATTTTATAACAGATATTGGAATAAATTAAACAGGAAAAGAGCCAAACAGATTAAACATTAAGAGCTCAAACTGTGAGAATAAATTTTCCCTTTTTTTTTTTTTTTGGTACTGAAGATCGAACTCAGGACCTTGCACTTGCAAGGCAGGCGGTGGAACCACTGAGCTAAATCCCCAGCCCCTAAATTTTCCTTTTTGAAAAAACTGTTCTCTGAAATATCTCAGCTTGAAAGAAAACATTGATAGTGCTACTATTTATAATAAATACATTTATATTCTGTCCCAGAATGGATGAAAATAATAAGACCTACAGTTTCACAGCACAGGAATTGTCAGTTGAAATACTCCTAATTTATTTGAAGAGGTTTTTCAAAGACAAATGTGTTTAAGAATGGCTAAACAACATTTGTCCTAAAATATGCAGACATTCCAGGATGAAAAATAAGAATTGAAATGTTCTTCACTTTGAAAAATTTACTCTGAGATTACTTAATACCTCAGATTCTTCTAAAATTTTTTTTTCCAATTTAGAACTATTATCATCTAGAGAGAAGACTATTGAGAAAAAATGTATTTTTCAGGGAAAAAAATGTCCCATGTTATTAGACAGATCTGGTTAGGAAACTGATTATAGAACAGGAAAATAGTTTTTCTGCTTTTACACTGTTTAATCAGATAATCATTATGAAGTTTTCACTTTAGTTTTACATGCACAGATATCCATAGGGTTTCAGAGTTGTCATCTAGATTTTTGGCCTAGCTTTGACACTTTTTGTCCTGGAAGTGGTAGTTAGAACTTACGGTGTGGACAGTAAGGATGCCTTTTCCATATAAACTCTAGAATTACTGAGTTTTATGAAAAAAAACATTGAAATTTATATTGGAATTGTGTTGAATCTGTAGATTCAGCTAGGGAAAGTAGACATCTATAAATAGCTAAAAAGTTTTATAATTTTTCCTTTTTGCAGTCTTGAATATTTTATTAAATGTATTCCTAAGTACTTGGTCTTCTTTGGTAATGTTATAAATGATAGCTTTTTAAAAGCACTAAATGAGTTCTTTCTTAACTGCCAGTATATAGAAAAACTGCTTTTACCTTGTGCTACACACTTAATGTGGTTTAATTCCCCGTAGTTTGCTCTTTCACCCATTATTTTCAATATTGATCAGTAAATATTTATGTGCTTAGCCATTACTATTTGAGGCACAGCAGTTAAGACAGATTCTGTCAGGCTTATATTCAGAAGAATAGACGAACAGAACAGACAATAAGTAATGTAATGTGAGGCAGTGATGGTACTGTGGTAATGTGAGGCAGTAGAAATACCATAGGATAGAGGTGTTTTATCTAGGGGGTTCTCTGGAATATTTGTGCAGAGAGTCTGAACAAAACAAAGTAGTAAATCTTTGAAAGATTGCAATGAACATGTAAGACAAAGAACAGCAAGTAAAAAAAGGGCTCTGGAATTAGGAACAAACCTTTCAGATTAGCAAAACAAAAAAGCTTTTGTAGCATAGTAGGAGTTGAAGTTTTGGGGACTGGGGAAGATCCCTATTACAAAGGAATGTCTGGATTCTTGGTCAGTAAACTGACCTGTGGAATCAAGTTCAGCTTATGACCTGCAAGCTAAAAAGGACTTGTAGGGCTGGGGATTTAGCTCAGTGGTTCCGCCACCCGAGTTCGATCCCCGGTACCAAAAAAAAGGATTTATATTTTAAAGGATCAAATTGAAGAAGGAGAAATGAGGACCTTATAAAAGTGTCTTATCTGATGATGAAGCTTAAAGTATTTACCATTTGATCTTTTGCAGGAAAAGTGGATTAGGTTTTATTGGAGAAGTCTGAACAAGAATCTATAGTGATCTGAATTGTGTGTTAAGAGGTTGAAGTGAGGTTTGACACAGAATTTGAGAAAACAACTAGAGCATATTACAATAACTCTGGTAAAGGATTGAGCTTAATACACCCAGAACACATACCCTAATCTCCATTTTTTGTTTCAAAAGGAATGTATGCCTATTTTTAAATTTGTAGGTTTATAAAATAAAGTATACTCATCACCTGTCCTACTCTTTAGAGCTGTCCACTCTTAAAAATTTACACATATCCTTTCAGACAGTTTTTTACTTGCTTAGAAATACTAATATTGCTCTCCAACTTACGTTTTTTCACTTAGTATATCATTCACATTTTTCCTTGTTAATAATAAATGTGTTTAATTTTAAACTTTGTTCCTAGGTCTCATGCTGTTGCATGTGTCAATCAGTTTATCATCAGCAGGACTCAAGCCCTGATGATGCATATTGATTCTTTTATTGAGGTAAGATTTGTCATCACCACCTTTGTTCTTGAAGCACTTGTTCTGTTACTAATTGTTCTACTTGTGATTCAGACATTGACTATGGAGTATTATGTATAATACCTTGATTACTTTTAAATTCTTTTTTCTCAGTATACTGTTTAGCTGAGTGCAGTGGTGCATACTTGTAAACTCAGCAACTAAGAGAGGGAGACTGAGGCAGAAGCATCACAATTTCAAGTCCAGCGTAGACAAGTTAGTGAGACCTTGTCTCAAAACAAAAATGACTGGGGATGTAGCTCAGCAGTAGAGTATCCCTAGGTTCAAGATATTATTATGCGCGTGGGGGGGGGGGCTCCTAGGGATTGAACCCAGGGTCTTTACATTAAGCTGTATCCCCAATCTTTGTATTTTAAGACAGGGTTTCACTGACTAGCCCAGCCTGAGCTCGAACTTGCAATCCTCTCACCTATTCTTCTCAAGAACTGAAGTTGTAGGCATGTGCCTGGCAAATTCAGTTTTCTTTTTGTATTATATCATCAAAGAGTTTCTTTAAATACCACTAGCTTGCAACTTACTGATATTTTTGTATTATATCTTCAGAGGGTTTTTAAAAATATCACTAGCCTGCAAATTGTATAAACCTTTCTAAAGTTTTGAAATTTTTAAACTTGAAAAAAACATGTATCTCATACAATAGAATCTCTTTGCATTGGCTGGTGATGAAGAACCAGAGGTACGGAAAAATGTGTGCCGAGCACTTGTGATGTTGCTTGAAGTTCGAATGGATCGCCTGCTTCCTCACATGCATAATATAGTTGAGGTAACACAAGCAGTTTAAATATTCTTCACTTAAACCCCAAGAACAGTATTGGGCACAAAATGTATAATGTGTAACTACAGCTTTCTAATTTATAATAACACATTGGGGGTTATAAAAATAATTATCTTAAAAGCATAAATTGATGTTTTTTTCTTAATGAGATTTAAGATTATAGGAGGAAATTATTTAAAGGGAGTAGATAGCTGTAAGGAGTAGGTAAATTTTAAGATAATGAGAAAGTATTTAGATTATTTATTAAAAATGGGTTACACTGATTAATAAAACTTAGGGAAATTAATATTCTTGGGTTGTTGGAATTTTTAATTAATGTTAAGAATTTGCTTTCTATCTTTTTTTTCTATTATTGGTAAAATTCACCTGATGAACTCTGACATAGGGAAATGATGAGATTACTGAGTTAGACATTGATCCATTATAGTTTTAGCAAACCATTTAGATTTTGTAAGGTTCTCTTTCAAGGCCTATACAATTAAAATGATTGTGCTAGGAAATTCTAAGTATATTGATCACAGATTAACCATATTTAGAGGAAGAGACTACACAGTAATATATTATTACAACAAAATATTTGTTTTGTCATTGCTCAGTAATACTATAGTCACATCTATTTTCATATTGGTGAGCATGGTTGTATATGAGTTATATTGCTTTACAAGTGCTTTAGTACGTTGTCTCATGCCTGTCCTTTACTTACAGAGTTCCATAGTTGGGGGAGGGGTTAAGATGTGTTAGAAGAATGCTAGGTTCCATGATGTGCAGCAGTTTGTAGGGATAAAGATTTGTCATAGCAGCATAATATGACATAAATAATGTTTTCTATTACAAACCTTTTCTCTATAAAAAAATCAAGTGGGGTTGGTTGAAAGTTTAAGGAAGAACTTTGGAGTTAATCAAAGTTTAAAAATTTTGACATTTACTAGGTCACAGCTGGAAACCCTGATTTTTGTAATGTTATAGTTCTTTACAGTATTCAGAAATAGTAGCTTAACAGTAGGACACGATATGTAATAGTTGTGTTGCCATATTTTGTTATGTGAGGTATTTTAGTTTGGAAGATCATAGAGTACACCTTCACAGAAACGGTATGTACAGTGGACAGACAGTTTTTATTGGGCAACATTCAAACTTACTTGCATTTTAGAGTCATCTGGGAAGATTTTTTTAAAAGTTCAAAAGTTTGTATTGAAAACAATAGTAAAATGCAAGGCCAGAGCGAGGTCCCGATATAGTACTGAGTTTATATTAATCTTATGGTTTAAACTGATTACTGTTAATATTAAGGGTTCTGTTTGTAGTACATGCTGCAAAGGACCCAAGATCAAGATGAAAATGTGGCTTTGGAAGCTTGTGAATTTTGGCTCACTTTGGCTGAGCAACCAATATGCAAAGATGTGCTTGTGAGACATCTTCCTAAGTAAGTGTTTCTACTTATAAATACTGTCTTCTTGTTAAACTTAATTCTTTAACAGTTATTCCTTGTATTTGTATTTTTATATAATGTCTAATTTGACCACGAACTCCATAATGGCATTTTATGCTTCTGAAAAAAATAATTTCCCACTTGTGGTGATGTCAGATTTTATTTTATTTTATTTTTATTTATTTATTTATTTATTTTTGGTACTGGGGATCGAACTCGGGACCTTCCGCTAGCGAGGCAGGCAGCGGAACCCCTGAACTAAATCCCCGGCCCCTGAGATTTTATTCTCAAAAGCCTATTTTTAACCCAAAGAATCCAATTAAATCTGTTACTTTAAAAAGTAACCTCCCTTTTTTTCTGAAAATTACATTTAAAATATAAAATTTCCTGTGTTTTTACCACCCTGAGTAACCATTGTTACTATTTCTCATGTTGGTTTTTTTAATGTTATTTTTTCTGTGTAAATACTTTGTACCATTTATCTATCTTCTATTTTGTTCATTATTTGTATTTTTTTTTAGTTTCTTATAAAAATCATGTGATATTTAATCTTATGTGTCAGACTTATTTTACTTAACATCATGTTCTCAAATTGCATCCATTTACCTACAAATGCCTGACATTTATCTTTCTTTATGGCAGAGTAGTACTCCATTGTATATACATACCACATTTTTTATATCCATTTATCAGTTAATGGACATATATGCTGTTTCCAGGATCTCACTATTATAAATTGTGCTGCTATAAACATAGGTATGCATGTATCCCTGTAATATATACAGGTAGAGAGCAAAATAGAAGGTCGATAAATAGGAAGTAGGGAGAAGTTCAGATAATTCCCCAATGCTAATTTGTTTCATTTATATTACTGGTTTCTCTTAGTTCATTGACAAGAAAGTTCTGTGCTATTTATCTGTGTTTCTTCTTTGTAAGAGAGAATCTCTTTTTGTCTATGTCTTGTGTTCAGTAACTACTTTGAAAATAATGATGCAGTATATTAACTATTCTCTTTAATATTTTATTAGGAAATTGTTTTATTTTTTCAAAAAATAAAAAATTATTAAAAATATTTTCTACTAAATACCATGAATTCAGAGTACTTGGAGAAGAATCAGATTTGATAATGTATGATGCACTTAATGCATTCACACCAGGGCTTGATTCAGACGTCTTGCAGCCGGGCAGCTCTCAATCACCAGTGGTCCAAGCTGGAGGGAACATGTTAACATAGAAACTCAGTTACAGTTATGGCCTTAAATTTTGATTATACTATTTTGACATTTGTTAAAAGTCACTATGTGTTGTATGATTTCTTCCATGTTAGTAGTTGTTTTGGGGCTTTTTCCTATTTGTCTATTTTCTGGCTATTTATTCAGTGAATTTAAAAATTGTCTTGTCTGGTTTCAATTCCTGTTTTTTATTTGACTCAGTAAATTCTCAGTTTGTGTCTTAGTGAAAAGTGACATATTTCATGTTCAGTTTTATTTTCTAAGAACATGTTTTTCCGGCCAGGATTTAGCTCAGTGGTTCTGGTGCCCGCCTCGCAAGCGCGAGGTCCCAAGTTCGATCCCCGGTACCAAAAGAAACCAAAAAGAACATGTTTTTCTATTTGTTAATGTCTCTTGGGGGCTCCTCGGTAGTGCTTTAAAGTTTTTTTTTTTGGTACCAGGGATTGAACTCGGGTCCTTGCGCTTGAGAGGCAGGCAGCGGCACCACTGAGCTAAATCCCCGAGCCCTTTTATTTATTTATTTTTTTAGTATCAGTCTTAATTTATATCACATAGAGTATGTTCCTGAGTAGTGTTTATCTTTTTGATGATGTTGAAGTAGTCTTTTTAAAAATATGTTTTCTGATTATTGTTCCACAGCTGTTGATTTTGTTCTAGAAAACTTGATGTATTTCCATATTGCTTTTAAGCAATTTTTGTTTTTTAATCTTTTTGTTGTGTTTTTTGGGTACTGGGGATCAAACTTGGGTCCTTGCGCTTGCGAGGCAGGCGGCGGAACCACTGAGCTAAATCCCCCGGCCCTATTGCTTTTAAACAATTTTTGTTTTTAGCGTTTCTCTCAAGTATGCCATAAAAACATTCACCTATTTCTAGTTTTAAAATGTTTTATCAAGAGTGGAATTTGAGTGGGGCTGGGGATGTGGCATTTTGCCTAGCATGCACAAGCCCCTGAGTTGAGTCCCCAGCACTGCCAAAAAAAAGTGGCAGAATAGAGACTGAATCTAAGTACCCTGGCCCATGCCTGTGACTTCAGCTATTCTGGAAGGTGAAGTGGGAGTGTCCAAGTTTGAGAGTCTGGGCAGTGTAGCAAGACACTGTCTCACAATGCAAAAGGGCTAGGACTGTAACTTAGTGTGAAGGTCTGGGATTCAGTTCCCTCTATCATCAAAAGAAAAAAAAAAATGAAGTTTGAGAGTTATAAAATACAGTTTCGTTATCATTGAAGGGACTGAAATGTTTTCTAATTCTTCTAGGGCCCTTTATGGTGATTTATATTTTTTCCCAAAGTTACCCTGTTGCTTATTTTCAAATTGATTTGCATAGAATTGAGCAAAGTAATCTTATTTCTTCTATTTACTTTTTATTTGTGATTACTTCCTATGAATTCTTTATTTGGAATATCTGTGCTTTTCCCCCCTTGATTGGACTAGACAAGAATATATCAACCTTTTATTGTAATAACACATTAATTCACATTAATGAGACTCACCATAATATTGTGTCATTCGTCTTTAAAACGTTGGTATGTGTATACTGTTCCATTATGGTGGCTACAGCACACATACAGTTACCTACATATTAGTCACTCTTAATTATTTGGATATGAATATTTACTCTGTTGCTGAGTATACCATTTAGGTTGTCTGGCTTTTGTTTGTTTTGAGATCCTGGGGATTAAACCCAGGGCTTTGCGCATGCTAGGCAAGCACTCTACCACTGAGCTACATCACCAGCCCTTACTTTGAGATAGAATCTCTCAGGCTGGCCTCAGATTTGGTGATCTTCCTTTCCTCAGCCTCCCAAGAAACTGGGCTTAGAAGACTGCACATCATACCTAGCTTTTTTTAAAATCATAAATAATTCTGGAGTGAACATGTATAGTCTTTGACTATACATGATTGTTTCTTTCCACTGGAAGTCCTGAGTTATTTTTATTGAAGTTAAAGTATATGGACATTGTAAAAGTTCTGTAGAAATATTCCAAATTACAACCTAGAAGGTATATACTTGATTTAGTATTTCTAGGGTTACACTTTTTTCCAGATGATTATGGTACCTAGATATTTTCATTTGCATGTACTCAACTAAGTCCTTTATCTTTTCTAATTACATTCACCTATATCTTCTAATCAGTCTGGAACTTATTTGGGGATGAAGTGTAAGGTGGTGTGCTAAATGAATTTTTCTTTCTCTTTAGGAAATCCATGTATTACTCTTTCTTTCATCTGCAACTTACAGTGTTTCTGTGATACTTGGGACTTGTTGTAGGGCCATATAATTCTAAAAAGTCATAAATATTTTTATTAAACTAGATAGTGATTTAATGAAAAACTAAGCTATAACATTAGGAGGTATTATTTATAATACGAGCCTCTATAACTAGATACTCGCATTATACAGTCCAAACATTCTTAAAACAAGTAGGCATTTGGTAACAGGTTTGCTGTGCTTGTCAGCACAAATGTTAAACAGCTAGCTCAAAGCAATCATGATTGGGGGTGATTTGTCTACCTTCCACTGTTGGGGTGGCTTTTTAATCCCCCCAGCTGAAAGGGTTCATAATAATAGAACTGCATAATGCTACATAATGAATATTTTTTGAGGGATGTTATTTTTGTTTATGTTGTTTTTATTTTTGAGAAAACAAAAACTTACTGTGTTGCCCAGGCTGACTTTGGGCTTGGCATCCTCCCACCTCAGTGTCCTAAGTAGCAGAGATTACATGCATGCACCACCACAGCCAGTGGGTGCCATTTTTATATATAAAACAGCGTGCTCTACTTTTTTAATGATGCATTGGTAGGCAGGGATAATGTCAACATCAATGTGTATATGAAGTTTTGAAAAAAAAATTTTTAGAAAGCACTGATGTAATAAGGATAACATTAAATTTTGTATTTGTTTCTAGGCTATATAGTCTTTTTCAACTAGTATATTATTTTGATTATTATACATTTAATAATATATTTTGTTATCTGGTAGAACTCTTACATTTTTGTTTCTTTCTTTTTTTTTTCCCAAAAAATTATTTTGACTTTTTTTCATCTTTGTTTTTATACACTAACATTTTACAGGGCTATTGTATGAATAGATTACCCATGTAAAACAACAACAATGAATATTAACTACTCAGTAAACATTTGTTGTTGGTATTAATACCATCTCATAATGTTCTATTAAAGACTCTTGTTTCTAATGACTAGATGAGACCTTAGAAGAAAGCTGCTTAAAAATTGGGCCTGTTCAAACGTAATAACCTGCCTTGTGACTTCGTCAGACATTTGCCAGATTGCCGCATAGTCATAGTTGACATCCATATTTTACTTTCCACCTCCTGTTTTTACTTGCCAAATACCAGTTCCAAATTTTCTGCAAAACTTACTAGAGCCCATCTGCCGCCCCATGCCACAGCCTAACCCTAACCTCTTTGTGTTTTCCTAATCTCAGATTCATCTTTATCTGATAGGTACCATAAGTGCAGATAAACCATACCAGCAGTAAACTTCTAGCTACCCTTCATCTGTCTCCCCTACTCTGGATTATTTCCCTCCTTTGCTTCTTAACCAGGCTGTTGAATACTACTGGGGAAAGTTAATTGCTAGGGAAATTGTTGCAACATTCTATGGTCACTTTATGCCATCTGGCATTCTTTGTTCCAGATTAGCTTTTATCTGCCAACAGAGCAACTGTGTCAAACCTTCTGTCAGTCTTATACAGTTCTTTGGGTACTTCTGTTTTATAGAGAAAACAGGTGACCCCTTTGTCTTGCCTCAAATCTTATGCATAGGTTTTCATGTGAGTTTTCTTCCTAATCAGTCTTTCTGCTTGAGATAAAAACAACATAATGTTTTTTTCTTATCCCCAGGGACCTCAGTCCTTCAAGTAGTTATTGTTTAAACTTTTCCCTGTTGCCTCTTTTTCAGATAACATCGTAACTTGCTCCAGTTTCCTTCTTAAAAAATTCAAAGGGTAGATGGGCGCATTGTTCCTCAGTACTGTCTTCCATTCTGACATGTCTTCACCATTCCTTCATATTGTTCACAGAGATCATTAATAGTTTATCTGTCAGTGATCCAAGTAGACCTGGTTTTCCTACAAAATGTCTATAGCTTATGAAATACGATTGTGTGAAAATCCTGTTATCTTCTTCTAACTACAATATTTAACTAGTGTTAGTGTTTTGGAATTCACAGTGACTTGAGCTTGAAGC
The DNA here is from genome assembly GCF_053883595.1 of Heterocephalus glaber. Classification (NCBI taxonomy): domain Eukaryota; kingdom Metazoa; phylum Chordata; class Mammalia; order Rodentia; family Bathyergidae; genus Heterocephalus; species Heterocephalus glaber. Next base: position 1,619,749 of record NW_028258471.1, on the reverse strand, counting down.
TTTGGCAGGACTCACATTTGAGTCTCCCTGCTTCCTCCTTATTAGTATTCGTTTAGTTAATAAGGGCAGACATATCACTGAATATGCTCAAAGACAATGTTACTGTAGTTGTCTCTTTCATTGTATACACAAGGTTGTTAAAACTTAATTCTGTTTAGGTCATTGGATCTTTGTTTCACAAATTGATTTCTTTATAGGTTGATTCCTGTGTTAGTGAATGGCATGAAGTACTCAGATATAGATATTATCCTGCTTAAGGTAAGGAAGGAAACCTTTCTGATAGATAGGAAATGTGTTTTTTATGTTAGTAAATCTTTGGCTAATAGAACATTTATGTAGATTTAGCCTTATGTAAATAGGCTTCCTGTTACAGTAGGCTAGAAAAATTCAAGGAGAGAATAAACAATGAATGTTTATTTGCAGTTTATTTGAAATTATACTTCCTTAATATGCTGATCTGAACTTGATTCAGCTACACTTAGATTGTATGAGCTAATACAATATAGTGGACCTGAAAGGACTTCATACCCTAACAGGTGTTATGTCCTATTCTTTTCTTCCTTCCACAAGGAAACATTTTCTGCACCAGGGAGTAGTTCTTAATCAGAAAGTATTCTTCAAAATCTTATGCATGGTACCATTTTTGGATGCCCTGATTGTTTTACTTATACATAGGTTATTCCAAAAATTTCCCTTTAAAAAAAAACAGGGTGATGTTGAAGAGGATGAAACAATTCCTGATAGTGAACAAGATATAAGGCCACGTTTTCATAGATCAAGGACAGTGGCTCAGCAGCATGATGAAGATGGAATTGAAGAGGAAGAGGAAGATGATGATGAAATTGATGATGATGATACAATTTCTGACTGGAATCTAAGTAAGTGAAAGAAAATCACTTGATAAACTATATAATTCACCCATTAAAGTGTAGACATTAGGGGCCAGGGATTTAGCTCAGTGATGCCACGCCTGCCTGGTAAGTGTAAGGTCCTCAGTTTGAGTCCCAGAACCAGAAAAAAATGTAGACATTAGGAGGATTGAGTATATTCACAGAGCTATCCAGCCATCATTACAATTAACATAGGACTTTTTTTTATTACCCCCAAAAGAAACCCCATCCCTACTTTTCCCCAACCCAGTATAACTACTAATCTGTATTTTGTGTCTTATGTATTTGACTCTTTCTAGACAGTTTTATTTTTTATTTTATTTTTTGGTACTGGGGATTGAACTCAGGACCTTGCACTTGCGAGGTAGGTGCAGTGACACTGGGCTAAATCCCTGGCCCTCTTTTTAGACATTTTATATAAATGGAATGGTCTTTTAAGACTGTCTTTTTTCATAGTCTCAAGGTTTTCAGGATTCATCCTTTTTGGTTGGTTGGTTGGTTGGTTGTGACAGGGTCTTATTATATAACCCCAGCTGACCTTGAACTTGCAGCAGTCTTCTTGCCTCAGCCTCCTAAGTGCTGGGCTTACGGGTGTGCACCACCTTGCCTGTGGTTCATCTGTGTTTTAACATATATCAGTACTTTATTTTTTATTGTTAAATAATATTCCACTGTATTAGCACAGCAGATCTTTTTCCACACATCAATTAATGTATGTTTGTGTTGTTTCTTTATTTTGGCTGTTGTTGAGTATTAATGTAAAAGTTTTGTGTAGACACATACTTTCACTTCTCTTCGATGTGTACTTAGGAATGAGATCGCAGAATCGTATGGTAACTAACTGTTCAAACTTTTTGAAGAGCTATCGGAATGTATTCCAGAATGGCTATGCCATTTTACCTTGTCACCTGGATTGTCTTACAGTTTCAGTTTCTCCTCTGATACTTGTTACTAAATCTCTTTCATGGTACGCCTTACAGTGAATGTGAAGGGATGCCATTGTGATTTTGTTTTGCCTGTCACTGGGGACCTGCTAAGATTGTGTGTTAATAGAATAAAATACAAATGTAGCCACAAACTTTTCCTGTTTCCTAAGTTTTTGTATGTGCTATTTTGCATGAGATTCGACTGGTTATTAGATAATTCTAAAATAATATAAATTGTTATATTCAAAACATAAAATGTATGCTTTTTTTAAAAAAATCTTAATTTTCAGCTTTAGCTGCAAATTCACATCACCTAGCTGACCATCTGACCCACACTCTTAATTATAGAGGAAGGAACCTATGACTCTTTGTTTTGCTTTTGCTTGCTTACTGGTTTTTAAAATTTTGTCACTCTTAGCACTGTTGGCATTTTGGGCCAAAAAAAATTATTCTTGTGGGGCCTGTCCTGTACACTGTAGGTTATTGAACAGCATCCCTGTCTTCTGCCCAGAATGCCAGTAGTGGACACAAGTATGTCTCCAGACATTGCCAGATGACCCTGAGGGAACAAAGTCACCTCTAGTAAAGAATGCCAATTTTCTTTTTAGCTCAAGATGTTGTAATAATTGTTAAATGGTTAGGGACATAAAACAGCCAGGAGTGTGTTTTTCTGTTTTTAGATAATATTAATTCTGTTGGCTATTTCGTCTTATGGCTAACATTTTACTTAGAGTGACTAATGTGCTTAGCACTAGACTATGTGACTTTGCATTCATGTTACATTTAATCCCCATACTGGGGATTGAATTTAGGACCTTGTGCTTGCCAGGCAGGCGCAGTGCCACTGAGCTAAATCCCTGGCCCATGTTACATTTAATCTTTCCAGCATCTTAGGTAGGTAAAGAAATGGCAAAAAGGCCCGGGGATTTAGCTCAGTGGTTTTGCTGCCTGCTATGCAAGCGCAAAGATCCGCATTCGATCCCTGGTACCTAAAAACAAAAACAAAAAAACAAACAAACAAAAGAAATGGCAAAAAGAGAATCTTGCCCAAAATTAGCTAGCGTAGCTAGTACTGACAACACATCCAGCATTGGAACCCGAGTCTCCTTCAGTAGGACAGTTCAAGATCTTTACTGTAGTCACAGATTGATTTGCCTTACATCCCTGCTGTTCAATTGAGAAGGGCAGGCTATATTGAGATTGAAATATGGTTGGTTAACTCTTCAAAAACAATAATGTACATTGAAGAGAGGAAGGAAACACCTCTTCACATCCTACACATCTTTATATCCTCCCAGAAGCTTTTCTTTGTATGTATTGAAAAACATGTCTATGTCTTTTTTTTTTTTTTTGGTACCGGGGATTGAACTCGGGTCCTTGTGTTTGCGCAGCAGGCGGTGAAACCACTGAGCTAAATCCCCGGCCCCATGTCTATGTCTTTTTAAAGAAAAGGTGAGGCTGAATTTCCCAAAATAAAATCAGATTCTGTATTGTATGTCATATACCTCACTCTGTGTCAGTACAGATTTTCTTCTGTTGCTGTACTATTCAGTATGACAGAACAGAATGTCTTAATAATTTTTTTGTCATAAAAATGTATCCTATCTAATGGAATTTTTCATGACTATCCTATTTAATATCTCCCTATATCTATAAAGCATTATACATACAATAAATACTTTTTAAATATATAATTAAAAGATAATTGAGATTAGTGTAACATTTTTAAATTAAATATCTCCTTAGGAAAATGTTCTGCTGCTGCCCTAGATGTTCTTGCAAATGTTTATCGTGATGAGCTCTTGCCACATATTTTGCCTCTTTTGAAAGAATTACTTTTTCATCATGAATGGGTTGTTAAAGAATCGGGCATCTTGGTTTTAGGAGCAATTGCTGAAGGTAAGTCCGGGTTAAGTCCATTTTATAGGTGCTAATAAGGCTAGGCTATGTTAAGCAGTTGTTACTCAGTAACCCAAGACTCTTTCCTCTGAATTCCATACTACATTGCTGTCTTGTAATATCAGTGTGGGATAGACAGGACTGTGTCCATATTAACTTTAAAAGGGATGATTGGATACAAGCACCATCTTACAGTAACATTTTACTTTGAAGTAGTTTAACTATTAAACAGTCATAGGTTTATTTTTAACCTCAGCCAGATATTTTGCAAATGTTTTTCTTAAAGGGAACAGAATCTGAGGACTCTTGATATCTGAAGCATCCTCATTACTAGAAAAACAATTTTATTTCTTAGGTAAGTTTAGGAAATGTGATAAAACAAGTGTGTCATCAAAGAATCATTTTTCTGTTTTGGTTGCAAACATCTGCCTATGAGAAATTGAAACATTTTACAGGCATTTCTGAAGCCCATTATTTTTGTAGCAAAGGTAAATACAGTATCTTTGCTGCTATATTTATGAGCAGCTAGTGCTATAGGCTATCATATTTATAGCAGTGAAAATACAGATTTTCCATGGATATATGTATCATTTCCATATTCAAATGAAATGATTTTGTTTTAACTAAATTTAGCACTTTTTGAAAGACTTTTGTTGTTTTAGGTTGCATGCAGGGTATGATTCCATACCTGCCTGAGCTCATTCCTCACCTTATTCAGTGCCTCTCTGATAAAAAGGCTCTTGTGCGTTCCATAACATGCTGGACTCTTAGTCGCTATGCACACTGGGTAGTCAGCCAGCCACCGGACACATACCTAAAGCCATTAATGACAGAGTTGCTAAAGCGTATCTTGGATAGCAACAAGAGAGTACAAGAAGCTGCCTGCAGGTGGGTCAAATTCCCAACATGGTGTTCATTGTGAGAGCTGGTAATTTAGTGAGAGACTGATTTTCAGCCTTGTAATAGAATGTTGATATTAAACTGTTTGCGGAGTATTTCATAACAACAACAACAAAAAAAACCTTAGAAGCGATACAGTAAGTTTAATTTTTCTTGCTTTTTCTTGGTGAAGTTGGCCTGTAGCTTTGGGATTTGCACATTATCGTATTTTATACATTTTGTTTGGTTGGGAAATTTTTACTTACAGTTTTTACCTGAATCAAAATGTAACCCTAAATAAGCAGGTGTTTGCTTTTCTTCTTCAGCTCATTCTTTTTCATCTCAGTGACTCTAAAAGTAGAATTGTCTTTGACCCTCATTCTTTTAGACAATTGAAATGATGGTAGTAGAGCTTCTTTTGAAGGAATAACTAAGTTTGAGTAGATTTGCACCGTAATCTACACAGTAACTACCATAACTCCACAGAAAGGTCTTTAGACCTGCGGTTGATAACTTAACAGCTATGACTCTTAGTGCTTTGTGGATCTGCTTTAGTTGGATTTAGGGTTATATCAGACCTATAGTTGCATTCAAAGTTTGTTTCCTGGGACAAACTTAGGTACTAAAAGAGCTTGCCACTCACATTTATATCTGTCACTTTCCCAAGTATAATTGGGTTTGCCACTAACTTTTTCAATAGGAAGAAATAATTTTAAAATAGAAAGTAAATTTGAGTTGACCCTTACTAGATCTAAAAGAATAATGTCAAAGAGTCCTAATTTTTTTTGGTACTGGGGATTGAACTCGGGTCCTTGCGCTTGTGCAGCAGGCTGCAAAACCGCTGAGCTAAATCCCTGGCCCCAAGAGTTCTAATTTTTGATGTGCTAGAAAGAAGTTTAACAAGCATTTATAGTGATTAATTACACTAAATCTTTTTTTAAGGTTGGGGAGGATAGATTGTATTTGATTTCTTATAGTTTATTCATTCAGCATTTTTTTAAGCTTATTAAGTGTGGGGTTTTAAGCTATTAAGTTGGGCTAATACTACCTGCCATCTTGAAACTTAAGGCTCCCAGAAAATACTGAAAAACAATATGGTATCATTTATGGCAAGTGCTATGAAAGAAATGCATAAATAGTTCAGAGTGCTAACAATTAGGATTTTTCACTAACTTATGGCTTAACCCTGTCATTTTAGGAAGATTCCAAATTGAATGAAACAAGATAAATGTTAATAAGACAAATTTAGGTCTCAGATTAATTGTACTGAGGTGCTATAGCTTCATCATTTGTTTATACATTTGTCGTAATAGTTATATATAACACATACTTGTAGTAACAAATATACTGTGGACTTTAAGGTGAGTAGTGGTAGTGCTGTGTTCTTACACATCTTAAACATATTCACATTAGAATGTTTCTATTGGCTTTTTGTAACCCTTGATCTGCATATGAAGAATAAAGTGTAAAGTGAAACATACAGTTTTAATTCTAACTTCATTAATCAGAAAAATCCAACCTCCCTGAAAATGGATACATTGTTCTGTTCATTGCTATATTCAGTACTCAGTACTACATAAGTAGTAAGCACCAAACATGTTGAATGAGTAAATAGAACCAAGAACTTTTATAGTTTTCAATCTTACCTTCATAGTTAAGCAAATGGTCATGGGTGACAGTCTCTTGGAAAGGAAGAAATCATAAGAAATGTTGAAGAAAATAAAAATAAGCATCTGATAGAAGGCAAGGAATGCATAAAGAGATGTATTATAAGCAATAGATTTAATTTCCTATTATAAGCTCTTTTATGCAATAGTAATATTCTTTTGTTTTAATTTTAGTGCCTTTGCTACTCTAGAGGAGGAGGCTTGTACAGAACTTGTTCCTTATCTTGCATATATACTTGATACTCTGGTCTTTGCATTTAGTAAATACCAGCATAAGAACCTGCTCATTCTTTATGATGCCATAGGAACATTAGCAGATTCAGTTGGACATCATTTAAACAAACCAGTAAGTATCTATGAACAACTATTGTGGGGAAAAATACACACCATAAGCAGTACTCGATAGATTAGCATTTACTTGGAAACAGCACTTGGTGAGATATGAACAGTTTTTGCTACATTAAGAATATAGATCTTAAAAAAGCAGCAAGTGGAGGCTGAGGGCATGCCTCAGTGCTAGAACTCTTGCCTAGTATGTTTGAGGCCCTGAGTTTCTACCCAGCACTGAAAGTAAGAACAAATCAGCAAGTGTATCCGCATGCAAACAGTATTTTAAAAATAAGCATTTACTTAGTGTCAGAATTATATCATCATATCATTGCACCAACTCAATTTTTTTTTAGAGTATGTAGAGGAAAGGGAATTAAAAAGTTTTTATACTCCGCATTTCTTAATTCCAAGTGTTCTTATAGCTACTACTTCAGAAACATTGTTCCTTTACATTTATTTTGTTTTCTCCCCAGAGTGTACAGATATGGGAAGTACACTGTAAAACAATTACAGATTGAGGTAATAGATCAACATGCTTAATGGTAGAGGAGTTCTATACCTTGCCTGTAGTAATAGCACCTATAAAAAGGGAATGGATTAAAAATGTCATTAGAGGATAAACCTTAAATATGCATTGATTGTGTTTTAACAAGTAGTGTGCTTTGATACAGTGATGTGTTTTATTGATATACATTGTATTTCCAAAAAGAGAAAATGATTTTAAAATGAGGTAAATTGAAAGTTAGTCAAAAGAAAATTTTCACAAGGTCTGTGTAGACCGAGAAATGAATCTTAAAATACCTTCTTTAATGATTTTACACAATTGCTCTAAATGGATTTTAATTTTCATAGACTCAAAATGGACTTATTTACATATGATAGTGGAGCTTTATATGTTTTTCGTCATTGTAAATAGGAATATATTCAGATGCTAATGCCTCCACTGATCCAGAAATGGAACATGTTAAAGGATGAAGATAAAGATCTCTTCCCTTTACTTGAGGTATGCTGGGCTGGTAGTACTTACTTTGACAATGTATTTATTCAGAAGCACAGGTTCTAATCCAGAATGATTGTATGTAATGAATAGTCTTGATAAGTTGATAGACCTATTTCTATTGAAATGTTGAATAAATTTAACATGATACTTTAGAGTACATCAGAGCCAGGCATAATGGTGCACACCTGTAGTCATACCTACTGTATTTATGTCATATTTTAAATTCTTTTATACATTACTTATTCTATCTTGCCTGTGCACATACATGTGAAGTAGCAATGGTACCAGTAAGGAGGGACTTCACTTTGTACATTTACTTTCTAATTTGAATTATTTTGTGTGTATGCTTAGGGTTTTTTTTTGCCTTTTTTTTTTGGTACCGGGGATCGAACCTCAGGACCTTGTGCTTGCAAGGCAGGTGCAGTGCCACTGAGCTAAATCCCTGGCCCACTTAGGGGTACTTTTTTTTTTCGTACCAGGGATTGAACTCAGGTCCTTGCACTTGCGCAGCAGGTGGAGAAACCACTGAGCTAAATCCCCGGCCTTACTTAGGGGTATTTTTTAACCCAAAAAGAAATGTAATGTGATTTTTAATACAAAGTGTAGTAACTTAAACCAAGTTAATTTGACATTGATAGAGCAAATTCAGTCCTTTACATTCTTGTTCCCCTGATTATTTTAAGGATCATCTACTTTTGCCATGGATTCTCTCTCTAGGCAGAGAAGTGAAACCTTCTGAGACTAAGAGCAGTGGTTAATTTTGGTCCAACAAAACAATAATCATTATGGCTCATTCTATATATGACAGCCCTTAGTATGGGGATTGGTTCCAGGTCCCCTCCCCATACACATCTGTGGGTGCTCAAGTTCTTTATATAAAGTGGTACTATATTTGCATATAACCTGTACATATCCACCTGTATATTTTAAATCCTCTCTAGATTACTTATAATTCCTTCTTTAATGTAAATAGCCGTTACATAGTATTGTTTAGGGAGAAATCTGTACATGTTCAGTATATGTATTACTTTCAAGCAAAGACTCAGAATGTCCCCACAAAGTTCATCTGTTTCATTGACTAATATGGTAACATGAATAAATATATCACTTAAATTTGAGCAAAAAATATGAACATACAATAATGTGCCCTTTGAAGGATAAAACTCACTATAGAAACTGTCTTACCTTTTTTCTGAGTAAACTTCTGATTAACTGGCAGGGTGTCAACAATGAGTATAGACAGCCAAAGGAGAGGTTTGAAAAGACAGATCTGCTACTGTAGACTAGTAGAGTTGACTCATAAATGACCAGGATCTTTTTGAGTAGTTTGAAGCATTTATCACAATGTTAAACATGCTCAGAAAATACAGTGTGTGTGCTTTATTCTTTCTAGTGCCTATCTTCAGTTGCCACAGCCCTGCAGTCTGGCTTCCTGCCATACTGTGAACCTGTGTATCAGCGTTGTGTAAACCTAGTACAGAAGACTCTTGCACAAGCTATGGTATTTTTTTTTTAAATATCTTTCCCTTCCTACATCACATTTCTCTAAATATAATGCATAATGTATCCAAACTTTTTCAGTAACCAATTAAAAGCAAAAATATTGTTTAATTTCAGCTAAACAATGCTCAACCAGATCAATATGAGGCTCCAGATAAAGATTTTATGATCGTAGCTCTTGATTTACTCAGTGGCCTAGCTGAAGGACTTGGAGGCAACATTGAACAGCTGGTAGCCCGAAGTAACATCCTAACATTAATGTATCAGTGCATGCAGGTGAGACTTGTAAAGTTAAAGTGAATTGAAACTTGGTTCTCTGTGTCACTTTGGGGTTAACTTCTTCTTATTTCTTGTAGGATAAAATGCCAGAAGTTCGACAGAGTTCATTTGCACTATTAGGTGACCTGACTAAAGCTTGCTTTCAGCATGTTAAGCCTTTTATAGGTACGAATATTTTCTGCTATTGGTGTGGTTTAAAATTATTTTTACATCTGATTTCTATTGTTTTATTAAAAATAAATTTCATGGAATCTCAGCATTTATAATTTATGGCAAGTTAAAAGTTAAGCTGCTCTGATTGAAGCAGGCAGGAGGTGAGGAATCCATGTTGTTTCCTTGAGCTCACCATCACTTCAGCACCCTAAGGCAGGCCTGTGGCTGGAGGAAATTTAAATGGTACCAGCTTAGAGTATAGGACATGCCCACCAGTGAAACCTGGATATATTATGTGCTAGTAAATACTTTGAAGGGTAGCCTTCCTTTTGATAGAGGTGCCCCAGAATACTAATACAATGGTGCCTTGATTCACGAACCCTTTTGTTTGCAGACAATTTGGTTTGCAAACAGAAATGTTTGGCAAATTTTTGTTATTTGTGAACTCTGCCTTGGGTGATGAACATGACTGCTGCCATCTTTCCTACATGAACATGAACTTGGCCATCTTTTCCAGAATCGTGGAACGAATTAAGTTTTTGAACCCAGGTACCACTGTAGTTAGGGTTTCTTTTCTAATATACCAGCATACTTTTCAGGTACCATAGGAAACTTCACATATCACCTTTAAAATATATGATGATTTGTTTTCTGTTCTAATGGCATAAGTGATTCCTTGAACATCATAACCTGAATGCTTTCCAACCTTTATGGTAAATGTTTTGGGGGTGTTTTCCTTCCTATACCTCAACATGTTTGGTGGCATTTATTTACAATATTTTACTTAAGCCTTGATTTAAAACATGGACAAATGATTTTCATTTGACATAATTGTGCTTTAGAATAAATTATTTCCAGATTTTGAGCAGTAACATAGATATATTGAGTTATTCAATTTTAAGTCTTAACTACTCTGAAAGTAAAAAGAATTTGTGAGATGTTGGTAATACAAATATTTACCACGTAATTGTAGTTTCTGGGGTTGTTTTGTGTGATTTGTTTTTTTGAAGGGTTTGGCAATGTTGGAGATAGAACTCAGGATTTGTAACATGCTAGGCAAGCGTTCTATCACTGAGCTACATACATCCCCAGCCTATCGTTCTTTTTTTTAATGAGAGCTCACTAAGTTATCTAGGCTGACCTCAAATTTGTTATCCTCCTGCCTCATCCCCCCAAGTAGCTAGGATTGTAGGCCTGTATCACCACCACTCCCAATTTATAGTTTCTTTTTTTTTGGTACTGGGGATCAAACTCGGGACCTTGCGCTTTCGAGGCAGGCGATGGAACCACTGAGCTAAATCCCTTGCCTGCAATTTATAGTTTCTGATTCATTAAATTTATATGAAAGGATTTAAATTTTAACATTTTGTTCAAAAAATGTTTAAAAACATAATAATAGAAAAAATGTAACAGCCCTGATTTCTAGCTTTAAGTGTTGTCAGTATGTTATAAATCATGTTTCTCATATACCAATAGCAATAGACACGAAGTTTCCAGTTTTAAACTTCTGATATTGAGTACATATCTTCAAATCTCTTTTTAACAATTGTTTTTTGTTGTTAACAAAAAAAAAAATTTTTTTTTTGTCCTAGAGTTTCTTAGTGGATTTTACTGATTGTATCTCTAGTGTCATTTAAGCATGTTCCTTGGTCCTTTGTAGTGTACTTGTCAACTCTATAGAGACTGAAGGTTAATGAGATTCCAGTTTTATTTTGTTTTCTTACAGATTTATAGATGAGATTGTGTACTTTCTCTAGGAATTTAAATGGTATCATGGTGGCTTTAGTGCTTTTTGTGTTGTGGCTTGGTTTTTTTTCTCGTAAATGTTATCAACCATGATGTTATTGTCTGGATTGTTCTTAACTGGGAATAGTTTTGCTCTGTGGAAACATTTGTCAGTGTCTATAGATTTGTGTGGGGTTTTTTTTAAACATTGGTGAGATACTAATGTTCATTTGGTAGACAGTGGTGTTTAATATTCTATAATCTAGAGCTAAGCATCCTTCCAAAGCCCTCATGATCTAATCCACCTCTTAATAGTGCCACAGTGGCCATTAAATTTTAACATGAATGAGAAGGGTCAAACCATACCAGTCCACTAATTTATTAGGAGTTAAAAATGTATGACATTCTATGGGCTGAGGATTTAGCTCAGTGGTTCCGCCGCCTGCTTTGCAAGCGCAAGGTCCTGAGTTCAATCCCTGGCACCAAAACAAAACAAAATAAAAATGTATGACATTCTAATTCTTCATTTAATGGTAAATATATTGTATAAGAGATTTCGCATATCAATAAATTGTTATCGAAGTACAAATCATAAAATAGTTGCAAGATAATTACTTGATTCTTTCCCTTTATTTACCAGTTTTCAAAATATTATGTTGATACCCAGCATCCTCCAAAGATAGCTTTTGTATTTCAGAGTTTAATTTGTGTTTGTTTTTTGAATTTGATAGTTAAGTGATCTTTCTGCTGGCAGTGGCACTTTAATCAGGTTGAGTCCTGAGTCCCTTCTGTTATAGCAGGATAGTCCAGGTTTGTTTTAAACCTTTCGTGTCTTACTCTTTAATGAGGCATTTCTCTGAGAGCCCCTTGTACCTTTTAATGGAAAATGATACTTGAAGATCACATCTGAACAGTAGGGTGGAAGTTGCTTTAAAAACCACAATTACATTGGGAGGATATGGTCGGGGGAATCACAAATTTAAGATCAGAATGGGCAACTGAGACCCTGCCTTGATAAATTTTTTTTTTTTTTTTTTGGTACTGGAGATCGAACTTGGGTCCTTGCACTTGTGAGGCAGGTGGCAGAACCACTGAGCTAAATCCCCGGCCCTTGTAGAGCACTGGGTTCAATCCTTCGTACTACACCAAAAACAAAAGACTAAAATCACTATACAAAAAACTAGCTTAGAAGAAAATGACATTTTATTTTCTCCCTTTTTGTTGTGTTTTGTTTTGTTTTGTTTCTCTTTTTCCAGCACTGGGGATTAAACCTAGGGCCTCACACAACAGTCCTTCCCCTTTTAAATTTTTTGTTATTTTGAGACTGCGTCTTGCTAAGTTGCCCAGGGTAGCCCTTGAACTTGCAGTCTTCCTGCCTTAGCCTCCTGAGAAATTAAGATTTCAAGTATGTGCCACCTCTCCTGGCTTGTGTTCCCCACTTCTAATTTGAATTTTCTTAGTTCAATGATGAGAGATTAATCTGACCAACTCTTCGTAAAGATACCTAATATATTCCCAAACTGATGTTTCCTTATCACAAACTTTCTTGGCCAGATATTACCTCCTTTGGTTTCTTAAGATAAATATTACCAACTCCTTTAAAAGATACTACATAGTTACATATTTTTCATGGTTCTGTAATTGTTGTTCCAGTGTTTGGTAAAATTTAGTATTTCCTGCCTAGATTTACTTTCTACCTAGTAGATTTCCTTTGACGTGCAATAGAGACTGCTGTTGAGAAGTTTACCACATAATCTTAACTTTTTTTTTTCCTTAGCTGATTTTATGCCAATATTGGGAACCAATCTAAATCCAGAGTTCATTTCAGTCTGCAACAATGCCACATGGGCAATTGGAGAAATTTCCATTCAAATGGGTAAGGTTTTTTTTTTTTTTTACCCTGAAAAAGTATAAGAGCCTTGATATTTTCATATTTTTTCATTTGCTTTTTGTTTTCATATATGTGTGTGTGTGTGTGTGTGTGTGTGTGTGTGTGTGTGTGTGATTTATGCCACAGTGAATGAGGAAACCAAAATGTATTATGCCCATGTTTTGACATTTAATTTTTTTCTTTCTTGTTTTCTCTTTTTGTGGAATGATGTAGGTATAGAGATGCAGCCTTATATTCCTATGGTGTTGCACCAGCTTGTAGAAATCATTAACAGACCCAACGCACCAAAGACGTTGTTGGAGAATACAGGTACCATATGTCTGAACTGTTAACAGTGATCAGAAAATTAATTGTCTTTCATTTTAAATTAAGATGCGTAGAGAAACCAAAGCAATGCTAGTTTAAAAACCCAACTTATTAACATCTGTTTTGGGTTCTCATTAATGAAATACATTATTTTAGTTACATCCCATAACCAGTTGTAATAAACATTTGGAAAACCCTTTTTTCCACATTCCTGTGTTTTAATACTTGCTAAAATGGATTCTAGCTAAGCGAACCATTGAAACAGAAATTTTGCTTTTTCAGTTAATTTAGAGAATAATTGGAAGGTGAGAAATAATGATTTTTAGGGTGTGAAATATGGCCAAGCCAGGCATGTTGGTACATGCCTGAAACCCCAGCACTCTTTGGAGACTGAGGCAGGAGGATCACAAGTTCTGACCCAGCCTGGACAGCTTAGCAACTTAGGGAGGCTTTGGGTTCAGTCTCTGGTCCATGTCCCGTTCCGCCCCCATCTCCCACCCCCAGCCAAAAATAGATTGTAGTTTAGTGACTAAATTGCTCAATAATGACACATATTTTGTATTTTATCATAAATTTTTCCATAATTGGGAATTTAACAGTTCCCTGCAGGATTTTTTACTTAGGAAGCTTGTTTCTCTTTTGCATTTATAGAGAGCATGTTTATATTAAAGAATACCTTCCATACTATAGAACACATATAGGAGTGATTGAGTCTTGTCTTTCCATCCTCCCTGACTATTGCTAATGTTTTGTTTAATTGTTTTCATTGAAGCATATTCCTTTCTTTTTGTACTAAAATAATTCTAGTAATTTATTCATAGTCAATGAGGGTCTTACCAAAATACTGGAGAAAGATTAAAATGAAGATTTCCAAATAAGAAAGTTTGTTTTCAGGGGCATTTTAATTTGGTATTTTTAAATTATAGAATCTATTTTTCCCTAATAGATTAAAATTGATAATGTTTATTGGTATGGAAGGAAATCTTTTAAATTATGAAACCATTATCTGGCTGTTTAGGTGTATGGGTACTGTTTACTTCACAAAGTGAATTAGATTTTCTTGTTGAAAGTATAAAAGTCTACGTATAGGATAGTTATGAAATCTTGTAAGATTTTTGTCTCCTTAGGACACAGTACCTATACATAACATTCAGATTTGAAATACTTGGCCATTGTAAAATTATTGTTGAGCCTAAAGAAAACGTCCTATTTATTTTTAAATGTGAATGCATAACTACAAATAAATGTTGAGTGTAATGTATATTAAAGTTTCTTGTGGGATATCAACTGGTGAATGTTATAGTTCCCCTAACAGATTGGCTTCATTTATAAGATTATACTGAGTATAACTATAAGTAAGTAAATAAAATAGTTGATAATGCTCTACAAGTTTATAGACTGAATCAGATTGATAAACGCACTTGGGCTCATTAAATTTCTTTTGCCACAAGTGTCTGTGTATAATGCTCTTTATTCCTTATCCTCCAAAATGGGGCTCTTTAATTATTAAAGTCACTGATTGTCGATTTTAGCAACTCAATATCCATTATCTTAATTTTTTTGTAAAGCCAATTCTTTAGAATGTTACTTACTTTTTTCCCAATTAGTATATCCTACACTGAACTTTTTCAATGGACCGTCATCTGCTTTATCGCATGTTTCATTGGATTGTTCATACTTGCCTGTTTAATGAGAATGTTGCATAGTTTGTGTCTTTTGAACATAGGTTTTCTTTCTCTGGCTTCATATGAATCTGCTGAATTTTAGTATTATCTGTGTAGTTTGCTTCAAGTAATCCTTAAACATTTTTCTTTATCCCCCCCACCCTTTTTTATGATAGGTTAAATTGTAAGTTTTTGAGAGAACACCATTAAAGCACCTCATGGTTTGTTTTCTGTTTGTATTTTTCCCCTTTGTGTATAAATGTATTTATATGTATGTACTTTTGAATTGCAGAATGCAGTTCTGAGTAGCACTTGTTTTCAGCTCTTTGTAAGTTTAAGGAGTTCTTGCATTTTGATGGTGAATGTTTGTCCACTTCACAATTTTTAAAAATCAAGTATTAGCATGTAATCAGTATGATGTATTATTTATTTTGTGTTACACCTTTTATAATAAAGATGGACTATTTTTTCCTATGGTCCACAATGTCATTACAGTGGACCGTCTAAATTTCCTTTATTAGAATTTTATTTCAGATATGGTTTGAAATTAGTGGACTGTCATCTGAGTTACAAGGTTGGTTGGAATGGGATTTGTCATAGCAGAGCAATTTTCCAATCCGTTCAGTGAATGACATAATACTTGAAATCTGACAATTTGATTTTGAAATCAGGCAACAAATGTTCTCTGGTGTGTTTGGGAAATGTTAACTCAAAATGTTGAACAATCAATTTGGATTAATTTCCCTAGATAATTTTCAAAGAATCAAATCACTTATAAAAAGAGGTATAGTCTGCCGGGCATGGTGGCACACCTCTGTAATCCCAGACTCAGGAGGCTAAGTCAGGAGAATCACCTTGAACTACATAGTGAGACCCTCTCTCAAAAAACCAAAAAGATGTAGGAAAGTGAAAGATAAAATTTGAACTGTTATAGGTACATAAGTAATGTGTTTAAATAGCCAATTCATAAATATAATCACATTTATTGATAATTCTTGGGAGAAAAACTAAACATATTAAATTCTGAAATTTTGACTGGCTTTGAATGAAGATTCTCTAAATCCACTCATTTTAATCGCTCATCTTTTTATTAACAGAATATTTGACACTTGATTGAGTGAGGAAAGCAATTTATCATGGTTTTTGGTGTTCTCTCAATCTTCAGAGTTTTTTTTAATTCCTTTTGTTTTTCTTTTTCCAAGAGTATGCCATATATGTTGCTGCCCCTTGTTTTAGGGGGTGGTAATAAACAGCACTGGTGAAATCTTATGTTTATTATCATACACAAATTCTGTTGGTTTCTGTTTCTGAGTTATTTGTTGTTTTTTCTTTATTTTTTCTCCTTCCCCCTCATTTGCTCATGTCTTGGTTGGCGTTTGGTGGTGTATAACCGTGATTGCGTTACCTTAGCAATAACAATTGGTCGTCTTGGTTACGTTTGTCCTCAAGAGGTGGCCCCCATGCTACAGCAGTTTATAAGACCCTGGTGTGTATTATTCAATCTTTTTTTTTAATTCATTTTTCTTCACTCTTTCTTTCTCTATCTCACTTTTAGATATATTTTCAGTTGGTTACAAAAATCACAATCCTTAATCATTGCCAACCATGTGACTAATCTTGTCCTATCAGGTTCGTGAGGTTTTTCAGTAGCATCGTCATGTATATTTATTTTATGTTGTGGCTAACGACTAATTGATGCATGGGATAAGATTGTCACATGCTTGCTGTGTTAAAAAGCTTGATTATACATAAAAAGCATTTAAATATCCACCAGAAAAATTAAGATGCATGCAAGTTTTATAAATTTAGGTTTTTTGCATTACGTTTCTTTTTTAGAATTAATTTGGACACTTGGATTGCATTAAAGACATTTAAATTTGTTATGTATAATATCTTATTTGCTTGTTAATGTAAAAGTTAAACATTTACACCATAAGTTGTATAGTAATAGTTTATATTGTGGCAGTATATCCTGTGTTCTGCTTCTTTCAATTGATAAACTTTCAATTCAAATCATTTTTAGTAGTGTTTAATGGAATACAAGTCATAATACAATTTTTAAAATTAATTTGATAATTTATTTTTCTTGGCTTAATAGTTTAAATGAGAAAGTCAAATCAGCTGTCCACTATTATAGATGTAATCTCTTAAGACAATGTGAATTTCACTGTTTCCACCAAATTGTGATAAGTTGGGCCCAGCATTCAAGAAGTATAAGAAAGTGAAACTTTCTGAAAACTCTTGTTTAATATATGTATTATCTATATTGTGCTTACTCCATTAAATACTGTCTACTAGTATTGTAATTGAACCTGCTTTTTACTTAAATGCTAAACTCACTTGTATAATTCAATAGGTGTACCTCTCTGAGAAACATAAGAGACAATGAGGAAAAGGATTCAGCATTCCGTGGGATTTGTACCATGATCAGTGTGAATCCCAGTGGCGTAATCCAAGTAAGGCGTTTGTAGGGATTTGTTTTTAACTAGTACTGTTTTGAATAATAAAATTATAAGGGAAATATTTTAAGACTTTACAAAAACATTAATTTTTTTCAAATATATTAAATTATACATGTACAGTGTTGTATATTTCCTAGTTATCTTGAAGTAATAATGCCTGTTTGTCATTAGATAGTAACAACATATTCGGAGTTAAGATCATATTCTTAGAAAAGCCAGGGCTTTTTTTAGCCACATGCAGACCTTATTTATTTACTTTGTACATCATGCTCTCCATCAAGGAACATTAATTTTCTGATGACATACCTGTACTTAAGAGAGTGACCAAATACTATCCTTCTGTCACTTTTTGCAGAAATCAAACTTTGAAATGTAAATGGATTAAGTCAGCCATTGAAATTGCCTTAGTTTTGAGATTTTATCGTTTATTCCTTTATTTTGTTTCCAAAATTCATGTTATATTTAGGCATTTTAGTTATTTGACAACTGTATGGACATGAATCAAGTCAAACTTGTGGATTCAAATGGAAATTTACTAGATACATAAAACAGAAGAATGTTGAAGTGCACCTTGTGTGTCCAAAAACCAAAAAGACCCTAAACTTAATACTTGTGTTCTTCAGTAGATAAACTGTAAGGAAAGAAAAAGATAGAATGGAAACATATAGATTACAAAACACCCAAGGCATATGAAATCAATTAGGAATTGTGTGAGATTACGCAAAAATAATTTTTATATTTACAGATGAGCTCTTGAATAAAACTATAAAATGCTTTTATGGCAATAACTTCTGCATTTATTTTCAAGAAAATAACCTCATTTCAGAAAAAGAAAGGTACTTTGAACATTGTTTTAAATTGGAATCTTGTTTTTTTAATTTTTTTGGTACCTGGGATTGAACTCGGAACCTTGTACTTGCGAGGCAGGAGGTGGAACCACTGAGCTAAATCCTGAGCTGGAATCTTGATAATTATATTATTGTGGGTTTTGTTGACTCATTTTTAGAAGCAAATTATTAGCTTAAAAAATTAGACAGTGGGCTGGGGATTTAGCTCAGTGGTTCCGCTGCCTGCCTTGGAAGGGCAAGGTCCCAAGTTCGATCCCCGGTACCAAAAAAAAAAAAAATTAGACAGTGATAGGCATGGAAAACACACAAATTAGAACTGAAAAGGAACCTGTTGACTAATTTCACAATGATAAAAACATTAATTACTTGATGTCAGACAAACCAGGACTACTTTACTTTAAGAGGAAAAATCGTAGTTGCAAAATAACCTAGCATCAACTTTCTGTTTTGAAGAATTTTGTTTCATTTCATATGTATTTTTGAGGTATCTGATATAACATAGGCCATATTTTGAAATGAGTATCTTCCCATCAGATTTTTTGTTGTTGTTGTTACGAGACAGGGTCTCACTATGCAGCTCAGGCTAGCCTTGAACCACATGCCTAGAGTGACCTCTTAACTCAAGGCAATCCTCCTGCCTCAGCCTTCTGAATACTGAGATTACAGGGGTACACCACCACACCCAACTGTTTGGTTGGTTCTTTCTTTTTGAATTACTTTTTTTTTTTTTTTTAATCACAAATGTTACATCCAGGGGTGGACAACTCGCCACACCATGCCACTGCTCTGCTGAAAACACAGCTTCCAGCAGTCCTAAACCCAGCACCAGTAAAAAACTAAAAAAACGGTCATAGTATAACCAAAGATGGTTTACTTGGGGGGGAAAGATGAAAAAGAAAGAGGATAGAGCACTACTGAGAGGTGGTAGGGGGCTTCAGAGCTGAAAGCCCATGAGCTCTTATCCTTGGCTTCTTTTATTGGGGACTAGTGTCTTTCCCATCCCTCGGGTGGGCACTTTTCGATATCTGATCTGTTCCCTTCACTGTCTTTGATCCTAACCTAGACCTTCTGCCCATTTGGTTTCTTCCTGAACCTTTGTAATAAGTGAAGGGTGAGGACTTATAGGAAGGCAGCTTACTCTAAGTGAAGGGTGAGGGCTTTTTAGGAAGGCAGCTTACTTAATGATTAAAGGGGACATGTGTACATATGTATATCTAGTGCAATATTACAGTGATGTTAAAGTGAGAACATACATGTTTATATGTATAGGTGTGTGTATGTGTGTCTTACATTTTAAAGAGTCCTTGGGTGGTTGTCTCTTATTGCCCTTGGTTTTGTCAGGTGGGTGAGGGGAGCAGGCTTTCCTGATAATTGTGTTGCCAGGTGCCTCTCCCAGGTCTAGCCAACTCTTACCTCCTTTGTCTTTCTAATTAATCATCTTAACTGCAGAGTCTACTTGTGAGGGCAGAAACTGCTTTTAATAAGTTTCCCTGTTGATCTTAATAAAGTTCAATGAGGCCTTTATCCTGTATTTTTCCTACATACAAGACCCCCTGTATAAATATTAGGTGTTCTGTGTATTTAAATTTTTAGCGTCAGATTTGGAAGTGTGGAAGACATGGGAAATCATAATTAGAATGAACCAGTTTGAAGTAGTTGATGTGTCAAAACATCAGCAGTGTGTTGAATTGTTAATATTTTAGTACAAGTCAAGATTGAGAAAATGGGACTGAGAATGTTGCTCAGGGGTGCAGTGCCTGCCTAGGAAGCACAAGGCCTTGGGTTCAATTCCTGTTAACAAAAAAGAAACAAAACCTTTTTTTTGGTACCGGGGATCAAACTTGTGTCCTTGTGCTTTTGAAGCAGGCACCAGAACCACTGAGCTAAATCCCCGGCCCAAAAAAACCTTTTTAAAAGAATGAGGAAATATTTTTATGAAATACTTAAAGTGTATAGTACATTGTTTTTATAGTCAGAATAACCTGATTATCTGTTAAGTGATTATATGAGAGAGTTGGGTTTTTCACTCTTGTTATTTGGATGAGATATTTATAAAACTTCGTAATTAGTTTTTCTTCTAGCTTTGGGACATTTCATTTAAGCTATATGGATCATAAAATTTAGAACTATTCATATATTTGTAATCAAGCTCTTAGTATATAGTTTTTATGTTGTTCCTAGGCCAGTGTGCACTGTATTTTTACTGAATTTAAGATTCTTGAATGCAATAAATTAAGTATTTTTATTGGTGTTGACTTGGTGCTTTCAATCCATTACTGATGCTAAACATTCATTTACTCAACAAGGATTTCCTTTTATAGTATACAATAGGACATTAAATTCGGTATAGTTTCTTGATGGTGGACTAATACCCATTAAATAGTCACTCAATTCCTTAAGATTTTAATTGGCTTTAAATGGTTTTCTTACTAAGGAGTCTATCATTATATCAGTGTTGAGGTTAATGTTATCTTTTGATGAGTTTGATCAGTAAAATACTAATCAGTGTTTCTTCTTGTTATAGGATTTTATATTTTTTTGTGATGCTGTTGCATCATGGATTAACCCAAAAGATGATCTCAGAGACATGTTCTGTAAGGTAACTACTAAGTCTTTGTGATGTATCTTGGAACTAAAAATCCTAGTTTAAGAGTTTGAGTTATTTTTAATAATTTAATTTTAATTTAGACTTTGGCTCCTCGGGCCAATATTTGTGAACTAGACGATCTCTGTTCTTTACTAAAGATCGTGGCTCGGTCTTTTCTTGAAAAGATGGCAATGGCTTTATCAGAAGATGATACAGTTTGAAAATACTTTACCAAGCAGTACCACTGACTTATTGTGTGGTTCCATTATTCTGCTTACAGATCCAAGATGGATGATTGAGATTTGGAGTATAAGATGAAACTGTTGAACACAGTAAATCTTAAGTGTCTCCCACAGGGATTGAGTCTGTATTTTTCTTTACTCTATTAATATCCCCTTTTGATTAATTCCAGTCAGCATGTAGAGCTGTAACAGAGTAAGAAATAAAACAGTTACACATTTGAATCACCTAATACTGAAATTAGGGAGCTGTATTGGCAGCCATGAACCAGAAAATAAAATCAAAAGTGTTTGATATCAGAAGCTATACAAATTTGAGGTTTTTCTCTTCTGTCATTGATAAATTAATGGTTTTCACTATTTGCAGATCCTTCATGGATTTAAAAATCAAGTTGGGGATGAAAATTGGAGGCGTTTCTCCGACCAGTTTCCTCTTCCTTTAAAAGAGCGTCTTGCAGCTTTTTATGGTGTTTAATCTAATATACTTAGGCTGCAGTCCCAAAATTAGGGGTAAGTTATAAGAAGTTTGAGAATTTTCAGAATGAAGAAATTTAGTTACAACTTTAGTCTAAAACTGTTAAATAAGGGGCCTGGGATTTAGCTCAGTGGTTCTGTCGCTTGCCTTGCAAGCGCAAGGACCTGAGTTCAATCGCTGGTAACAAAACAAAACAAAAAAAAATAAATAAAACTGTTAAATAAAATAAACAGCTACATTCTGTAGAGGTTGAATAAAACATAGTTTCATATCATACTATATTAGACTTTAAAAGCACTCAAGAAGCCTAAAGTGTATGTTTAAAGAACCATTATGTGAGGTAA
This sequence comes from Heterocephalus glaber, assembly GCF_053883595.1. NCBI lineage: Eukaryota > Metazoa > Chordata > Mammalia > Rodentia > Bathyergidae > Heterocephalus > Heterocephalus glaber. The sequence goes on along the minus strand of NW_028258471.1, from coordinate 1,597,685 downwards.
AACAGATGGTTTCCCTTCTTGGTCCTAAGAAAGAAGAAATCCGGGTTAGTATATTACTTTGTTTCAACTTTTTTGGGGGGGAGGGGTTAAAGAGTTTTGTTCTACATTGTTATTATTCACAGTGCTGGGATAAAAATGATTCTCTGATACAGCAAAGACTTTGTATGTTGTGAGCTTTAGAGAAAACTTTTAGAATTAAAACTGTGGGGTTTTTTTTGTTTTTTTGGTTTTTTTGGTACCAGGGATTGAACTCGGGTCCTTGAGCTTGTGCAGCAGGTGGCAAAACCACTGAGCTAAACCCCGGGCCCCTAAAAACTGTGTTTTGCTTAGTAGATACATTTAACATTCATTCTTCAACATACACTTCATTGAGCACTGCAATGTGCCCAGCACTGTGTTTTAAAAATAACTAATGAAAAATTCACTTTTGATTTCGGAACAGGACTAAGACCACTTGGACACTTGTTCCTTGAGGTTCACTATTCTTAAGTAAGATGAGTAATTCTGATCTCTTAACTTCAGTTTTAAACTCTAGTGCACAATGTCAAAACCAAGTACATTGCCTAGCACACTGAATTGTCAGTAAATGTTACAAACATGGCTAATATAGTGGACCAAGATTTTGACAAATTTTTTTAGGTTGTGAACATTGCTTATGACCTACTTAACTGGAAGGCAGAAGGTGTGCTGAATTTGTGTGTAGAAGATGTACACCAAATTAAATCATACTTTACATGGGAGCTTTTAGTTGCTTGCTGCTTATTTAATCTCTACTGCATTTTAAACCTAGGAGTATTTCACTATCTTAAGTTCTGTAACCTAGGAGGCAGTAGAAATGGATTTGCAGCCTCAGAAATACCTCAGGCACTTTGTGTGTGTTCTCTCGTTTCAATCTTGAGTTCTTAGAGCTGTTCTGTGGCTTCATTTTGAAAAGTGCTTGATTTCACACTTTGTTAAATCATGAGAATGAGGTAGGTAAGAATGGCTTAGCTTCTAAAGTTCAACAGTGAGTGAGCTGCTAAGTCTTGAGTATTTTTTAATTTGTTGCCTCTGTAGTCCCATCACCAATTATGAATTAACTAGTTAGTGATCACTGTTCTGAGGCAAGGTATGAAATAATTCTCAGTTTTCTAGCATAGTATCAATACTTTTTATTCCTACCTCTTTGTACTCCTCTTCCACTTTTTTAGAGACAGGGAAAAGGGGATTGCTTGTCCTCCATGAACATACTAATCACCCTCTGAATTCACGTAAACATTCACAGATGTTCACCCTTTGGCATGAGTGGGTAGTAAGGTTTTGTTGTACAAGGATCAGTAGTAGGTAATTAGGTAAGCCATCAATCTTACCTAATTTCTTGGTATCCTTCCCATTAAAATTGAAAAAAGTGGGGAGTTTAGCTCAGTGGTTCCATCACCTGCCTCAAAAGCGCAAGGTCCCGAGTTCAATCCTGGTACCAAAAAGAATTGAAAAAAGTGCATATAGGGCTGGGGATTTAGCTCAGTGGTTCCGGCGCCTGCCTTGCAAGAAGTCCATATAAGGAAAATCAAGTGGGCTGTGAGCATAGGAAATAACCAAATGAAATAGGATTGGAAGAATAACTAATTGGAAACATTGGGAGGATGAGTATTAAAATTTACTTCTGGATATTTGCTGAAGGGGGTGACCCTAGTGTGTTACTTTACTTAATATTTGGTATCCTAGAAAAATGGGCAATGTTTTAATTTTTCTGGAAAGAAACTAATTGTCCTAAAGAAAGTGCTATTTAATTATGAAGAAAGTAAAGTGACTTGTGAGTTCTTAGTTCTTAAGGGACTCGTTTTTCAAAACGGTATAAAGAATTAGACTGATGGCATTGTATAAGGCATATTTCCTCTATACAAAGCACTGCACACCCAGTGGTGTGTCCTCATCTCAGCTTTTCTCTTCATATCTGATGGAGGTGACTATTCGGCCATAGAAGAAGAAGTGCCATGGTTATAGCTATTGTAATCTTAGGCAGTTTGTCAAGTTTCTTATTTTTTTATAGGTAAAGATAGCATTGTTATTTAAGTTTATGCTCTACTGGCTCAGAAATAGGCAGTTGTTAAAGATGAAATTGTTTTGTTCTTTTTCTTCCAGGTCCTCCGGTCTTGGAGACTATGAGGGAGCCTCTGTACCCAGGGAAAATGTTACCCTTGACAGGGGGGAAGGGTAAACCAGTAGGGAATACAGTACAATCCCAACCCTACTGGGAGGGGCGGGAGGGAGATGTTGCCATCACTGTCGATGTTGGGAATCGTTTTAACATCTGGAGCCTTTGTGGGTGGAAATCTGTCTCCAATTACAACTCCGCACTGAATGTGAAGAAGCAAAAAAAAAAAAAAAAAAAAAAAATATTCGGTCTGCTCACAAAACAGTACATTCTGGAATATTATGGGGAATTGTTCCAAAACAAGAACCATATAAATAATCCATAGGGAAAAGAAAGAGGAAAAATTCTGTAGCGCACAATAAAGGGAACCTAAGAATGGGGGTTTTCATATGGTAAAGAAGCTTTTTTTTTTTTTTAATTTAAAGGTTTTTATATAAATGTTCCCACATTATGGGGTCGTGTTTTGCATGCTGATGAAGAACTACACAAAGCTAATAAAGTTAAAATCAGCTTGCCTTCCCATAGTAGAAGCAGGTTCTTGGAAATTACAATTTAAAGTACCCCCAGAAGATGTTGGAAATAAAACACAACAAATTTGAACAACGAAGCACCCTGTGAAATGCCAAATGAGTCACTCCTTTTACCTGTGCGGGGTGGGCAGGGAGGGAGGAATAGGTGGGGTTGGGCATATCAAACTAAAGTTGACATCTTAATTTTACATTAAACAGTGGATATAATTTCATGGTTGTACTTCATTAGATTTAATTTCTAGGCCAACACATTGTTTTAAAGTGCAGTTTAAGGTTCAGGCATGCATTCTGGCTCATAGTGATTGGAAGTAATTTAAATTAGTGGGAAAGTAGCATGCTTGCATCACATAGAGTGAGGTTGGTATTCATTTACCTATGTTGCGCCAGTTTGCCTTGCAGTTTACCAATTCGATATAGCCCTGCATTTAAAGTTCCTTTTTAAGATTTATGGATTTTATTTTTATTAAGAATATAGGTATATAAAGTACTGTAGTTTACAGCTAGGCCTTGAAATATCTTTTTAGGATCTGTTAGAAATAAGATTGATATTGTATTGTGTGTAACCTGCACAATGTGGAAAGCTGATATACCTGTGCAAAATCTTTGCCTCTGTGCTGTCAGTGTGATGTGCTTTCTGCATGGTTATATACTACTAGCGATTTTATCAAAATTTCTAAAATTTAAATTACATGGTAAAAGATCTGTAAAAGGCTGCATAAGTGTTAGTTGGCACTTAAAGACAATTGTAGAAGTTGAAAAATGATTGGTATAATTCATTGTTTATTCCCATTCAACATACTGCCTTCTAAGCCTTCTTTTTTTGTTCAAAGCATGATCTTAAAGATATGTTTAAGTTAATGGATGTAAGTAATGCAGGGTTCCTACACTGTATTGGCGCATGTTGGTGGCCCTCTGTGCCCTAAATATAATGCACATGGGGTGCAAGTTAAAAGCTACAGAGTGAAAGTTGGTTTGGATCCTCTTCATTTCATTTGTTTAGCTTTTCTGGTTTTTTTCTCTACTTACATGTATTTCTGTGAATAAATCCTTGTTAAGTTAATCCTTTACTTTTCCTTTCATGTGTATTTTCTTATATACTGTGAATGTGAAAACCTAACTGGTACACTTGATCCTTTGTCCATATGAAAGTGCAAGTCTTTATTAATTTGGATTGCCTGAACAGTGTATCCCATGATGATGAAGGAAAATGGAGAGATTTTTCTTTTTAACTCTGCTGGTCAGAGATGAAGCCACGCCTTTCCATTTTTCAATGCTGCATATTTAATCTGCAACAAAAAATGTTAAGCCATAACAGCCTTTTTATATTTTAGTTTGTCACCTTTGCATTGCAGAATAAATACTGAATAACCATTTTTATAAGCAGTTGCTCCTCTTTGCATGGTTCTATTCTCTAAAAGTATTGAATGATACAGCCATTGCACTGACATTTGAGCTGTGTGTGTGTGTGACTATAAATACTGTTTCAAAAAATGTCAGATGCATGGTAGCATGCAGAAAGGTTTTTGTTATTGTGTGTGTTTTTTTTAACATGTTCTTTCACCTTCTTTGCTCTACTTTGGCTTTGCAAATTTCAGTCTCTTCAGCCTGAAATTAAGTCATTTTATAATCCCCAATTTTTTAAGAATTACTACAAGTTAGGTTCAAAGGTTTATGGCATTTTGCTTTCTAGTTCAGTTGTTTTACTGGGAGCTCAGAATTTGCTTCTTGGTTAGTCTCTAAAACCTAAGTAGGATAATTATTTTATCCTTAAATATAGTGATACCTTTTAGAATTTAATATGGGTATGGGCTAGAGATTTAGTTCAGTGGTGCGGCCACTTGCCTCGTAGGTACAAGGTCCCAAATTTGATCCCGGTACCAAAGAAAAACCAGAACAATAGAATTTAATATGGAAAACTTTTAATATTCTGGAAAAGGAGAGTAAATATCTTTAAGAAATGGCAAAATTCTCTAAATGCAGCAAAACAAGTACATAAAAACAGTCAAATTTATCTTAACCTCTGATTAACAATTCTGTATTGATGAAAAGCAATATTAAAAATGAATATTTTACTTGGTTCAAAATTAGTTTCCAGTTAGGCAAATGGGTAACATAATAACGTGCCCATTTTGTAGTTGGTTGACCTATTTCCATATTTAAAGAAATTCTAATTTTAAAATAGAAAATAAAATTAAGTGACTATAATTTGCAACCTGATTTTAGGTTGAACTTTTTTTTTCCCCGTGGAGATTATTGTTTCTTCTTGATTGATATTGTGTTTCACATAACATAGTATATAGCACAGGAATTTGCAGAAGCCATTTAAGTTATCTTTTGAGGTAAGCTCTAATTTAGCATTTATTCTTCTGATTAAACTTAAAATACATCATGGGATATATATATAGATATATATAAAGCAACTTAATTCTTGTGGTGTAGTCTTAATGGTTTTGAATGTTGACTGAATGTCTATGAGATTGTGAGTTGTCTTTGTTACATTCCAGTGTTTGTGCCTCTTGGCATGCTTAAAGCACGGCTTACTTCATCTGCTCCTTACACACTAAAATGCTCTTAGTGTGGTCAACTACAGAAATAGCCGCTGCTAAGTGATGTAGATTTTCTACTTGAATATTTTTATGTTGTAGGAACCTCAGGAGGTCAGTGTTTACTGTTTTATATATGCCTTCTTTTTCCTGTTTGAGCTTCTCTCTTTGAAGGATTCTAACAGAACAAAAGCTGCTGATCAACCTAAGTTGGAAACAGAAAGTTTGTTTAATATAATTTAGATGCATGTTTGGCAGTTCCATGTTACAGACCATTAGCAAGTGAACTTAGTGCCACAGATACTCATTTATTCAGGAAGTAATTTTGCTTTTTGTATTGTCTAATATATAATGACTTCATATTGTGTAAAAAAAAATCACTTTTATATTTTTTGGTTGGTTATTTCCAAAATAACCAACATGTAAATATCTTTAAGAGCCAGTTCTGATGCTTTACATTATTGCTACTTGATTTTGTTACGCAAGTTAGATTTCAGAAGACTAGATTTTAAAACACTTAACCAAGCCATTACATCTTAAAAACAAAATAAGTAGCTTTTTTTGTAATTAACATATTGATAAAACACTGTGATTTTTTTGGTTAAGACTTTTTCATTGATCTGAATTGCTTAAATTGCATATATTGTAAAATAAGATCAGATGTATATTTTAAAATAATTTCCACTGACTTTCCTCTTGAAATGCTTTGTCTACTCAGTTACAGAATATTATGATACAAGTTTTATCTCAGGTGAATACCCTTGTATCATTTTTGCTTTCATGGCATGTTTATAAAGGGTCATCATACTTATAGGCTTTTTTGGTGGTGTATTTCATTGGGTATCTTTCAATTTTTCTAGTTTTAGCAGACCGAAGGGGTTTAGAATTCTCCACAAGCCTTTTATGTGCAGATTATTTGAAGATGTGCTAAATTTGGTCCTCCAAACCATCTAAATAGGAAAATAGAAAAGTTTCCCCCCTGTATAAAATTATTCTGCATAGGGGAAATGCCAGAATTAAACTAGTTATGTCTTGAACCCTTTAGTCTAAATTAAAGACCTTTGCTATGGGGGGGGGGTGTGATTTTATTTTTGGTTGATTTTTATTTTTTTCTTCATATAATTAACCTATATTCATATTGAATGTATTAACAGACAACGGTGCAAAAACATTCTTTCCAAGAGAAGAGTGTATCATGAGTAACTGCAGTTTAAATCCTTCCTTTGGTAGTACTTCAAAAACACAGCTTTGCTTACTGAATTAGTTTTGCAAATATTACAAGGGAGGAAAACACTAATTATTGCTACTAGTACTGTTAATGAGGTGTAGGCGTTGGAATCGGTAAGAAAACTAGTCCTCAAATAGTTAAGGGCCTGGGGTAATCTAGGTAAAATATTAGATCAATTGTGAGCTGTGTTAACAACATTATCTAGTATTACATTGTATGCCAACTTAGTGCATTTTGTACTGTATTAAATGTGGCAATACTTCTAATGACTCTTTAAAATTTCACATGAAATTTTGGTTTCATTCACCTGTGTACTTGCTGGGTGACTTGTGACTAATCTTTTCAGTCTTATATAGATCTTTCTCCCATTGGCATTATCTATGTGTAGATAATTCTTTATGCCTAATTATTATGCATATTAATTTTAAGGTGTACATTTAAATTGTAGCGACTGTTTGTTGTATCCCAGAATGTGTTGTGTTTAGATAAAAAGATGCATAACAGCTAAATGGATGCATGATTTTGAGGGAAGTTAAAAATCGTGATTTTTTTTCACTTGTATATTTTAAAACCAAGCCAAATCTATTTGCCAAGCAGTATATCACTAAATAGAAATGCCAGTAGTTTTCCTTTTATAACCAATTTTATTTACCATAGGGTCCCCTAATACTGTGTCTTACACAGAATTGGCTATTTTACAGGTCTGATTATCTTACTCAAAGCCTGCTATTACATGGTTAGCCTATAAGGCAGTGCTGGTCCCCTCCTGATGTCAGCCTCATAAAGGGTTCCACTATACTTTTCCTCATACTTTGTTTTCCTTTGTGGGTATACTAAGGTATACTACCAAATTAAGCTTGGTGGATTTTTATGGAGATAATTAGACAATACTGTATAATTACTCAATAGATTATCTTGTAAGAAAGATATTTAAATGTGGTAAATAACTTCATATTATACAGCAGTTTTACACTTAATATTCATGTTAACATTGGGTGCAATAATTTAGTAGCATTAGCTTTAGTTATAAATAACTGGATCTTTCTGCTGACAACTTAGGTTGTATGAGTTATGCTTAAAAGCTTTAAATCTGATGTTTCTTGTACTTGCCACACTATGTTAGAATGCGTCCTTCAAACATATCCTCCTGCAATTTCTCAAACTGTACTAAATTGATAATTCTTGAAGTCTAACTCTGTGCTTACAGATCTTCATTTAAAATAGAATACGGTTTTAATTTTTGATAAGCTGCTGAATTTTAAAAGAGTTTTTTGGGGCCACCAAATATTTTGGATCATGCAGAGAATATATATTGTACTGTAGTAATTTTTGTATTTACATTTGTATGATGTGACATAATAGATGTGAATGTTAATCACTGCTTGACTATGTTAATAAAGTTGTTTAACTATAGATGTTGCAGTTTGATTTTTGATGAAAGAAAATGAACTTTCTTTCTCCACCACCCTCCTTTTGGGTCTTAATAGGTCTTGTGGAGTTTGTTTTTTTTTTCCCCCTCCCTGTGTTTTCTTGTTAAAGATGTGTTGTTGTTTTTTCTTAGTTTAATGCACTCTACTGTCCAGCATCATTTACTTTTTGAGTGTTTTCTTATTTATGTAGTACATTGAAACCCTGTATTCTGTACATTTTAACTTACTGCTGTTATTGGTAAGTGTCTAAACAGTTGTTTCTAGGTTCAGTTGTTCAAGGATAGATGAGATGCTATTGTACAAAAGGAATTAAAGGTGAAGCTGTGACTAAAATGTAGATGTAAGGGTAGGTTGCATGCATGAGTGTGTATGAGTGTGTGTCCTTTTATGGCTTTTTGTTTATCCTTGAAGAAATTAAGGCTTACAATTTTGGAAACTTAACATTTATACAAGTCATTTTTCTATGGGTTGTAATCTGTTATAGTTGCATGTCACTAATTCAAGTGTGTTAATACATTTTAGGAAATATGTGTACATTAACTGTCAAGTCTTCTATTTGACATTTAGAAGAGGAGAAGGCAAATTTGAAGTACCACAATTGTGTTGACAGGAAAACAATTTAGAACTTGAGTATTGTGTTCTAAAACACATCTTCAAAAAAAATTAAGATTCCTGAATTTAGAACTTCAGTTATGAACAAAGTTCATTAAAATCACTTTATTATTAGTTCCGGGTTCTAATTTGCTGCTACATTCTTAAATTGTGCCTGAAGCTAAAGATCTTTTTCTTTTGTATATCTTCAACATTTTAGTGAAATAAAAGTCCTATCTACTTTATGCAAATGATTCTCAGTTCAAAGGACTATATTAGTGACAAAGATGGCTCATCACTTTTTTATCTTGTAATTTCATAGTCTGCAGCTTACACATTATGTAATTAGGAATGATTGGGAAAAGTGGCAGAACTACACAGCTCAGACTTTGGATTTTCTCTGTACTGTGCAATTGAATATGGAAATTATAGATGCTATTGCCATTTGTAGTCCTTAATCTCCAAGTCTCATGTTAATTTGATGTGAAGATTTAATCCCTTAAAACATCCGCGATTTAATTGTTTGCAGATTACAATTTGGAAATTTAACATGATCTCTAGGGCATTGGCAGTAATACACAGAATTGGTATACCAAGAATGCTAGGATTCCTGCTAGTTATTAATGCAATTCATTTCTAGGAATTTAAATTTTAAATATTCTGTTTTTACATTGGCTTTTCAAGAATTTAAATAATTTAAGAATGACAAGTGAATTTTTTTTACAAGTGTACAATTTTAAGTGAATTTTAACACAGCTGCCTAGTGATACAACTTAATATTTTTGTGCATATGAATATGCAGTCGAGATGTTAAATCTTTTTGTTTGCTGTTTTTGTAGTTCAGGCTGGCCTGGAATTCACTATGTAGCCCAGGCTGGCCTCAGACTTGTGGCAATCCTCCTGCCTCAGCCTCTTAAGTACTGGGAATACAGACATGCCCCACTATTCCTGGCTGTTGTATACAAAATTTTAGTTAATATACAGTGACATAACTACATAATCTATGAATAACTTACACAACTGTCTTTAGGGCATTCAGAAGTTGTTCCTAAGTTTTCACTCTTAGAAATTATAAAAAAAGAAATTATGATGAGTGTTGCCATGCTTAAACACTTGGATACATCTACAGTGATTCCTTAGTAGAGTTGTCAGGTCAAAGGGTGATATAGTCACACTATCTTTCACTTGTACAAAATTGTGACAATAGCACAGTTTTCTAACGTTTAGGAAATCTCAGTGAACTCTGTATTACATATTTAAGTTATCCAAGTCGAAGGCTGCAGGTACTGTTCCCTGGCCTCATGTGGTTTACGTTCTCCTGTACGGAGAGAGAATGTAAAATAGCATGTTGCATGGTAGTGCATACTCCTTAGAAAAAGCGGGTGATGGCAAGAGCAGCTTGCTGTTTCTCACTGACTGAGGAGAGATGGATGAGAGCCTGAAGGTATCATTTGAGCAGAAACTTAAGTGAGCCACACACACTACATTTCAAACCATGAGGCTGAAAAGTTAACACTTGAAACATTTCAGTATGGAAATCAGAAAACCACAAGAGCATGGTATTAAGTTTTAGATGAAGTAAAAGGACTGAGAATTCACTTTGCATTTAACAAAAGTGGAGGTCATTGTGGAAGACTTTAATACCTATAGAAGAATCAGAGTTAGCTCCTTCCTCTTAAAGAGTAGAGACCCTAGAGGCCAGGGATATAGCTGAGCGGCACCCCGCCTGCCTGGCAAGCACAAAGTCTTGAGTTCAATTCCTGGTACCAAAAAAAAAAAGACAGGCTTCCATCTTCACAAGAACAACTTAAGTGGCTTTGATACCTTAAGAACTGAATTGATTAAGAAATTTTGATGCTTGTAAAACATGATCAAAGGGCCTAAGAGATTACTTACCTAAATGATTACCAGCTTATAGCTTACAGTGTTTTAAACACCCATCTCAAAAAGATTAGCAACACATTTCTTAACTATATGCTTTTCTAACTATTTTAGAGTTCATAAAGGAAGCCAGAAAAAGTGGAAGTTTGTTCTTGCAGTACTGGAGATTGAATCCAGGGCCTCAGACAAGTGGTCTTATTTATCACTGAGCTGCATTCCCAGCCCCTTTTAATGTTTATTTTTGTTTGTTTTTGTTTTTTGGTACCAGGGATCGAACTCTGGTCCTTGCGCCTAAGAGGCAGGCGGCAGAACCACTGAGCTAAACCCCCGGCCCTATCTTGTTATTTTGAGAACCGGCTCTTGCCAGGTTGTCCATGCTGACCTCAACCTGTCCGGAGACACCTACATACACATGAAATTCATGTATACACTTCAGATCATTGAAAAAAAGATGGATTATTTGACAAGTATTGGGAAAACTAAATATTTGCAAAGAGATTTGGGTTCATACCTACCTCATACTATGTACCAGAATTCTAGATAATGCAATTAAAATTAGTATATTGTTTTTTAATCTTCAAAATTAAGGATGTTTGTGAGACAAAACCTAAATGTCAGACAAGAAAAACGTTAATTTTTTTCGTTAAGATTTTGTGTAACAAAGTTAAAATTTGGAGGAACTTGCCAGCTCCCTTCAGAGAAAATGGTCAGTTTCCTCAACTCAATAAGAAAAGCTAATAAAAATAGGCAAAAGATATGAGTAGTTCACAGAAGACTGAATTTAGGTTTTAAAGATAATTCAGTGAATTTAAATCCAACTTCAATTAGATTATTTGCACACACAAAGGTAAAAAAGGCATGATGACATCTAGGGACTGCAGAAATAGGCGCTCATCTGTTGCTAACTACCAAGGCTATGTATGTGCACACATAGTCACTTTGCTTAATAGAGATATGTTCTAGGAAAGCCATGATTTGAATGTTGAACATCACCTCGTGTTTGCACAAACCTAGATGATAGGGCCTGTTGCTCCTAGACTGCAAGTTTGCACAGCATGGAACCACTGAATACACGGTGGGAACATTGTGGTAACTAGAAAAGGTACAGTGAAAACATTGCAGGAATGTTTTCAGCTTCATATTCCTTAGGTGAAAACTATTGAATATATGATTCCTTATTGCCTGAAGTGGCATGCCGTACATAGCTGTAAATCATCCCTTGAATAATTAACCCATACGATAGCCAGCAAACAAATAGAAGGGAGCCATATATCTCCATATCACTAACTGAAAAAAATGAAATTGAATTTCAATATCTTCACAGTTGGCAAAAGGTGAAAATTCAGTTGGTATGAATTGTTAATGCATGATAGCAAAACGGATCAGTGCTTAACAATATGGCTACTTTGGAAATTATTTTGCCATTACCCAGTAAAGCTAAACACTTGCAAACACTAAGACACTTGCATGCTTGGAAACAATTTTATGAGCATTGTATTAAAAAGATTTTTTTTTAAGAAAACCAAATGTCCAACAGAATAGATGAATTTCAAAACTAGTGCTTAGCAAACCTACAGAAAGTCCTTTATATAAAAAATTTTAAAAGCAATCTGTAGTACATAAATACCTGCTCATGAATGCTTCACATGTAGGTAGCTTCATAGAACCACAGAAGACATATGATTATCACTCCTTTATTATTTTTTAGCAAGTTCACCTTTTATTTTTATTTTTTTCTGGTACCAGGGATCAAACTCAGGACCTTGCACTTGCAAGGTAGGTGTGGCTCCACTGAGATAAATCCCCAGCCCCTAGTTCACCTTTTATAATAAAACCAATCTGAAGAAACAGCAAATGTATGGCAGCACTTGTGTATAGTGTGTTAAGAGTCCTTCAATCCACTGAACCTAGCAATTAAAGAGCATACAGTGTTTGCTCCTAATCTTAGGTCATCATTTTCTACAAGGTCAGGTAATATACTTCTCTATTCAACCTTCTGATAAACTTCCTCAGGTACTTTCTCACTTTGAAGACATTTTCCCAAATAGAAAAACACCTAATTTGCTACCTTCTCAACACTAAAATTTCATATCACAACTTAGACTGAAAAAGTTAGTGCTCACTTAAAAACCCTTGTTACACTTGAAAAGGAGGGGACTGGAGGGTAGTGAATCTTTTATGTATGGTAGGATTTTACAAGTTTTTTTTTTAAGCCTCACTATTTGTCAATTGAGTCATACTTTTTTTTTTTTTTTTTGGCTTTTTTGAGACAGGGTTTTTCTGTGTAGTTCAGGCTGGCTTTGATCCTATGCAACCTAGTCTGGCCTCGAACTCGCGTCAATCTTCCTGCCTCAGCCTAGTGCTGAGACTACAGGGTTAAATTTTTTAAAATGAACTTTTAAGATCCTTTTAGGACTCTAGCTTCAAATAGTTGTAATTCAAAATATTTCCACTAGAGGGCGCCATTTACCTACATTAACCCCAGAATGGTGCTACAGTACAGTATTTTGTAAGAACGTAAGGCATTGGGTATAGAATGAGCAGATTTCCACTCTCTCAACCTCATTTGCTTGATACGGTGTTTTTAAATTAAAATAATCTTGAATTTTTAGAGCAATTTTAAAATTTCAATGCCATTCTCCCCTTGATAATCAGGGAACTTTTAAAAAGTCCAAGTACAGGGTTTGTGCTCTAGACAGAACACCTCAAACTTTAAGATACACCTAAGGGAAAAAAAACACCCAAGGCCCTGTTAAAAGGTATATTATCCACTATATCTGGATGGGACCTGAGTGTGCATTTCTAACAGGTTTCATAGTGTTTAGCTGCTTGTTTATGGACCTTGCTTTGCATTAGCAAGATTTAGAGAGTTCATGGGAATTTGACATTCCATTATGACAACTATAAGTAGTTAACATGTATGCTTCTCAAAAGAACAGGGCTTTGTGTATTTTGTTTGCTCAAGTATTTGCAATTCCCTGAATAATTTATAGAACAAAATAAATGTTCAATAAATATTTGTTCAGTGGATGAAAGAGGGCCATGTCAAAATGCTTTGTATGTATTAGCTCATTTAGTCTTTTTGAGAGCCTCTGAGGTCAGCTGTATTTTTCCTCTTTCACAGAAATATAATCAAGGGACATGCTGTGGAGGCAGGGTTTGAATCTAAATACTTGAATTTACCAGTGTGACTCCATACCCCCTGCTTCAACAAAAATAAACTACTAATTTTTAAGCCACCTGTCACCAACAAAGAGGTCAAGACTGAAACTGATACAGGTCATCCTAAGGCTTGATGTAAGGTGTCCTTATGATCAGTCATTCCTCTCAGATTACAGGGTTGTAGTGCCACTACAAGGGTAGACAAGACTGCACACTAGCAGTACGGAGAACACCTCCCCACTTTCTGGTTTGGGTCATAGATGGCTGGTGGGGGAAGAAATGAGAGATGGTAGGACCCATCAGCCATTGTAAGGAAACATGGTGCCACCAGTCTTGCCCCATGTCTGATTTAGTTAAGCTGTGTAGTTTCACCAACCAAAGGAATAAGTAGTCATGATCCCAAATTAGAGAAGACTGAGGAATGAAGACAGGAGTGCCTCATGTGTTCCCCAGCCCTTGATCGCCTATATACGAGAGAATGGCATTTAGAAACCAAAATCTGAGTGTTGTGTGTGCTCACAGTGACTTGTTCACTCCTCCATCTTCTTCAATTAGGAAGGGAAACAAATGTAGCTATTCTAACCCATCATACCCACATATGTGTATTTTTCTATGGCTATAAAAATAAACATAGCTTTGTGTTGATGTCTTCAACTCAAATGTGTTCTGGTCTCACTCCCACTGTCACCTGGTTCATAACTTATTTCTCTGAAAGTGATGAGTCTGGCTCCAGTTGTCTTCAGTGTATTTACTATTATTTGTCCAACCCTAATAAACATATAGTTTCAAAATTACTCAAACCACTAGAAAACACAACTAGATTACCATGTTTACACGCAGTTCTTAGCCTCATAGTGTTCAATCTGAACACCATTTTCCAGAGTTCCTTGAGTCCACTCCTTTTTTCACTACTCCCTTCAGTGAGGTTGTGACATGCATTTGTAATACAGTTAAATTCACTTATCTCAACCTGCATTTTATACTTGGATCTCATATATCCCAATGTCTTGATTGATTTTTGCTTGTTTGTTTGGTTTTGAGACAGGGTCTCACTATGTAGTTCAGTTCTTGAACTAACTGTATAGCCTAGGGTGGCATTGAAGTCATGGTGATCCTCCCTCAGCCTCCTGAGTACTGGGATTATCGGCATATGCCAACACACCTAGATTTTTTTTAAAGTCTGTCCACAGTAAAAGTTATATTTCAGCCGGGCACAGTGGTACACACTTGCAATCCCAGCATTTGGAAGGCTGAGGCAAGAGGATTGCTGTGAGTTCTAACCCAGCCTGGACTACATAGCAAGACCCTGTCTCAAAAGGAAAAAGGTTATATTTTAACTAATTGGATCAGATCTTCTTACTGGCCTCAGAACCTTACAGAATAGTGCCATTATCCTAAAATAGTTCTCCATACAACCACTCTTTCTTCCCCTAACCCTTGACAGCTATGGATCTGTTTCCCATCCTTAGTTTTGCCTTTTCATATAACATGGATGGAATCATACAACACAGTATGTAGCCTTTTCAGTGTAACTTCTTTCACTTAGCCAATTCATTTAAGAATTTATTCATCATGTACCGATCAGTGGCTCATTTCCTTTTCTTTTTTCTTTTTTTTTTGTTTTTTGAGGCAGGGTCTCCCTTTGTAGTTTAGGCTGGCCCTGAACTCACTATGCAGCTGAGGCTGGCCTCAAACTTGTGATCCTCCTGCCTCACCCTCCCCAGAGCTGGGATTACAGGCATGTGCCACCACACTCAGCTGAATCATTTCTTCTTATTGCCAGGTAGTATTCCATTATATGAATATACTTCAATTTATTCTTTCACTTGGTTAGCAAAGAGCATCTTGGTTTCCAATTTTGGAAATACAAAGTTTCTGTAGACTATCATATACCGGTTTTTGTGTGAACATAAGGTTTTCACTTGAATAAAGATTAGTGAGTAAAAATTATTGCTGTTTTAAACCCCTAATTTTGAGGTAATTTGTTATGGAGATGTAAATAGCTAAAACATTTTTTCCTGAACCATCTGAGAATAAGTTGTAAGTATTTTTTTGTTTATCAGTACTTCAAGTCTTATGTCCTAAAATATCCTCCTATATAACCACAGAAAAATAATCAAAATTAAAATCTAATTTGCAACCTTTACAAATTTTACCAATTGTCCTAATGCCACTTATACCAGGAGAAAATTCCTAGGTCACTCATTTTTGGGTGGCTTTATCACTTTATTTCCTTTAATCTGGAAAGATTCATTCATTAGTCATTGTCTTTTATGACACTGACATTTTAGTCAGTGAGGATAAACAGTTATTTTGTATAATGCCCTGTGATTTCTATTCATTTACTGTTTTCCTACTACTGGATTCAGAAATATGAATTTTTGGCAGAAATACTATTTTTTTTTTTTGGTACCGGGGATCGAACTCAGGTCCTTGTGCTTGTGCAGCAGGTGGTGAAACCACTGAGCTAAATCCCTGGCCCCAGAAATACTATTTTAATCAGAAAAAATTATGCCAACAAATACTGTAATGTTATTAGTGATGTCGATTAACATGCTATCTACCACATTTGAGAAATGTACAGTAGCTATTTCCCCTTTTGTTAACAAATATCTTGTAGGCCAATACATTGAAATTACACAAGTATCCCTTACATTTCCAGTAGTTTTAGCATTTATTATTCATGTTTGACTCTATTATTTCTATGTGGATTATCAAATTGTGTTTTTTCTACATTTTTTTGGTTCGCATCCTATTTAAGGAAGATCTTTCCCTTCCCATTATGGTTTTGGGTTTTTTGTTTGCTTTTTGTTTGTTTGTTTGTACCAAGGAAAAGAACTCAGGGTCTTGTGCTTGTGAGGCAGGCGTGATGCCACTGAGCTAAATCCCCAGCCCCCCATTATGTATTTATTCATTTATATCAGTATGAATAATATATATATTGAGTTAAATTTTGGTAGTATTGGGTTGTGAAGGTAGATCAGTAGTACAGTGCCTACCATATATGAGGCCCCAAGTTTAATCTTCCGCACCTCCAGAAAAGAAAATTGGTAATATATATCAAGCATAGGTTTTTCTTTTTTCTTCTCATTTTCTTTGTCCTCCCTCCCTTTCTTTAGCATCAGTGGGCATTTATTTGCTTCAAAGAGATGCTTAAAGAACTAGAGCTGTGATGGCAAACTTTTTAGAAATGAGTGGCCAAACTTCAAACCCAAACCCACTTATTTATTGCAAAGTGCCAACACTGCAGTTAGACATGAATACTGGGGTTTTTAGAAAAAACAACTCAGACCTTAACATCTTTTGTATTAAAAGAAAAACACAAAAACAGAGCTTTTGGCTGTTCCACTGCTCCTAGCCCAGAGGAAGGGGCTTCCAGGCCACCGTTCCATCACTCCCAGTGCAGAGGAGGTGAGCCATGCGGGCGCCAAGAGCACCCCCCACCATCAAAATGAGAAGACACATAAACACATCTCAAAACCAGACTTCCAGATCACCTACAGCAACCGCAAAGGCAAACGAGATGGAACACTCTGATACTCAACCACCTGGACTCCCTAAACTGGCAACAAAAGAGGACCTGGAAAAAATGAAATCAGAAATAATTTCTCAGATAACAGCACAGATTGTGCTCATAGTGCAAGACATGATTAATAAATCTAGAGAGGAGCTGAGGAACATGATGGAATCCCAACATAGGACACAAATGGAATCTGTAAAACAGATACAAACAGGTTTCCAGGAGATTAAAAATTCCATTGAAAGTCTACACAGCAGAATGAGCCAATGTGAGGACAGAATTTCAGATACGGAAGATAAGATTGGAATTAGTGACCAGGAAAAGAAAAATTGCTTCAAAATTGTAGGGAACCATGAGAAATCAATCCAGCAGCTGCTAGATGATACAAAGAAGAATAACATAAGATTGATTGAAGTCAATGAAGAAACAGGAGAGAGTGCAGATGACATAAAAAAAACTTCACAGAAGTAATGGCAGAAAACTTCCCAAGCAGGAGAAAAGAACTTGACATACAGATAAGTGAGGCATATAGGACTCCAACTATCCTTGATCAAAAAAAATCTACACATAGGCATATATAATTGTTAAGATTCCAGAAACCCAACACAAAAACAAAGTTCTACAAGCAGTTAGAGAAAAGAAAGAAATCACATACAAAGGAAAGCCCATCAGAATTACAGCAGATTTCTCAACGCAAACCCTCAAGGCAAGAAGAACTTGGTGTGATATATCCCAAGCCCCAAAGGAAAACAGCCTCCAACCCAGACTGATGTACCCTGCAAAACTATCTTTCAAACTTGATGGAGAAATAAGATACTTTCATGACAAAGAGCACCTTAGGAACTTCATGAATACCAAACCAGCACTCCAAAATCTTTAGATAATATTGTAAGTACAGACTTATGAGGATCACAACCCCAAGAAGCATAGCAGAATGAATTCATCAGGTATGACAAGAAATTAAATGTAAAGGGGGAGAATCCAACAAAAAGAAAAAGTCATGACAATGATAAGTCAATACATATCAATTATAACCATCGATGTTAATGGTCTCAATTCACCAATCAAAAGAAATAGACTGGCAGAATGGGTCAAGAAGCAAAATCCAACAATATGCTGCATACAAGAAACACACTTAATTCAAAAGGAAACTCATAGACTGAAAGTTAAAGGGGGAAAACAATACTCCATGCAACAGGAACCCAATAAAGAGCAGGAGTAGCTATCCTCTTTTCAGATCAAGTGGATTTCAAACCAACACTGATTAAGAGAGACAAAGAAGGACACTACATCCTTGTAAAGGGAACAATCCAACAGGAAGAGATGACAATCATAAATATCTATGCACCAAACACTAGTGTGCCCAACTACATAAAAAAAATACTAATGGACATGAAAAGTCATATATGAACTAATACAATAGTAGTGGGGGACCTCAATACCCCACTGTCACAAATAGATAGATCAACTAGACTAAAAATAAGTAATGAAATACTAGAACTCAATCGAACTCTTGAACAATGAACTTAACGGATGTTTACAGAGTGTTTCACCCCACAAAATCAGCATACACATTCTTTTCAGCTGCACACGGGTTGTTCTCCAAAATAGAGCACATACTCACTCATAGAACATGTTTAAGTAAGTGCAAAGGAACTGAAGTTATCCCCTGTATATTATCAGGCCATAGTGCGATGAAATTGGAGATCAATAGAAAAAGAAACCACAAAAATTACATAAACACATGGAAATTGAACAACACACTTCTGAATAATCAGTGGGTCACAGAGAAATTTAAAGAAATCAGACAGTTCCTTCAATTAAATGACAATGACAATACAACATATTAGAATCTATGGGACACAATGAAAGCAATCTTATGAGGGAAATACATAGCAGTGAATATGCATATTAGGAAAACAGATCGAGCCCAATTAAACAACCTGATGATGAACCTCAAGCTTTTAGAAAAAGAAGAGCAGGACAACCCCAAAGCTCATACAAGGGAGGAAATTATAAAGATCAGAGCAGAAATCAATGCAATGGAGACTAAGAGAATGATACAAAAAATCAATGAAGCCAAGAGTTGGTTCTTCAAAAGAATTAACAAAATTGACAAACCCTTAGCCAACCTTATCAAAAAAGGAAAGAAAAAGAAAGAAAAAGCCCAAATCCATGCAATTGGGAATGAAAAGGGTGAAATGACAACAGACCCAGCAGACATCCAGAGGATCATCAATACCTACTTCCAGAACCTATAAGCCAATAAGGTGGAAAACACAGAAGAAATGGACAGATTCATAGATATGTATGAATTACCAAAGTTGAGCAAAGAAGACTTAATAATTCTAAACAACCCAATATCAACCAATGAAATTGAAAATGTAATTAAATCTTACCAACTAAGAAAAGCCCAGGTCCTGATGGCTTCACTGCTGAATTCTACAAGACATTTAGAGAGGAACTACTGCCACTACCATTTAAACTCTTCAATGAAATTGAAAGGGAAGCAATACTCCCAAATTCATTCCTGGAAGCAAGCATCACCTTGATCCCCAAAGCACAGAAAGACCCAACCGAGAAAGAGAACTATAGGCCAATCTCACTAATGAACAAAGATACAAAAATCCTTAATAAGATACTGGGAAATAGAATCCAGAAGATCATCAAGAAGATCATACACCCTGACCAAGTGGGATTCATCCCAGGGATGCAAGGATGGTTTAAGATATGCAAATCAATCAATGTAATACACTATATCAATAGAGCCAAGGACAAAAACCATACGATTATCTCCATAGATGCAGAAAAAGCATTTGACAAAATCCAACACACATTTATGATTTAAAAAAAAAAAACCCTACAAAAAATTGGAATAAGGGCCGGGGATTTAGCTCAGTGATATCACCGCCTGCTGCACAAGCGCAAGGACCCGAGTTCGATCCCAGGTTACCCCCCGCCAAGAAAAATTGGAATAGTCTCTACCTCAATCTGACAAAAGCCTCCTATGACAAAGCAACAGCCAATATCATACTAAATGGTCAAAAAACTGAAATCCTTCACACTAAAATCAGGAACAAGACAAGGATCTCCACTATCACCACTCTTGTTCAATATAGTTTTGGAAACATTAGCCACGATAATTAGACAAGAGAAAGAAATAAAAGGAATAAAGGTAGGAAATGAAGAAGTCAAATTGTCATTATTTGCAGATGACATGATACTCTATATAGAAGACCCCAAGAACTCCACCAAAAGTCTTCTAGACTTAATAACCAAATTCAGTAGAGTAGCTGGATACAAGGTGAACACACAAAAATCAATAGCTTTCCTCTACACAAACAACAGATTCACTGAGAGAGAAGTAGGCCAAACAATTCCTTTCACAATAGCATCCAAAAAACTGAAATACCTAGGAATCAACCTAACGAAAGAAATCAAAGACCTGTTCTCTGAAAACTATAGCACTCTGGAAAGAGAGATTGAAGAGGATATCAGAAAATGGAAAGACATCCCCTGCTCCTGGGTAGGAAGGATCAATATAGTGAAAATGGCCATACTTCCAAAACTGCTATATACATTTAATGCAATCCAATTGAAATCCCAGCAGCATATTTCATGAACCTTGAGAAAACAATCCAGAAATTCATTTGGAACAAGAAGAGACCCAGAATAGCAAAAGTAATTCTAGGTAACAGAGACATGGCAGGGGGTATCACAATCCCCAGCCTGCAACTATACTACAAAGCTACTGTGATAAAAACAGCATGGTACTGGCAAAGAAACAGACCTGAGGACCAGTGGAACAGATTAGAAGATGCAGAAACAATGCCAGACACACTCAGCCATCTCATCTTTGATAAAGGACCCAAACACCCTCACTGGAGGAAAGATAGTCTCTTTAATAAATGGTGCTGGAAAAATTGAGTTTCAACTTGCCAGAGATTAAAACTAGACCTATACCTCTCACCATGCACTAAACCAAAATGGAAATGGATTAAGGATCTAAATATTAAAATAGAAATGCTGACTCACCTTGAACAGAGGTTAGGTGGAACTCTTGAAGACACTGTTGTAGGAAAAGATTTTATGAACAAAACCTCAGTTGCCCCTGAACTAGCACAAACTATCAACAAATGGGATCTTTTCTTATTAAAAAGCTTCCGCACAGCAAGAGAAACCACCAACAGTGTGAAGAGACAATCCACAATGTGGGAAAAAATCTTCACCTGCTTTTCCTCAGACAAAGGTCTTCTATCTCAAATCTATAAAGAACTTAAAAACATCAGACCTCCTAAATTTAAAGACCCAATCCAAAACTGGGCATCTGAAATGAACAGACATTTCTCACACAAAGAAGCAGAAATGGCAAATAAACATATGAAAAAGTGTTCAACATCACTGGTCATTCCAGAGATGCAAATGAAAATAATACTGAGATTCCACCTCACTCCAGAAAGAATGGCTGCTATCATGAAATCAAACAATAACAAATGTTGGTGAGGCTGTGGGGAAAGAACCCTGCTCCACCGCTGGTGGGAGTGTAGACTGGTGAAAGCACTGTGGAAATCAGTATGGAGATGCCTCAAAGAACTAGGACTGGAAGTCCCATTTGACCCAGCTATTCCCCTGCTGGGTATCTTCCCCAAAGAATTAAAAGAATCATACCATAGTGATATATGTGTACCCATGTTCACAGCAGCACAATTTGTAATAGCTAAAATTTGGAAGCAGCCCAGATGCCCATCTACTGGAGATAGGATAAAGAAAATGTGGATTTTAAAATAAAATGGAGTACTACTTAGCCATAAAAAAATGAGAAATTAGAGACATTTATAGTTAAATGGATGCACATTGAAGTGATACTCTTAAGTGAAATAAACAGGACACACGTGTAAATACCGAACAGTTTCTCTAGTGTGAGAAATGGAAAGTGTAAATAAGGACTAAAACGTGTAATAGATAATGTGAAATAGGAAGAAAAGGGGCAAAGGGGAAGTGGGAGGGGTAGGGGAAAGGAAAGCAGGGAATGGAATTAATACGAGAAAATGAAAAAATGGAACCAAAGTCTTTGTAAATAGGGAGGGATGGAGGGGTTTAAGGGAGGGCAGGGGGAGGGGAAAAATAAGAACCTGAGAGATTATGCAAAGGTGCAAATTTCCAATGATGAATGTCATTATATTGTATACCTAAATTGTACCAATAAAATGTAAAAACCCAGAGCTTTCAATGATACAAACAGCATTTTACTGAAAGCCAAATGCTTGCATTATGTGTGCTTTTGCACAATTAACGTGATCTTTGCTATTGTGTGCATGCTGATAATTTGTCAAACCTGGGCTCATACTTTGTTAGAGAGCAACACATGCAGCTTTCAGGTCATCTGTTAGTCTCTTTCTTGTATCAGATTTCATATAATTCAAAGCTGTAAACAGCTGCTCATAAGTGTAAGATGATCCAAAAAAAAGAAAAAAAAGAAAAGCAATCCCATGTACTTTCATTGACTTAAAATTATTTGGCAGAGAATTCCATACTTTAAGGATTTCATTTTCAGAACTACCAACTGTGCTGTCCTTTGTCATCCCTTTACAGTCTATCTTCTCAAGTACTGCACGCAGATTATAAAATTTATTTTTCCAGATAGAGCTCTCTTGAGATTCCAATAGCTCTATTTCCAGATTTCCAAAATCTAACCAGGAAAGATCAAGTTCTTCAAATTTGGCTTTATCTGGAGAAGAAAACACAGGGTTGTCTCCATCTTATAGATCTGTACAAATCTATCACTAAAGTTCTCCTTTGCAGCTGCTACAGTGCTAGAAAATTCCATGTAGATTTCCTGATGGCTTGTAGGATTGCCTGCAAATGTTGTAGAATTTTCTAGATGCATTTTTATATTTGGAAAATATTTTAGCTGTCCACTTTCAAGATCTGGAGCAACTTAGCTCACATACCATCAGAGAGGGCTCTTTGTGTCCACTGTAGCATGCGTGTCATAGGTTTGCCACCACTGAACTAAAGCAGGCGATCAAGGAAACTCATTTCTCTCTTTTTTTTTTTTTTTTTTTGGTTTGGCTTTTTTGGGACAGGGTGTTGCTCTGCATTTCAGGTTGGCTTTGCACTCATGGCAATCCTCTTGCCTCAGCCTCCCAAGCACTGGGATTATAGGCTTCTGCCACCAAGCCTGGCTCCAGATTTCTAAACAGATTTTTTTACATGTGTGGTATCAACTATACCATATCATGTATCCTAAAGATTAAGTTTAAAAATTACTATTGATTTATCTAGTATAAATTACCAAAAAGAGAGAAGAAAAGAAAACTGGTTAAAATGTATATTAATTTAATAACAAGGGCCGGCTGCAGTGGCACCCCAGCATTGTGGGAGGCTGAGGCTGAAGGATCCTAAGTTTGAGCTCAGCCTGGGCAAGTTGGCAACTTAGTGAAACCCTATCTCAAAATAGGAAAATAAAAGGCTCTTGAGTCCAATCCCCAATACCAGGAAAAATAACTGAAGAGTTTTAAATTCATTTATATATGACTTCCATTATGTATGAGTTTATCTCTGCTTGTATGGATTTATCTCTGCTTTTATCTATTCCATTGCATTTTTTTTTCTTTTTTCTCTCACTGAGGTTTTTGGGATTTTTTTTGCTTTTGTTTTTTTCAGTGTGGGCTTCCTACATACTAGTAGGCAAGTGCTGCACTACTAAGCTGCATACCAGCCCTTTTTCAGTTTTAATTTCATTTTGAGAGTGTCACTAATTTGCCCAAACTTACTCAGTACTTGTGATCCCCCTGCCTCAACCTCTCAAGTATCTGGGATCACAGGTGTGTGCCGCTGCACCCGGCTTTCTGTAATCCCATCTTTTCTGTTAGTTTGTTAGTTATACCTTTTAATTCCATACTTTTATGTTGACTCAGCTATTTTATTGTGCATAACTAGCCCAGGCTAGTTTTAAACTCAGAGCAACCTCCTGCCTCAACCTCCCGAATGCTGGGAATTATAGGTGTGTGCCACCACACTGGTTTAAAATCATGCTTACATACCTGAACCACATACTTTAGAATTTCCTTTAGTAAAAAGCTACTTGTAAACTCTAATTTTCTTTTTTTGCTGTTATTGTTGTAAACTCTAATTTTCTTGTCTGGGTTTTTTTTCTTTTAAATTTTACTTTCTTTCTTAAAAGATACTATTCTTTGGAGACTCATTGAAGAGTCAGTTTTAGTCTAGTTTTATTTTTTTATAGGTGATCTGGTCTCTGTTTTTAATATCTTTTTGTGTCTGATGCAATTTTACTATGATTGAAATTTCCCTATGTGTGGATTTTTTTTTTTAAGACAGTGTCTTGTGATTAGTTCAGGCTGGTCTTGAATTCACTATATAGTCCAGGCTGGCCTCAAACTCACAGTGATCCTCTGGCCTCAGCCTCCTGAGTGCTGGAATTACAGGTATGCACCACACTTGGCTGGAAATATTTTTATTTATCTGGCTTGGGAGATTTTGGACTGACATGCTAGATTCATTAATAGTAACATTTATTAATATTTTATCTATTCTCTTTTAAAATGTTGAATCTTGTCTGCTTCTAGAACAGCATTAAAAGTTTATAACTCACTTTATCATCTACTAATATTTTGTTGTCTTTCTCACTGTCTTTAGATACTTTTCTAGTTCACCAATTATGTTTTTTATATATTATACATTTAATCATTCCGATGATTTTTTTTTTTTTTTTTTTTTGGAGCCAGGGATCAAACTCAGGACCTTGAGCTTGCCAGGTAGGCGCTGGTGTCACTGAGCTATACCTCCAGCCCATCCTTCCATTGAGTTTTAAATTTTAATTATTTTATTGAACTAAACATTCATTTGTGCTTCATTTTATATTGTCACTTATTCTTTGCTCATTATTTCCAATCTCCTTTAAACATATTCAACATGACTGTTTGTACTGTGTCTGAAAAATTCAATATCTGAATTCTACCTGTATGTCTGATTCTAGTATTTATTGTATCGCTTTTACTTATGGTGCCTGGTTTCTTTGTGTTTGTGATTTTTAATGTTGATGGTCTCATGTTCCTTAAAACTCTTTGTGGAAATTGAGGCATGGATTAAAGTTGTTGTCATTCAAAGAGGATTTTTTACCTCTGCTACTTACTTGGCATACAAGTGACCTAGGGCCACTTTACAATATATTCTCTGGTTGAGGTTTGGTAGGAGCTTTTTTTATTTTAGCTAATATTCAGATTACAAATTCATATAAGTGCTAGTTTGTAGTTTTGAATTTTTAGCAGAGATCCCCCCCCCCCAGTCCAATGTAAAGGTCAAAATAAGCATGTTTCCTTGCTGTCCCCTTCTGTGTGGAAGGTTTATGTCATGCTCATACTTAGCGTGATAATATTGCCTCTAGGGACCCAACTTATGATAATGGTGTTTTTTTGTTTGTTTGTTTTGGTTTGGTTTTTGGTTTTTTGAGATAGGGTTTCCCTCTGTAATGCATTTTGGCCTTGAACTCACTGTGTAGCCCAGGCTGGCCTCAAATTCTCAATGATCCTCTTGCCTCTGCTTCCCAAGTGCTGGGATTGTAAACATCCAAAGCCACACCCAGTTTAAAGGTGATTTTTCAAATCAATAATAAAGTGATAGAAAATTTAATAAACAGTTGTGTGATAACTAGAAACCATATATATATGTATTTGTATACACACACACACACACACATATATACACACATACACAAATACAGTAAACATTTGAAGCTAGAAAGGAAAATCAAGGGAAGATTGTAGATATGTTCTTTATATTTTTGTCCCCTTGGAGCAGCTTAACAGTTTGGTGACAGTTGTGGCAAAAATTTGATGGCTACTAGAGTCTTCAGGAAAAGTTCCCCTATGAGATTGAAGGTTTGATTTTTATGGAGACAAACAGGTGATATCCAGTAACAATCCTTTATTTTGCTCATGGACTTGTTATTTGGGCAGGGCTTAAAAGGGAGACACATTTGTGCCCTCCATTTCATTGGCTGGAGCTGTTTGCCTGGAGCCTGCAGAACCTGCTGTGCAGATCATGACTGGCAACACCTGTAGGCTGGGATGGCAGCTGAGGATGAGCCTTGAGCTTCAGTTTCTGGCAGTGTGGACTTCGTGATGGCCTACCAGGTTCTTTACAGCAGCATGATGCCTGGGTTTCAAGATCAGGTGTCCTAAGACAATCATATGGATGCTGCATTGCTAGTTATGACCTGGCCTCATAGTATTATTTGTACTGTAATCACATTCCTGCCCATTGCCAAGGGGAGGAGACATGGATCTCATTTCTAAATGAAATAATATCAAAGTCACACTGTAAAAAAACAGCCTGTGAGATGGGAGATAATGTTTTTACTATTTAGGAACAGTTTTCCTGTTTAAGGAAAATATATTCTGTCATCAGGAGATGAGCTTGTTGTAATCTGCCTCTTTAATGTGACATGGAACAAAATCTATTAAGACCTGCATACCTGGGAAGGACCCGGGAAACTGCAGCTACCTAATTTTTTCACAGTGGTTTGGGAGTTTTTCCATTAAGGGAAAGCCACAACATGCCCATGCCCACATCTATCTGGAAGCCACCATTGGTAGGGACTCATCACAACTATCACAACAGACACCTGCCTCCCTGTACCCCTCACTGTTCTCCAGCTCAGGCATGTGTGGGCTTCTCCTCTCTGGCCAGTGTGCATGGCCTCCTTGAACAGAGGCATGCATTCCCCAGCTAGAGCCCAGGTGGACAAGCATACAGCCTCAGGCTAGCTACCCAAGTTTCCTCAGAAGCCTCTCAGCAACCAGTGGCCCTTCTTGGTCAAACTATCATTTAGGATAATAAGCTCACAGGAAAACCACTGGTCATGAGAGGAGATGAACTTTTAAGACATATGAGGAAGTGACTTCTGATAAAAATAAGTTAAAGCATGAAATAGAAGGACTTCCGTTTTCCTGTTCCTTCTCCAAATTCCATTGAAATTGCAAAGAAATTGAAAAATAGATTCAAAACAACTCACCTAAAAGGGTGCTTCCAGCAAGCAAACAACATAATAAGGATTTTTTTACAAAATGCAAAACAGAATTGAGAGAAAAACCTAGCATGGTGGAAGGTCATAAAGCCACTAAAGGGAACAGAGCACTCAGTCTGTTAACTAAACAGATAAGTAAACTGAGCCACAGCCTTAAGACCCCAGAAGCTCCTGGAGTTGCTCCCTTGTCTGAGTACAGATGAAAGCCAAGGGTAATTTTCTAAAATAGTTACCACAGAATGGTGGTGTGCTGAAGGAAGCCAGGCTCAAGGGAGTCTGTTGTGCACATCTCTTCCCATCTCCTCTATTCAATAATGTTATATTGGTAGCTTGAAATTGGCTGGGGTAGGAGAGTTTACATGGCATAGAACTTAAGAAATGCAGCACATTAGGACCTGCCCATCCATCCCTAAATTGGTTGTTAAATATTTACCAGCATACCACAGCTCCAGAATAAGCTAAGGTTAAGGAGAAAGGACACTGACCTGGAGGGTTACGGAAACTATGCTAAGAAGAGAAGTTACCTACATGGTCTGCCTGTTCCTACTGAATCCCAGGAGGCAGAATCTGTAATCAAAACTTGCACTCATCACCAGTAAACAGTTTTCATTTGAAATGAGGAAATGAACCTACAAATAGGTCCAGAAACCTAAGACTCAACATTCTGGAGGGACCAACAGAACGAAAAAGAAAATCAAATTCAATGATCACTCTAAAACAATAGTTATTAGAGACAGATGAAAATTTTAAACACAGTATCCTCAGAGTTCCTTAAAGCATATCACAACCAAATAAGAGTGAGATGCTATGAAATGTTCAGATTTCATGAGAGTTTTAAAAATATAATTGCTAGCTGGGCATGGTGGCACATGCCTGTAATCCCAGCACTTGGGAGGCTGAGGCAGGAGGATCACCACAAGTTCAAGGCCAGGCTGGGCTACATAGTGAGTTCAAGGCCAGCCTAAACTATATAGTGAGACCATGTCTCAAAAAACCAAAAAAGATATATATATCTCCAATAGTTGGACTGAATATGCAGTCAATAAGTTGGAAAATTGAATTATAAAATAGTGGGGGAGAGAGAGGACAGAAGAAAAGAGAAAAGGAAGAAAGGGAAAAAACATAGTTATGTTAAGAAA
Organism: Heterocephalus glaber; assembly: GCF_053883595.1. Classification (NCBI taxonomy): domain Eukaryota; kingdom Metazoa; phylum Chordata; class Mammalia; order Rodentia; family Bathyergidae; genus Heterocephalus; species Heterocephalus glaber. The sequence continues at coordinate 1,569,479 of NW_028258471.1, read as the reverse complement.
TAAAGAGACATGAGGAGAGCTAGGAGTGTAGCTCAGTAATAGGTGCTTTTCTAGCATGCATGAGGTCCCGTGATCAGTCCCCACCAAGTGACAGAGAGATATAGAGGAAAATTATAAAGGCATAGGATTATGAGAATAATAAAAAGGGATGAGATTATCAAAGAAATAAGAAAAAATATTTCCTAGAACTTAAGAAGATATTAAAACCATCTATTAAATGCCAGACAAATTATAATCCAAAATTATCTTCTGAAGGCACCCGGTATTAATATGATAAAGAAAAGTTAGATCTTTTCTGCTTCTCCTTTTAAAAAACCCAAAAGTAACAAGAAGAATGAGAAATAATAACATCAGTTCCATATTGGATGACAACTGCAGCAGAGGCCTGAGCTAGGGGCTGCAGATCTGAGGAGAAGCCTACTACTGAACCCATGACTCCTTCTACTGAACCCAAGACTCTAATTAAAGCACAGATAACAAAATCAACAATATCTTTTTTTATAGTAGTAGAATGAGGTTTTGGTGATAGGGAATTTCCAGGCACAGTTTGGTACTGAGAAAAAGCTGAGGAAGTAGACTTGAGCAAGAATTATCATGGACTAATCATGTTTTTCAGGAAGTGATCTGCTACTGAGGAAAGAGAGGAAGAAGACTGCATTTTGACACCTCTGGTGTTGACCTCAAGTAAGCTGCAGAGACAGAAAACCTAAAGGAACTGATTCACACACTGAAATGATGTTATGAGAAGAATTTTGGGTGATCATCTATACCAGTGATGGTGAACCTTTTAGAGCTTTCAATGATACGAATACAGCTGAGGCACACATGCCATACATTTGCCACCACTCATCTGTACAATTCTGGCTTCTCTAGAAAATACATAAGATTTCACCTTATTTAAAATTAGCTTTAAAAAGCAAAGGGCTGGGCACAGTGGCACATACCTGTAATCCAGCTACTCAGAAGCTGAAATAGGAGGAATTCAAGCCTAGCCAATTAGCAAGCTCCAATCTCAAAAATTTTTTAAAAAGGGCTGGAAAGACAGCTCAAAGCACTTGCCACCCATGCAACACACTAGGTTCAATCCCCAGTACTGCCATAATAATAATAATGATATATAGCATAGGGAAAAAGAGGGGGAAAAATTCTTTTGTGGGAATGGGACAACCAAAACTCTCAAATGCAGCAAATAAAATTTGAAACCAAACAAACTGTTATGAATTAATTAAAAAAATTGTCTGTATAAAATTCAATTCCATAAAACAAGAACACAAAATAGAAATATGAGAGTTCAGGAAAAATAAAAACATGAAGATGGCCATATGTGGTGGTACATGCTTGCAATACCAGCAACTTGGGAGGCTGAGGCAAGAGGATCACAAGTTCAAGGCCAGGCTGGGCAACTTAGCAAGATTCTGTCTCAAAATAAAAAATAAAGAACTGAAGGTGTAGCTCAGTTGTAGAATGCTTCCTCAGTATATATGAGGCCCTATTTTCAAGTCTCAATACTGGAAAAAACAAAAGGAAAAACAATTCAGTCTAGCTTCAGATTTCACAAATATTTACTGCTAGGTAGCAATAGAATGATCCTACAAGATTAAAAAAATTAAAATATTACACAATAATTGTACAGAATTAACACTAGTTAAATTGTCATTGAAGTAACAAGTAAACAGAAAAATATTTCATTTTGTTTTTTGTTTTTATTTCACATGTGCCAGTACCTTTGTGGTGATGTTTATTTTTTTCCACCAAAGCATTCAATTCATTTTGGTACATTGGTTATAGTCTTATCCTTCAACCCAGTTTCTATTACCATTTTTTAACATCTGGGAAAAATAATTTGAATTATTTTCTTCCTTTTTAATGTTGAAATTGATTAATTGAGCTGGGTGTGGGGGTGCACTCCTGTAATCCCAGCACTCGGGAGGCTCAGGCAGGAGGACAATGCAAGTTCAAAGCCAGCTTGGGCTACATAGTGAGTCAAGGTCAGCCTGAACTACATAGCCTGTCTCCAGAAAAAAAAAAAAAAGTTTCTTTATATTTATCTATTCCTAGGCTAGGTAGTACTTTCACATAGAACAAAATTCAAAAGCCAATCTCTTTTCCACTAATGTCACTTAGTTCCCCTTTCCAAAGGATAACTGTTACCAGTTTGTTTCATATCCTTTCTTCTAGAGTTTTTACATATATGTGTATATATTTATTTATTCAAGTAAATACATATGTACTATATACAGATTATCCATGTTTAGTGTATGTATAAAATGTTTATGTATATCAAATATACATAGATTTCTTTTTATGCAAATGGTAATATATTGTGCATTCTGTTCTATGCCTTGCCTTTTCCTACTTACAATATCAACATATCTTGAATCCAGTGGTATGCTGATAAGTTTTAACAACCAGCTATCTTGCCTTTTTTGTTTGTTTGTTCTATTTTTGTTTTGTTTTTGTTGAGATAGGGTCTGACTATGTAGCTCAGGTTGACCTTGAATTCATTATGTAGCCCAGACTGGCCTTGAACTCACTTCAGTCCTCTTGCCTTAGCCTCCTGGGTGCTGGGATTACAGGTGTGTGCCACCATGCCCAGCTATCTTGCCCCTTTGTAGCCTGTATTCCACATAAACAGCTGGAAATGGTCCTTCTCAAGTCGATCATGACAGTGCTTGGCTGAAAGCCCTTTCCTGACTTCTCACCTGAAGTGTTCTGTAAGGCCCCTGGTAGCTTAGCCCCAAGTCTATTCTTTTACCTCACTTCCTACAACACTTACCCAATCATTTTGCTCAAGCTACCCAACCTGTTCTCCTTTGTGTTTGCTTTTCCTTCTGTCTGGTAGGTTGTTCTTCTACTACTCCAAGATTCTCTACTTTGCCTCATTCTCTTCCTTAGATAGGCCTATACTGAATAGTTTCTCCGAAACAGCAACCCCCATCATTCCCTGTTCTTAAAATAGTAATAGCTTGCAGTTACTGTGTTTGCTATATACCAGGCACTGAGGACAGTACTTTATATATTTTACCTCATTTAATCCTTACTTAAAATCTTTTTTATATTAATATATTTTTGTCACATATAATTATGACATTCATCATAGGGAATTTGTACCTGTACAAAATACATCTTCATTCTTTTTTCCCTATTCCCCTCCCCTCCTTTCAACCCTTCTCCTCCTGACATACTAAAACTTTGTTTCCATTTTTTTCCTTCATATATCTTTTTTTAAAAATCCCTTTTCCCTTCCTTTCCTTCCTCTCTCCCTCGTTTGTTCCCCTTCTCATTTGAACATGTTTTTCCTATTTTGCAATATCTAGCCTACATTTTCCTCCTCATTTACCCTTTGAGTGTCTCATACAAGAGAAACAATGTAATATTTAAACTTGTGTGTCTATTTCACTTAAAATTATGGTCTCAAGATGCATCCATTCACCTAAAAATGTCTCAAGTTTATCCTCCTTTATAGTAGAATAGTACTCTGTTGTATATAAATACCACATCTTCTTTACCCATTCATCTGCTGATGGGCATTTGGGCTGTTTCCCAGATTTAGCTATTACAAATTGTGCGCTACAAACACGGGTATGCATATAACAATGTAGTATGATGCTTTTAATTCTTTTGGGAAGATACCTAGGAGGGGAATAGCTGGGTCAAATGAAACCTCTAGTTTTAGTTTTTTGAGGAATCTCCATACTGACTTTCACATTGGTTGTACCAATTTACACTCCCATCAGCAAGGGAGAAGGGTTCCTTTTTCCCCACAGCCTCACCAGCATTTTAGGGTCATTTCTCTACCCATTCACTAAACTAAAATTGAAATGGATCAAAGATCTAAATATTAAAACAGAAACACTTAATCTGCTGAAAGATAAAATAGGTAAAACTCTTGAAGACATAGGTCTAGGCAAAGACTTTATGAACTAAACCCTGATTGCATAGGAAATATTACAAACTGGGATCACATCTAATTAAAAAGCTTTTGCATAGCAAAAGAAACCACCAACAGAGTGAAGAGACAGCCCACAGAATGGGAAAAAATTTTTGCCAGCTATCCCTCAGACAAAGGACTAATATCTAGAATATATTAAAAAAAATTTAAAAAGGCCTCCCAAATTTAAAGACCCAACCCCAAAATGGGTATCTGAAATGAACAGACACTTCTCAAATGAAGAAGTACAAATGGCCAATAAATACTGTATATGAAAAAAACCTTCAACATCACTGGTCATTTGAGAAATGCAAATTAAAACAATATTGAGATTCCATCTCACTCCTGAGAGGATGGCTGTCATCAAGAAATCAACCAATAACAAATATATAAACTCTTTGAAATAGATACTACTATTATCCTCACTTTACAGATGTGCAAATTGAGTCATATGAAATATGTAATTTCCCCAAGGTTACACAGCTTGTAAGTATCAGAGCCAGGATAAAAACCCAGTTTAATTCCAGAGCTATATTTTTTATGGTTCCTCTGCTATTTTTAAAAATTACTAGTATTTTCTATTTTTTTACTGTGCTGGGGATGGAACCCATAATCTTATGTATACTAGACTGGCATCTTGTGTATTCTAGGCAGGTATTCTACCACTGAGATATACCCCAGCCCCAAATTAAATTTAATTGACAGAAACTGTGTATTTATCATGTACAACATGTCACTTTGAGATATGTACACATCGTGAAATAACTAAGTGAGGTAATTAACATATACATTTTCTCACCTATTTGTGTGTCTGTGTGTAACAAGAGAACACTTAAAATCTACTCTGTGATTTTCAAGATCTAGTAAGTGATTTTTTTTTTGAGATGCGGTCTTGTTATGTAATGCAGGGTGGCCTTGAACTCACTACATAGCCCAGGCTGGCTTAGAACTCATAGCAATCCTCCTGACTCAGCCTCCAGAGTCTTGGGATTATAGACATGTACCACCATGCCCACCTACTAAGTGATTTTGAAAGCCAGGTGTGGAAGCACACACTTGCAATCCCAACTACTCAGGAGGCTGAGGCAGGAGGATTTCAAGTTCAGGCCAGCCTGGCAGCTTAACCATACCCTGTGTCAAAATAAAAAACCAAAAAGGGCTGGAGATATGGCTCAGCACTTCTTGGGTTCAATCCCTATTACAACAAACAAACAAAAAAATAACAAACATTCCACAATGTTATTAATTATATCACTTTGTTGTACAGTAGATCGCTTCCTCTCAATTATTTTTAAACACAAATTATACTGTCCTTGCCCTGCTTTATATTTTAACATAGACATCACTTATTACTCTCCTATGTGTCTACTCACATATCAGACATTAAATTATATATATACTTGTTTATTTTACTTTTCTTTATTATTCATACTAAGATCTCTGAGAGTAGGACTGACTTATTTTCTTCACTGATGTATATTACAACCTAAAAGAGTACCAGCATACAACAGGGGCTTAAGAAATGTTTATTGAACATATGAATGGACAGTTAGACCTGCAGAGCTATCTATACTTTTAAAATATGGAAACCCATGTATAAACTGAAAAGTAGGAGATAATATGTTTTTGGGGGTTTTTTCCCATTAAGTTTATTGGTACATTTTAGGTATACAATACAGTTACATTCATCATTGGGATCTTGTATCTGTACATGATGTATCTTGGTTCTTATTTTTCCCCTTCCCCTGCCCTCCCTTCACCCCCTCCACCCTTTAATATTTACAAAGACTTTGTTTCCATTTTTTCCTTTTCTCATATTTTTTTCTTTTCCCTTCTTTCCTTTCCCCTACCCCTCCCACTTCCCCTACTCCTTTAGGCCTTTTCTTCCTATTTCATAAATATGTTATGGAATGATAAGAAAGGCAACCAAGTCAAAGAAAATCAACTTGAGTCATGCTGAAAACACCGAATCAGCCCACTGCAGACAGGCAGGCCTGCAGACAGGGTCCTGAGGTCGTGAAGGCAAACTCTTAGCTGCACACCCCACATAAATGAAAAGAAAGTTAACACTTCAACATACAATGGCACAGGATAAACATTTCTATCCCAAAAGGTACAAAGAGGGGGATAAAAAGGAATGGGAACAAAGCAAGACCAAAATCCAGCAAGGATTAATCCAGCGAACATTAAATCCTGTAGTTCCATTGTCCAGTATCCCATGCAATCTGTGGCAAGTTGTGAACTCCAAAGGGCTTGAGTGGCTCCGCCCCCTACAGCACTTCCGGTGGTTGTAGCTACCATGGCTAGTCTCTTTGGCCAGCTTTGCTCATTCCTTGCAGATTTCCTCAATGATCTATGTTCCTGGCTTCTCCCACCTGTTGAAGTTTGCACTATACCTTCAGCTTCACACTCAGTTTCACACACTGGCCTCCGAGGTCTTCTTCTGAAATCTGAGGGGAAGCCTATCTCATCCCACCACTCTTACATTCTGCATGCACCTAAAAGCAGCACCAAGTGGTCGATGCCAAAGTCTGCTGCCAGCTGAAGCAGTAGCCAGGCTTCCTTCTCTCTTGGCTGTAGAAATGAGTGCTTGGATTACTGAGCACTAGGAACCAAATCCTGAAGAAGAACTTCCCTAGGCCACTGCCATTCTGGAACATGGTGCTCTGGGGCTTTCTTCTCAAAGCAAAGTCTTTCACATTTGTAATTTTGAGGTTGCAAAAGCCAGAGTCCTGCTGGTTCTTGTGATGTCTTCAGGCTACCTTTTCTATTCTCATTCCTTCTCAGCAATCAAGTTCTCCTCTTCTCCATCTTTGCAGTCTGCAGCTTTACCAGAACTTCCTTTCTGGCAAAACTCACAACATTTTAAATCATTCTGCTGGGCTCTTTGCTCTTGATTCTCAACATAAATCTGATTAAAAGCCCCCAATAGTGGCCATGCCACCACCTCAACATTAGACTGCCTTGAAATTTCTTCTGGCAGATTAATTAGTCTGCTGGCTTTAGTCTCAGTTCCAGGCAAAGTCTCTGGACATGAGCAAAATGCAGACAAATTTTCTGCCAAAGCATGACATACATGATGTGGAGTCCAACAGCCAATGCAGTCCTCATTCCCAGCAGAAACGTTCTAAGATTGGTCTTTATTGGCAGCATTTCTATCAGCATTCTGGTCTTCTGAGCTGACTAGAATCTCCCATCAAGTACAGCTTAAAGCATTCCAGGGCTGTTTCTTCAGGTGGTATCTCCAAACCTTTCCAAATTCTTCCCACTAGCCAATTCCAAAGGCTCCTGAACCACATGGTCAGGTACACTTACAGCAACCTCATTTCTGTATCAAATTTTTTCTTAGTTACTTTTCTCATTGCTGAGATAAAATACCTGACACCCAAAGGTAAAAATGAAAGGTTTACTTCAGCTCAGTTTGTAAAGGTCTCGTTCCATAGTCAGCATGGCAGAGGAGAAACAGTTTATAGTGGGCAGAAGTTATCAAAGCAGCAAGCAGGGAGTAGTAGGCAGCAGCAGGCAGCAGCAAAGAAGCAGCAGAAACACCTTCTTTCTGTCCCTCTATAGTCCATCCAGGCTGTACGGCTATTGACTGAGCCACACACACCCAGGGTGGGGCACCCTTAATCCCAGCATTACACACTTGGGGGACATCTAGATACAAGCCAGAACACCTTTGGAAGGTAATCACATCCAAGTATGGCTAATCCAACCAGAGCATCTCTGTCCAAGCCTAGTTTATTCTTGACAGATGACATGGTATAACAGTCAACATGTGGGTCCTTTGCATTCATGGTGAAATTCCTGTACACCGTCTGGGCCCCATAGAGGAAAGCATCTCCGTCGTTCATGAGGCAGCCGTCAACATGGCCAGCGAAATTGAGGTGAGCACACAAGGCCTCAGCTTCCCCTGCTGCTTGCACCCAGGGCACGCCTAAGCACTCCAGCATTTCAAGGCACTCTCGTAAGACCAACTTAAAACATGACCTTCCTATTCTCTGAGACCATGTTTTCCCAGAAGGCCCGTACCACATCTGATTCCTCTTGCTCGTGACACCAGCTTTCAGCTTGCAGGTTCCCCCTCCATAACAAACACCAATCTTATATCCATTTGCATTAAATGGGAGACACGAAAAAATAAGTTCCTGAGGTGGGGCTTCATAACAGTCCCCACCATTTTTCTAACAGACTGCGCCTCACACACCCAGACACTCAGGTCAACTGCAATGGTTTTCCCACTACGACTCCGTAGGTGGACGTGTTGCTTCAGAGGCTCCAAAATTTTCCACAAGTCATTCACTCCCATTCTGACGATTATCGGACGCCGCTTCCTCCTTGGTCTCAGAAAAGCCCTGCTGCCCCTCACCAGGGGGCCCCAAGCCCGACTGCCCAGCCCCTGAGCTCCCAGCAGAAGGAAACCCTCGGTCCTCCTTTCCTCGCGCCAGGAGATATGTTTTTAAGAGTGAAGAATCTTACCCCTTTCCCATAACATTACCACCAACACACACATAAACCTGTAAGGAAAAGAAAAGAGAGAGAGAAAAAACCCAGAAAGATATTATAGACAATAAGGAGTATGTAGCTTTTCTGTGACAAGATATAAACTGCTCAATCTAAAGGCTGTAGCAATCTACAGATATGGAGGGGAAAAGGAATATAAGCAGAATTATATATAAAGTAATGGCTCAATAACTTTCTTCCTTTGGAAAACATGTATTTTAAGACATCTTCGAATAAAGAAAAGAAGTGAGTTTAGCTGGCATGTGGGACGTGGGAAGAGAAAAATATCACACATCTTCTGGACCTAAGTAGAAAAAAAAAACTAGTTGGTGACAGTTCTTGAAACACTATAAAGAAAAAAATATATATATAAAGGCAGACGTCACCCAATGGATTTTTTTTCTTTTAAAAAATTTTTATTAGTGTATGTTTATAGTACATAATGATTACATTCACCTTGGGGACTTGGTACATGTACATAACACATCATCCAATGGAATTTTAATGCTAGAAAAATGGTTACTTCCTTTCCTCTTGTGTGTGTGTGTGTGTGTGTGGTTCTGGGGATGGAGGCCAGGTATTCAGACACACTAGGCAGGCACTCTACTTCTGAGCTGTGGATTGGTTCCTCTTTCCTTACCTTTGGGTCTAGCTAGGTTGACCCAGAGTACTTCCTTCCTTCAAACAATCAGGATTTAGTGGTCACTCTTAAAGATTTTGATAGAGGAGACTATACCCACGTCTATAGGTTGGTTTTGTTTCCTTACGCCTAGAAAAAAAACACAAAAACTTGTTTTCAATACAATGACCAGATGTCCTGCTTAAGGTGGGTCACCCTTAGATTTTGACTAGAATTTGAGTTTTTGAACAGTTAAACTTCTTGCATGTTTCAGGACATACAGGAGAAGAAAACCTTTTGAAACAGTAAATTATAAATAAATTTCCTAGATATTTTTACAGGATCCTTATTAACATTCATATCCAAGTAAAACCTCCATGTTAGGGAGAACCAGGGAAAGGGAGGGACTTCTTTATAGAAAGAATGTGGAAATCGTTGGATACCAGACTCATTCATTTATTAAACAAAAACCTCTAAAACTATAAATTAAAGCTCTGGGTAGATGAGTTTACCTTTAACCCTTGGCTCTTTTCCTTCTTTTGCCTGTTTTATGGCTGAGGCCTCACTTCTCCCCTAACACTTTGCTCAGGTCTCTTTGACCTCCTTGCTTGTTGTATGAACTTGGGTAGCTCATCTAAGCACCTAGAACATGTTCTCTCACTTGTCAAACTGGAATAAAACTAATGACCTCACACGGCTGATCTGAGGATGCAATGATGTAACATGTGAAGGATGCTTTTAATGTGTAGAACTAAAATAACACACAAAGTTCTTACTTTTTCTAACCGATCAAGACCCTATTCTAGCTGGGCATAGTGGTCATGTGCACGGCTACAATCCCAACACTCAGGAGGCTGAGGTAGAAGGATCTCTAGAGTTTGAGGCCAGCCTAAACTACACAGCGAGACCGTCTCAAAAAAACCACCCCCTCCAAAATAAACAACAAAGTCCTATTAGACTTATTAGCAAGAAATCTAGAAACACTCTCTTGAAGCTTTACATTAATTCTGAATCCTGTGTTTCCTCTCCTCAAGGGCAGCATTTCTACAATTTTCCTACTCCACTCCCTCAGCTCAGCCCCTCTGGTGCACAAGCATGCCTTATTAGGTCTCATCCTAACGCCCCTCCCCTTTTACTGCTTGCTCTCTTTAACACTGCTTGTTCTACTCCCCTTCAGGGGAACACTTCTTGAGGGAGTTGTCTGCTCTTGATGTTTTACTTCTTCTCTTCAACCCTCTTCAATCTGATTTATATCTCTACTACATCAAAGAATCAACCCTTGCCAAGGCTGCCTCCATCAGGCTAAATCCAATAGCCATTTCTCAGTATTTGATGTCTATCCAGGAAATGTTTTTGGGTGACTTTTTTTTTTTTTTTTTTGGTACCGGGGATCAAACTCTGGACCTTGTGCTTGTGAGGCAGGTGGCTGACCCACTGAGCTAAATCCCAGGACCCAGGAAACTTTTTTTTTTTTTTTTGGTACTGGGGATCAAACTTGGGTCCTTGTGCTTGTGAGGCAAGCAGCAGAACCACTGAGCTAAATCCCCAGCCCTGGGAAAAGTTTTTATTCTTGCCTTCAAGGTTATCTTATTTTGGAGTGTCTTCTACTTACATCAATCTCCATTGCAGGCTCACTCTCTTCTAACCTCTAAACACAGGAGCCCCATAGCCCGTCTCATCTTTCCTTTTCCTCTTCCTCCCCTCTCTTTCTTTTCCTCCTCACTCACCTCTCTGTCTCTTTTCCAAGCTGAGAAATGAACCCAAGGCTTTGTGCAGGCTAAGCCCATGGTCCACACTGAGGATACTCTCAGCACTCCTCCTCTCTTCTTATCTGAACTCATCAGGTCTCTTCTGAATATGCTGATAACCCTTCAGTTTACACCTTGAAAGCAACCTCTGTCCTGAGCTCCAGAATTATGTATTCAATTGCCTGGTAGACACCTCCACTAGGACTTCTAATAGGCACCTCAACTTAAATTCAAAACAGATCCATGGAGATTTCTTCTTTCTCCAAACCAGCTCCTCTCCATCTTTTCCATCCGTTAATAGCACTACACACACCTACTTGCTCAGGCACAACTCCTAGGGTAATCTTTGATTTCTTTTTCCCTTCATACCCTAATCCAATTCATTAGTAAGCTCTGTTAGCTTTACCTTCTAAATAAGTCTGGAGCCTGATCACCTCTTAACCACTTTCATTGTTGTCACCTGGTCACGCTGTGATACCTCCGCCCCTTCTTCATGGTACTGGGGATTAAACACAGGACTTTTATACTTAGCTACATCTTTAGCCCTTCATATATAGTTTTTTTTTTCCTTTTGAGACAAAGTCTCTCTAAATTGCCCAGGCTGGGCTCAAACTTGTGATTGTTCTGTCTTAGCCTCCCAGACTGCTGGGGTTACAGGTGTATACTCCCACGCCCAGCTCCTGCATGATTTTCTCAGCAGGACTATTATATCCCTCTTTGGAATAGCCTCCTCAGTATTGTCCCACTACAGTTGTTTTTCACAGAGCAATCAGTGTGATCTTTTAAATCATAAGTTAGACCATACCATTCTGCCCCTAGAAACCCTCCAATGGCTTCTTACTATACTTAGATTATAAACCAGCCTTTCTGCCTGACTCTACTCTCTTCCCTCTATGACCTCCTCTCAGACCTTCTCCTTCTGTGAGAGGAGCAATATTCTTTGTCTTGTTCACCATTATGTCCCCACTGTCTAGTAAAGGGCCTACCTCACAACAGATGTTCAGGAAATATTTGTTAAATAAACAGATATAAGAATAGGTATACTGTGTTGTTGCTGAAATCTGGTGCTACAAGGTATATACAAGGTGCTGGCCCACTGTTGTCTTAGTCTGTTTTCTTTTGCTATAACAAAATACCTGAAACTGCATGCTTTATAAAGAAAAAAAGATTTAAACTCATAGTTCTGGAGGTTCAAGTGCACTGCACAGGCATCTGTGCAGCTCTAGTGAAGACTTCTTGGCAGATGGCATCATAATGGTGGGGGCATGTACAAGAGTGGTAAGCAATGCATAGGAAAAGGGACTCATGGGCAGTGGACTCATAACAATCCATTCCTGCAGGAACTAATGTAGTCCCATGAGACATGCATTAGTCCCTACCAAGGGTGGTGCCTATACGACTTAATTACTTCCACTAGGCTCCACCTCCCACCTCTTAAAGGTTTTATCATCTCAATACCACCGTACTAGACACCAAGTGTCCAACACATGAACCTCTGGGGAGCAAACCGTCTTCAGACCATAACAACTGGTAGTTCAGATTCTTGCCCACACTTGGTCTTCAAGGATGACCAAGTACTGTATACTTCCTCTGTTCTTGGTTCTGCCACATACACTCCCTCTAGTCTTAGCATATTGCTTGTTGCTTGGGCTCCTGTGGTACAACTCTTAATGCTCTGTTCTTCCAGTTCTTGTAAGTATCCATCTCCTAGGGTACTAGCTGGACCCAGAAGGACTGGGTCAGAAGTTCTTTCAGGGCCGGGGATTTAGCTCAGTGGCACCTTGCCTGCCTCACAAGTGCAAGGTCCTGAGTTTGATCCCTAGCACATACACAAAAAAATTCTTTCAACTCCACTATTCAATGGCCCCCTCACATCACTGCTAAAGGAGGGTACTCTTTGTGAATTCCTGAGTATTGGACAATTTCCTATGTGAGAGAGAGAGAGAGAGAGAGCGAGAGAGAGAGAGAGAGAGAGAGAAAGCAAGCACAAGTTGAATTTTTTTGAAGTCATCTTTCTTCTGGAACAGTGATTTATTAACTTATTCATTTAATAAATGTTCATTGGTTGCCAGCTATGTGTCAGGCACTCTTCTGTGCACATTATTGTTAAAACTGTCATTTGTGCTATCATCTTTATCATGAGTCTGTGTTAGATTGTGAATTTCTTAAGAGTAGATATATTCTTTTTATTGTAACAAGTGCTCAATAAATGTCTTCTGCCTAAATAATTGAAAAAAAGAGTTAACGAAAGATGTTGAAGAAGATTAGGCCCCATTACACTTACATTCAAACAAATGCAAAGAACAAGAATTGCTCTTTAAATTGTACAGTTATTACATTAAAAAAATTTTAAATGTTTAATAATTGTTTTAATCTCACCACCCTACATTTCATTTTACATTTTTTCATGTTTGCTTTTTCTTTTTGACTATTTACATGCATATATTTTACAAATATATTTTCCATGTCATCTTCTGCCTTTCCTTTTAACATTAATGACAAATATTTCTTCATATTTTGAATCTGTGGGAATTTCTCTTTTTTTTCTTTCTGAAAAATCTCTTTTTCTGAAAATTTCTCTTTTCTTTCCCTATGGTCACTCGCAGTATAAACCCCTGAAAAACCTGTCAGGTATTTTTGTGCCTCTTCCACAAACAGCATGGGAAGGGAGCCCTTGAAGAAGTGTATCTCATTCTTAAGGAAGGGAGCAGGCTGTCAACGCCTGGACCTAGGAGAGAAGAAAGGTGAGCCTGGTCAGCTGGCCTGAACTGAGGAGTTGTGTGCAGGGCTCCATTGTGCACTATTTTGCAATTTGGTTAGCATATTTCTGCCTCTTGGCCCTCTCCTAGCTGTCTGTCATACAAAGCTTTAGCTTTCACTATGCTGTTATCAAGTGGGGAAATACTTCCAAAATCTGCCTATTCTTCTTTGCCTTTTAATTTCCTCTGCCACTTGTTATTTTTAAGTACAAGGTGAGTATGGAGAAGGACCACTGTACCTGACATAGGATGCTGCCTCTTGAAGAAATCAGCAGGAAATGGGAGCAGTTTACAGAAGCTTCTCTGCCACTCTCATGCTGGGAAGAAGTTAAGTATATCTGCAAAATTATATTGAAGACAAATGAAAAAAATGTGTTTTACTTTATAGCCAACTCTTCTGGAATGGAACTAGTTTTCAATGCAGTTATGAGGAAATGGCCCTTGGGACTAAATGATGATTCATGGGCTTTGAACTGTGAATGCAGAATTGAGCTGTGAACCCAGAACTGGAAATGGAAAATCACACTAAGGAATTGAAAGGTGGAAGTGCTCTGGGTTTCTTGCCTAAGAGACTGTCTCTTAGATATTGGAGACAAGCCACATTTTATAAACCAAAGAATCTAGATTTAGGTTATTTTGTGTAAATTTTCCCTCTCTTATTTGTTACCACTCATTGTTTTAACAGTCCACGAATGCTTTGTGTTGTAACATACATGCTTGGATCAGAGTTTAATGGGGAGCAACTGTAACCCTTGGAAGCTGACATGTTGACAGCAGGTGTAATTAGAGACAGACCCTAAATGGAAGACAAATCTAGTGTTAGGGACACCCTAAAATGAAAGCCCAAATTGTTTAGCCACTTCTAAAAGGTCTCCTATTAGAGCAAATCTTGAATATTTTTTCAATTTTATTTTTATTACAAAAGGTATATTCTTATTCTCAAGCCCAAAATAATTCATTTGGAAATAGTGATGGAAGAAAATTAAATCAAGTAGGACTTAAATTAATGACATCTTCTATAAGCTCTAAGATCTAGCACCAATTAAAGAGCATGCCTAGAAGAATGCAGTTATTGTATACTTAGGGACTCACCCACCTCCACATTTCTGAGGAGCTTAATCATTCATTTATTCAGCGAACATTTACTGAGTGACTATTAGGAAACATGTATTACAGGCAATAAGTTGTACACAGTTTTTAATAACTTCAAAGAATATTTGGATAAATAGGGGCCATGTGTCTATGGCACAGATACTTTAAGGCATATGACTGAGCTACCTACTGAGGGCCTTATGTATCCTCTGCCAGAGTATCTATGCATCCCTGGAATCCTTACTCAAAAGGACAGAAGGTGACTGATATCACCCACATTCTTCTTTATTACACCATCTTTTCTGGAATTTAGTCACCTTAATCACTACTTATGAAGTTCCACAATTTAAACAACAATTTCAACACACGGTGTTTTGGCCCTAATGAACCTTACAAATACTCGAAATACACAGAATCTTTATCTTCACGGTCAATTTATCCCTAATATTTATGGAATCAGAGGTAAGAATACAAAGAGGCCAGTATAACATATAACTCTTGTGAATACTATGCTAGTGTTGTAACCAAAAATTGGAATACTATGAGAAGTAAAAATCTACGCTTGGCATCATTGGGAAACAATACTGTGTAATGCAAACTGAGAGGAAGGATTTGACAAGTGCTGCTCTAATTTTACCTGACCTCCAAAGCAGTGTATTTCCAATTGTACTAGCCATACATTTCACTGCATTTGGAGTCATCTTTTGTTTTGGGGATATAGGGCAAGAAATATTAACTACAGTTTCACTGGGGCCTGAATAGCAATAATAGGAGAGGAAATTTATGGTTATGGGTTGGTGTTCAGCATCAGATCACGAGTGATAGAGGCAGTCATGTATTTTTAAATAAATCTATGTATGTGTGATATGTAAGGTTCTGTGAAGAGTGAGGTCCAGGATAGGGCCCTTTCTTGCCCAGCTGTAAGAATACTGCTTTGTGATACTAGCAATTTAATGTCCAGTGTGTTTGCAGGGTGAACTAGAAGGTGGAATTTTGTTTCTTCAGCATCAAGGATGATCTAGCTGGTCTGATAGCTTAGAGAACTGTAGCATATTCCTCAATTTGACTTGCCTCAAGACATGATGTAAATGTTAAGAAGAATTTTTAAAGAAATAGAAGTTAACATAAAAAATATAGTACAGTAAACTACCATTTCCATCACCCAGCTGTAATATCAGTTTATGGGCCCTGCTGTTTCATCTATAGCCTTATTTTTCCTCTTCACCACCCCTCCCCCAATTACCTTTGCACAAACCCTAGAAGTCTTGCTGTAACATGTATTTAAAATATATTGCATGTATTTCTATGATACATATTTGTAAAAGACATTCTAAAAAGATATAATCACAACACTATCATCCAATTATCCCTTATTCAATATTTTACCGGTTTCTTCTATGGAAAAGGCATTACATGGCTTTTTTTTTTCTTTTGAGAATGAAGAAAGCGTTTTTGTTTTTTTTTGGTACTAGAAATCGAACTCAGGGCCTCGCATTTACCAGGCAGATGCTGTACCTTTGAGGTACATCTCTGGCCCCAAGAAAGCGTTATTTTATAGTGTTTGTTATGTTTGAAATCAAAAGTTCTGAGGAGGTGTTGTATGTGTGAAATACTTCAAGCTAAACTAAACCTATCTGTGGGGTTTGGCTTCAAGAAGGGCAGTTTGGGGACACAGCTGACCTGGTGACAACGAATCGGAGACCGCCTTGAAAAAAGAAGCACGGGAGGGGATTTAGCGCTCCTAGCAGGCCGAGGCGTGTTGGCACTCGTCTCTTTTTCCACAAGGTACAAGTTGCTAAGAGAACCAAGGGCTCTGCGTACACATCCCGGAAGGCGCGGGGCTGCCGCCGCCCGGGTCGCGTCCCGTCCTGGGCCGGTCCCCGCTGGCTCGGTGTCCGCGGCTCCAGGACTCGCAGACGACATTCTGGGCGTTTCCTCCTTTCCGTCCTCAGAAACTTTTGTTTTGGTTCTGGGTTCCAAGTCAAGGAAAGGCACCCTGTTGACCAAAGGTTTCTCAGTCTCCTCGGCGCGCGCGGGGGGGCGGGGGGGGGCCGGCGGCCAAGTTTCCTCCAGCCCAGTCCGCCCAGACTTGGCTGTGTTGGAGATCCTCGAGGGCCGGGGACAGGAGCCTCGCGAGGAAGAACAAGTGAGCAGGGCCATTCCCTTTGCTCTGTCTTTGTGTCAGTGCCTGTCACTCCGCAAAAGGCGCAGGGAGTTCCTCAGTGACTCTTCAGAGGCTTGAGTCTCCACAGTTCACAAGAGAGTAATCAGCGACGCAGCGCCGGGGCTGCCTTTGGGGCGACCCACACTGAGCAAAACTGGGCGCATGCGCGCGCCAGGGCCTCTTCCCAGTGCTTGTCCAGCGGCAGCGGCCGCTAGGTGGTGCATGCGCCCTGGAGGGCGCGGGCTGATCTCTGAGGCGGCGGGGAAAGGCGGGGGTGCCGTGGGGACCGGGTCCGTGTTTACACAGCGGCGGGCGGGTGCGGACGCGGAACCCGGCGCGACGGCGGCACGATGGTCATGGCGCATTTCGTCGAGAATTTTTGGGTAAGCGCAGGATGTTGGAAGTGGTGTGGGTTTCGGAGTGCGAGGCGTTCGGTGCCTGACCTCGGCCTGGGAGCGCGTCGGGCGGCGGCGGCGGCAGCGGCTCCTCCGACAGGGCGAGCGTCCTCTGACCGCCGCCCGCTGCGTCCTGCCTGGCGGAGGTCGCCGGCCGGCCGGGACTCCGGGTTCGCAGCCTTCCCGGCCGCGGGGGTTGTCAGCGCGGCCCCGCAGCCGAGGCCGGAACGCAGGGACGCCGCCCGCCGCCGGCGCTGGGACAAAGCGCCAGATGGGGCGGGAGTCCGGAGCCGGCCCCACCAGAGGCGCCCGGCGCCGGCGCGGTCCGCGCGGGGCGTGCGCGACGCTGGGACGTGGAGGACGCGGGCCCAGGCGGCGCAGGGCACAGGGCTGTAGGCGCCGGGCTCGCCGCCTTCCCGCGCCCGGGCTCCGCTGCGCGCTCACTTGCCCCCACGTTTTCCACGCGGAATCCCGCGCGGGGCTGGCCTTCCGCTGCCGCGCTTCCTACCGGCCGGCCTTGCCCTCTGCTCGTGGGTCCGCGCCCGGGACTTTGCCTCTAGGCCTGCTCACAAAGCGTATGAAAGTTGAATTTCGTGTAACTGAGCTCTGGGTTTTAAAATTCAGGGCGAATTCCCTTAGCCCTCCTCCCCTTTCCTCATTCTTTCCACACCCCTCCTCTTAGTATTAGTTTCTTCTTTGAGAATGACTTCGTAGGCTCCCTGTGGAATGTTTTTCTGCCATTATTGTTTGTTTTAATGGGAAGTACAGTTCAGCACGTACAGGAAAATAACATGTTTACTAAGGTATGTGGGGCAAATCTCATTTTAACGTTCTGACAGTTGCAAGTACTGCAGTTCCGTTTTAGGATCTAGAAATGTTTTTAAAGGAATAATTTTCCAGTTAGTAAGGAGTGTATCTTAAATTCGTGATTATAAGCACCTCAAGCATGCACTTGCTTAGTAATGAAATCAGTTCATACTAATTTGTCATGAATAGTCCCAATTTTCCGCAAACAACGTGTATGCCAGGCATTAATTTTTTTAACATTTTATTGAGATACAGTTCACATCCCACACAGTATAACCATTATTAAATAATGCACTTTAAAGGTTTCTCAAGTTCAAAGAGTTGTGCAGACATCACCATAATCAATTTTAGAACAATTTCATCATCCCAGAAAGAACCCTATACCCATTAGGATCACTCCCCATTTTTCCTGTGCCCCAGCCCTAAGCAACTAATCTACCATTCTGCCTCTATAGATTTTTGTCTATTCTGTTTTTACCGTGTAAATGGGACCATCATGGCTGACTTCTTTCACAGTTTTCCAGGTTGAACCCTAAAATAGTGTATATCAGTACTTTGTTTCTTTTTATAGCCAAATAACATTCCACTTTGTATTTTACTTACTCATTCATCAGTAATGGACATTTGGCTTCCTTTTTCATTATTATAATAATGCTGCCGTGAACATTTCTGTACAAGTTGTTGTGTGAACATGTTTTCTTGTTTGCATGTGAAATTGCTGTAAAACTGTTCAACCTCTGAAGGCACTGCCAGACTCTTTTCCAAAGTGGCTGCAGTATTTTGCAATCCCAGCAGTGTTTTAGTGTTGCAGTTTTTTATATGCTTCCCAACATTTCTGTTGTGGTTTATATGTAGATTACCCCCCAAAGCCTCATGAGCTCAGAGATGGGGCTTTTGGGAGGTGACTGGATCATGCATGTGTGATACTGGGTGAGTTTATAGCTAGGTGCCATGTTGAGAGGTGAAGCCTGGTAAGAAGTGGTGGATCACTGTGGGCGTGGCCTGGAAGGGTAGATACACTGTGCAGTATATCCCTCTATTCGATTGATCCCTCCTTCAGCTTCCTGCCTGCCATACTATGGACTGTTTGTCCCCTGCCATGCCCCTCTGCCATGCTGTCCTGTCTTGGAACTGGCTGACTCTGGACTGAAACATCCTCAAACTGTGAGCCAAAATAAATCTCTCTCCTCCTTTACCTTGTGAGTGTTGGGCATTTTGTCCCAGCAGTGAGGAAATAACTAAGACAGCTTGTAATATGTCCTTTTGTTTGAAGACAGAGTTTCACTGTGTAGTTAAGGCTGGCCTTAACTGGTTATGTAGCCTAGGGTTGGCCTTGAACTCCCTGAAATCCTCGTGCCCCACCCTCCTGAGTGTTGGGATTGTAGGTGTATGCCACCACACCTGGCTGTAATCTGTCTTTTTAGTGTGACATTATAATGGGTGGATGTGATATAGCATCTCATTGTGGTTTTGATTGCGTTTCTCTAAGGCTGATGTCGTTGAGCATATTTTCATATATTTATTGTCCATTTTTATATTTTGTTTAGAGAATTGTTTGGATCCATTGCCCATTTTTAAATTGTCTTTAGGCTTGTATGAGGTTTTAAAAATGTGTTCTGCGTACAGTTATTTATCAAATAAATGATTAGGAAATATTCTGTTAGGCTGTCTCATTTTCTTGATAACATCCTTTGAAGTATGTATTTTAATTTCAGTGATGTCTTGGTGAAGTTCAACTTTTTTTTTTTATCACTTGTGTGTTGTCATATTTAACAGATTTACTCCTATGTATTCTTATAAGGGTTTTATATTTTCTGCTCATTTCTAGGTTTGTGATCCATTTGAGGTTAATTTTTGTGTGTGGTGCAAAAAGGTGTACAATTTCATTTGTTTGCACGCAGATATCCAGTTGTTCTAACACTATTGATTGAAAAAGCTCTTCTTTCACAGTTGAATTGTTGTGGCACTTTATCAAGTGTAAATTGACCAGAGATGAATGAGTGTGTTTTTGAATTTTCAGTTTTATTACTTTGGCTGTCCTCATGTCACACTACTGCACTGTTCTGATTACTGTAGCTTTCTGTACGGAGTTTGGAATCAGAAAGTGAGTCCTTCAGATTTTTCTTTTTCAAGATTATTTTGATTGTTCTGGGTCTCTTGTCTTTCTATATGAATTTTAGGATTAGCCTGTCAGTTTTAGACGTTTTACAGTTGCAATTTGGAAACATTTTTATGAAGATTGTTTAAAAATTGATGATCTTTCACTGTTTTTTATTGTTGTTGTTGTTTTTTTGAGACAATGTCTTGCTATGTAATTCAGGCTGGCCTTGAACTCACTGTGTAGCCCAGGCTGGCCTCTGACTCAAACTCCTTTGGCTCAGCCTCCTAAGTGCTGGGATTGCACTGTCATGCCTGGCTGTTTTGCATATTTTTGATTACGTAAATGTTTTTAAGTTTGTTCTCTTAATTCCCAATTGTGTCTTAACATTTAAAAGTTATGTTTTATTTTTTAAATTGAGCTTTCGGCATATCTTTGTTGTTTTTGGCTATTTTGAATAATGCTTTTCTGAATATTTTGGATGTATTCTTTGTGCTGTTAATGGAGAAATGGGACTAAACTTGAATATTTGAAATCTAGAGAGAACCCCAGATCTAATTTATGCTTCAGTCTTTGCCTTCATTTCTACTAGTGAACAAATAGTAAAGATCATTTTATTTTATTTTCCAGCTTGAAATTAGGGCTGAAAGTTCTAAATTGGAGTATCAAAAGCTTCAGAGGAGATGGGTGCGGAGGTGCACACCTGCAATCCCAGCACTTTTGGAGGCTGAGGCAGGAGGATCATGAGTTCTAGCCTACGGTGAGCACTTTAGCACTTTAGTGAGACCTTTTGTCAAAAAAGAAAACAAAGCAACCACAATAACAAAACAGTGCTGGAGATGTGGTTGACTGCAAAGGCTGAGGCTAGATTTAATCTCCAGCACCTCTCTTTCCCTCCTCCTTTTCGAGGAGGCTAAATGAGGTAGGAAAGTCTAAGAACTAACTAGCTTCTGAGAATATGATAGTTGTCTGTTTAAAACAACTTGAACAGTTATATAGTTTATGAAATCTATTCTTTAAGAAGAGAATTTACAATATTAATTTTTCTTCCTCTTCCCTAATGTGTAAAGTGGCATTGTCAAAAGGAAATAAAACTCACAGTCCAAAACGTGTTGTACATGATAAATATATACAATTTTTGTCAGTTAAACTCTTTGAAGTGAGGTAATGGCAACATTCAAAGTTTTAGGTTTCTAACCAAACAACCTATTAATTGTCTTCCCCTCACATATATAAAGACAAACCTCTGTATTATGTCATTTTGTTAGAGGAAAATTTGAATCATTGAAACTGTCTTCAAGTTATTTTGAAAGCAGCACATCTTTTTCTTTGTAGATTTTTCTTAATTGAAACTATATACTCAATTGAAAATTGCTCTTCATAATATTATGCTTTGAAGAAAAAAAATGTGTTCAAAATTTCCTATACAGCAGATGTTCTGTTGCTGATAAGGCAGTTGCAATAATGTATAGTGCCATTGATAATCAAGCTGAAAATGCCTTTCTTTTCTGTTAAAATTGAATAGCCAAAATAATTTTGATAGCATTGTCTTTTAGTATGTAAAAATAATTGTTAGCCCTTCAAAAGATTATGTAACCAAAGGGTATTAAGCAGTATTACAGAGAGGAAGTGTCTGTATAAGCTGTGCTTTTTTCGAAAGAAGGGTTGTTAATACTAGTTTACAATATTCTTGAGGTATCTGTACTGACATTATACTATAGTAACTGAGATAGATTTTTTTTTTGGTACCAGGGATCAAACTCAGGTCCTTGTGCTTGCTAGGCAGACGGCTAAATCCCTGACCTGAGATGGCTTTTTAAATATAAACCTAGGTTGTTCAGCATTAAAAACATTAAAGGAATGAATTTCGTAGATAATAATTAAGAGGAAAAAAAGTCAGCACAGCATGCCAGAGTTGAATTCCTTGTACACTTCTTTTTGGGTAGTAATCCCAATCTAAGTAAAATGTGAAGCAATTACCCAGACACCAAGTATTCTTTAGTACATGCCACATTGTAATGAACTGATGTTTTAGTTAAGTTACTTTTCCCAGAGGTTATCTCCAGTCAGCACATCAAAAATTAACACACAACAAATTAATTTGGTTTTTTTTAATCCAGAAATTTTCCTTATTTCTTACTGTTTTAACCTGTACAAAAGTCTCACTTTGATTATTACTTCATAGGTATTGTCATATTTAAAAATAAATTGGAGCATTTTTTTATATATCCAAAATTTGATCTGTCATTACATGAGAAAAATGGGAAGATTAAAATGTTTTTTAAAAATCTGGAATTGGTATTAATAGGATTTCAAAATGTAAAACATGTTTTTGCTTGATTATCGAATTTAAATTTAATAGATGAGGCATTGACATATTTTGGGGATTATCCATATGAAAATTTAAAAATGCATGTCTTTGGAAAATTAATTGAGGTAACCATAGAATCCCAGAATATAGGCTGTTTTATTACTTGAAATTCTTAAATAAAATGGTTTGGCATACATCTTAAGGCTATGATCTCATCAGATCAAATATACTAAAACTATACGTATATGTGTACTTTTTTTTTTTGAGACAAGGTCTAGCTATGTCCAGGCTGTCTTTGAACTAACTATTTAGCCTATGCTGGCCTTGAACTCTCTGTGATCCTCCTGCCTTATCCTACCAAGTACTAGGATCACAGGTGTGCGCCACCATGCCTGGCTTGTATGTGTATTTATACATTAGTCAACAGGTCTATATAAAACATTTTACGTGGTTTAATATTCCAAAAGTAGGAAAAGGAATAGTTTAAAATCTCCTTCTTTTTCTTCTGTCACATTCTCCCTAAAAATAGTCACTTCCCACTTTTATTAGCTGTCCAGAGATACCTATGTATGTACAAGCAAATGAAATACATTAAGTGAAAAATTTTTATTGTATAACTGTTAGCTAGTTAGCCATGCCCAAATTATTTCATTGCAACAAACATGAAAACGCAAACTATAGACTAATCTAACTTGGTTCAGTTAGACTTAAGTTTATATTGTAAAACTAGAGTTTTTTAGATTGCACTAAATTTTATTGTGAGGCCCGTAGAATTTTGGGAAGGGGTGGGTTTGATTTGCATTTTTGCCTAAATCTCAGGAGAAATTTGGAAATGAAAAATTGATAAGTGATTGACTCTGCATAAGCTCAGTTCAGAGGGAGGATTTTAGAACATTAATATCAGAATGGGTAAAGTTTTGATTTTTGAGTTCTTTACTGGCCCTCCATACTAAATCCTAAATGCCCTAATTCTTTCAGAACTACTTAGGCAAAGGATAGGAGAACAGTTCTGTTTTGAATCATTCTGCATATTGTTTAATATAAATCTTTGGACATAGTTTTTCAAGTCATGAGACTATCTCCTAAGATATATCCATCCAGTTATCGCAATTCCAGAACAGTTTACAGAGGCACCCTGAGAAATCCAAATGGAAATATGGTGCTATGGACACTTGAAAAGGAAAGGAATAAGGGATTTGCTTTCAGCTTTTTTAGTGTGGAAAAACTAAAGGATATTAGAATTGGAAGAATTTGATTATTATAATATTCTTGCCC
Source organism: Heterocephalus glaber (assembly GCF_053883595.1). Classification (NCBI taxonomy): domain Eukaryota; kingdom Metazoa; phylum Chordata; class Mammalia; order Rodentia; family Bathyergidae; genus Heterocephalus; species Heterocephalus glaber. Next base: position 1,545,777 of record NW_028258471.1, on the reverse strand, counting down.
TCACTTAAACATAAATTGGTCAGATGTGGGTAGGAACAGAAATGATATCATAACAACCACTGAGCCCTTAGTAAAGGCGCTAGAAGAAAGGATGAAATTGGGAGGTGATTAGTGAACTATGTGATGAGATTGAGGAAATATTCAGGCTCCCTGATGGAACTGCAGGAATAAAAGTTACAGAAGCTATGACAGCAGACATGCTTGACTTTAGAGAATAAAGATAGGAAGAGTGAAGTAAAGTGGTGTGATTGGGCCTTAAAAACTAAGGAATGTGAGTTTTTAGTTCTAAGGTTGAAACAATAGCCTCAAATACAAAATTTCTTTTAGTGATAACCATTCTTATGTGATAGGCACAGAATACAGAATAAAAGTTAGCTGTAGCCTCTCCCACCAGTCTTATGATTTCTTTTTTTAGAACTACAGTGGACCCTTGAGTTATGAACTCAATCTGTTCCTGAGGGCTGCTTGTAACTCAAGTTGGTTGTAAATTGGTACAGCTGAGATCTGGATGTTTACCTGTGTACATGCTATAGATAACAAGAGGCAGATAAATCTTCCCTTAACCTAATTAACCCAAGTTGTTCCTATGTCAGGCTGGTCATAACTCCAGGGTCCACTGTACAAAACTCAAGTCGGGCATGATGGTGCGTGCATGTAATCCTAGCACCTGGGAGGCTGAGGCAGGAGGAATGCTGAGAGTTTAAGGCCAACCTGGACTACAAAGGGAGACCCTGTCTCAAAAAACAAAAGAAGAAATACAAAATTTAGGATGGTTTCTACTATAAAATTCTTTTTAGGGGCCACTTGCCTTTTTCGTGTTTTGGTTTGCCCCCCTTTTTCCTTTCACTTATGAAATATGAGGACTGGAGATTTAAGTACTGATCTGAACAAAATGTCAGTTAAGAAAGTAGCCTTCTGTCTTTTGCAAGGATGAGTCAAGAAAGCTGAAACTGTTAATTTTTATTTTTTCCTTTGGAAATTAATGAAAATTTCTTCCATTTATAGAATATTGCAGAAAATTCAGAAGACATTATCTCATATGTATCTATTTAGATGGCTTTAAGAGTTTAACTGAAAGAGGTGAGTTACAATTAAAAAGATTAGGGAGAATTATCTGAGAGGTAAGAAAAATAATTTTTAAAAAAAGTAGTAAAATTTCTTTCCTGTAGTCAGTCAGCTCTTGTTTGAATCACTTTTGTTTGCTCGCTTCCTTCAAATATACTAAAATTGGAATCATAGTCACTTTTATAAGTGCATCAGGTGGTTCTGACTGCTGAGCAGTGCTCATTATACATATTTTAATTATTTTCTGCTTTAGCTCTGCAGAATATTTTTAGTGATCATGACTGAAAATTTTAGTATATAAACAGAACACTGGCTAGAAGGGGTTATAACCTGAAAGCCCTGTTTACTTATGGGAAAATTGCTTGCATATATTTTATCCTTTTCTTCCTAGCAATTTTCAAGGCAAAGCCAGGTGTGGTAGCACACACCTGTAATTCCAACACTCAGGAGACTGAGGCAGGAGGATCTTTGAGTTCTAAGCCAGCCTAGGCTACATAGAGAGACCCTGCCTCAAACAAAAACACCCTTTTTCAAGGCAAAAATGGCACTGGAGGGCTGCCGTTGCAGATTTATTGAATTCCCATCAGAAGAATCTCTTAATAGGCATTTCATTGGAGGGGTTATTGTTTAAAGAAAGAAAATCTGTAGAATTAGTTAAGTATTTCATGATTTTTTTTTTTAGAGAACTCAGGATTGAGACTAGATTATATGCATATTAATGTTACATTTTGCATTGACTTGTCCAAGGTTATCTAATCAGTGTCAGAGCCTTAAGTAAAGGGGAGGTGTAGACAGGATGATATTTATTTTTTATTTAAGCCAGTTTGGATTTGAGGAAGATGTAGATATGTGATTAATATTTTGCTAGAAGTACCTCCTGACCTTTACTCCTCCACCAATTTTTAATAAATAAAAAGGAAACTTGGTGAAATCAGTTTTAAAATTTGTAGTGTAATTATAAGCATGTACAGTCTTCTGCCTATTTTCCAACCTTATGCTCATCAAAAGTGAGTAAACATTCTAAAACAACAGTATTTTCTATCGTGCTAGATTTTATTGTGAGGCTTTTGGAGTTTGGGGAAGGGGCTTTTGTTTTGTATTTTTGCCTAAATCTTAGGAGAAATTTGGAAGTGAAAAGTTGATAGTGATTTAGTCTGCAAGTTCATTTCAGAGGGAGGATTTTAGAACATTGATATTGGAAAGGATAAAATTTTGATTTCTGAGGGGTTTTTTTTAGCCCTACAAACTAAATTCTACCTGCCCTAAAAAATTCATTAAAGAGGTTTTCAAACTGTTGTGATTTTTAATTCAAGTGGAAATATATTACTATAATATGTATTTTAAAGTATAAAGTTATAGAATTCTAAAGAAAAATGCCTTTTGGCTTCAGAAATAGGCTTACTGGATTATTAAAAAAAATTTTTTTTTTTTTGGAGACAATCTTGCTTTGTATTTCAGGCTGACCCTGAACTCACTGTGTAGCCCAGGCTGGCCTTTAACTCACGGCACTCCTCCTGCCTCAGCCTCCCGAGTGCTGGGATTACAGGTGTGCACCACCACACCTGCTGCCTATTTAAGTTTTTATATTAGAAATTTCAAAATTGTGCAAGGACCCGAGTTTGATCCCCGGTACCAAAAAAAAACAAACCCCAAAAAACAAACAAAATTGCCTCATTTGTAATCTCTGTATTAGACTAGAAAAAAACTGAACATTTTAATGACTTGTTGACCTTCTTAGTTATCTTTTAAGTTGGAGTTTAGTTGATAATTTAAGTGCAAAACAGCATGCATGACATGTCATTTTCATATTAAAAAGTAACATTTGGTGGCACACACCTGTAATCCTAGCCTTCTGGAGGCTGAAGCAGGAGGATAGCAAGTTTGAGGATAGCCTGGGCAGTTAGCAACTTAGCAACATACTTTCTCAAAATAAAAAATGGCTGGGAATGTAGCTCAGTGGAGAGGCCCTGGGTTCAATTTCTGGTACTTGAAAGAAAAAAAAAGTTACTATTTGCAAAAAAGAGTCTGGACCGACACACATCAGACTATTAAATGCTGTCATCTTAATTACAGCAAGAAGAGGAAACAGTAGATACTGGAAAGTTGGCGGAGTTTTTGTTTGTTTGTTTTGTGGTTCCAGGGATTGAACTCAGGACCTTGCGCCTGTGAGACAGGTATGGCACTACTGAGCTAAATCTCCGGCCCTGAGGAGTTTTTTTATTTGTTTGTTTTTGCTTTTTTGAGACAAGGTCTCACTTTGTAGTTCAGGCTGGCTTTGAACTCACTGTGGAGCCCAGACTGGGGACATCCTCTTGCCTCAGCCTTCCCAGTGCTGGCATTACAGGTCTGTGCCACCATGCTTGGTTCAATTTTTGTGTTTTAAAGGACTTATGTTTCTGGGCTTAATTTATTCCAAAGATGATAAAAAAATGTTTTCTACTCATATTTGGAATTATTTACAAAAATTTTATTTTTTTTTTGCACTACTGGAGAAGATTGAACCTTAGGCCCTCACTGCATGCACTTTACAACACATTTTACAAAGACAGGACTTTCATTACTTGCTTGTATTGGTTATAACAACATTTGATTGGCCCCAGGTTATAGTCACTTGACATTAAATGAGAGTACTGCCTCTTTGTAAAGTGCTTTGAGAATAGTAGATCAAAGATCCCATCAAAGAACAAGCTTTTGTTGTAATTGTCTTCTTTGGACCAGAAATGATATTAATATATCTGTTTTTGTCAGTTAATAAGGAAAATTTCTCTGCAAGAATTTAAGAAGTGTAAGTTTATCTCCTCTAACTATAGCTCTACTCATTTTATTAACTATCTAACACTGGGACCAAGGAGAGGGAATATATTAAGAATTAAGAATTTTGTATAAAATAAATTTATTGAGTTATATTTTATATGCCATGTAGTTCACTTAATTCACTCATTTAAAGTGTGTAGTTCAGGCTGGGAGTGTAGCTCAGTGGTACAGCAGTTGCCTAGCATGTTCGTTCAAGGTCCTTGGTTTGAACCCTAGCACCCCCCCGCCCCCATCAAAAAGTATACAATTCACTAGTTTTGAGTAATACTTGTGGATATTGCAGCCATGATAACAGACAATTTTAGAACATTTCTTCACCTCAAAAAGAAGCCTCTCTACCCGCTTATCATTCACTCCCTGCCTCACCCCTCCTGTCTCCAGACAATCCATTCACCTACCTTTTGTGTCTTTCAATTACCCTATTCTGAACTTTAGTGTGAATGGAATGTAATATTATGTTGTCTTTTTACGATCTCATTTTTCACTTAGTGTACTGTTCTTAAAGTTCACCAGTGTTGAAAATATTGATACTTCATTCTTTTTATAGCTCAGTAATATTACATCAAATGGTATATCACATTTTTTAATCTGTTCATGAGTTGATGGGCATAATTGCCTCCTTTTGACGATTATGAATAATGTTGGCTATAAACATACATTTCTTTGTGGGCATATATATTTTCTTAACTCACAAATGTTGCTCAGGTTAATGAATAAGCTAGCTGGAAATACTTGTTACTAATGAGTGACTCTTAAAAACCCACTTGGTTATGAGTTTGCAAATATGTGTATGTATATATGTATTTAATATACTGTCATCACTTGTCAAGGCTGTACAGTAAGTTGTTGACATAGTGAATAAAACCTAGGTTCTTTGAAGTTTTATGTTTTTAAAAGGAATATATAGGTAAACATACATCATGTTAGGGTATGTGTGTGTGTGTGTCTGCCCATGTATTTTATCTCCATTTGAAGTATTTAAATTTTTACTTGGGAAATGTCAAAGAAGAAGTTTGTGATCAGTGTTTGTTAATAGTATTGTGAAATTATATTAAAGAAAATGATGCCGAGATTTTGACTCACTGCATTTTTTTAAACCTAAGTAAATTAATGAATTTACAAATAAAAAGCAATGACAAGTGGATATATAAATCATACAAGCGTGTTTATGTTTAGTGGTTTGTGCCTCCTGGGGAGCTGCCTTCTGCATCACAATCCTTAGGATGAGTTTTCCGTTTCTTTCCCAGTGAAGATGGAAGGGTTGGAGTATCTAGTACTCTTTCCTGATGTATATTATTGTTACTATATTAATATTATACTTTATAGTAAATAAATGAACCTCAATTTTTCTAGGAATTTCTAAGTAATATGGTATTTGGATATCTGAATTTCACAAATAGCTTACTCTTTCAAGGGCTTCTTAATTAGAAGACAGAATGTACTTTAACCCTTTTTTCTGTTTTTAATTTTTGTGGTGCTAGAGATTGAATCTGGGCCTTATATACACTAGGCAAATGCTCTACTACTGAGCCAAACTCCTAGCCCAACCTTTTCTTTTCCTTTTTGGGGGGTACCGGGGATCAAACTTGGGACCTTCCACTTGAGAGGCAGGTGGCAGAACCACTGAGCTAAATCCCCAGCCCCTTCAACCTTTTCTTGATTATTAAATGTTTATAGTATTATAAATACTCAGGATTTTGTTGCTTCGCTTATTAGATGGCCTCTTTTAAGAAGAGTTTTGTTCTTTCCCTTGTGAGCCTGATAAATACGATTTCTTCTAATACTCCCTGTGCTTGTTTGTAGTAACACTGTACTTCACTTCATCCCTCTGCTAATTTGCCCTTTACTCTTTTTTTGGTGGTCCTAGAGATTGCACCCAGGTTCTCACACTTTCTAGATTCATACTCTATCCTCCAACACACCCTTTAAATGTTCATAATGCATGTTGGGAACCCAGGTAACCTGACTTGTTAAAAATTGTGTGCAGATGCAGAGCTGAGTGTCCTATAATCCCAGTACTTCGGGGGCTGAGGTAGGAGAATTGTTAGTTTGGTTTTTTGTCTATAATTTTATTTACAATTCTGCCTGTTATTTTTGTTGTTATAATGAATGATAATGGTTATCTCAAAGAATATTTTGGAACAGATTTGCTTGAAAAACTCAGCATAAGCAAAAACTAAAGTGAGACAACAAATTTTTTGCAGAAGCCCAATGGAAATATTTGGATTCTTAAGAGACTATGATTTTATATTACATTCTTGTTGATAAGTAGGAATGGATGTTCAGGTGATATTGTTTATATTGTCTCATTACAAATACGTCATTTTCATTTGTCATATGTGTGGCAAAATACAGTACTTGCATGTTAACAAGTCGATGAATTTATTAGGCACCAACATAATGGGAATTTCCTATGTTTGTTTTTGGTGAACTGTTGAAAAATTATACTTCAGATTATATAACATTTATTTATGGTATTACTTTTCTTTCTAACAAAATGCATTCAGTTCATTATTTCACTAAAGAAAAATAAAAACTAAACCATAAAGAGAGTTGTTAAACTTAATTCTTTTTTTTTTTTTTTTTGGTACCAGGGATCGAACTTGGGTCTTTGCACTTGTACAGCAGACGTCGAAACCACTGAGCTAAATCCCCAGCCCTATTAAATTTAATTCTTAATGGCCTTTTATTTACTTGATTAAATTGACATCTCTATTATTTTGTTATGATTTACTGATTTAAGATTTGCAGGATTAAAAAGCAGCAAAGATTTTCTAGGATTATATATGATCTGATTATATTAATTTCTCATTAGTTGAATAAGGAATAGTTTTTTCTTCTCTTTCCTTAAAATTTTATCTTTTCTCACCTTTCAAATTAAATTTACTGAAAGGCTTAAAATAGGAATTGTATAAAGTGTTTTGTGTTGTTCAGTGCTTATGTGATGAGTACTGTGCTCTCTTGACTCAAAAATCAAGATTTAGGGCCTGGGGATTTAGCTCAGCGGTGCAAGCGCAAGGTCCCAAGTTTGATCCCCGGTACCAAAAAGAAAAAAAAAATAAATCAAGATTTAGTAGTTGTAAAGAACAAACTGAATTAGTCAGGAGTCACTTAATATGTATTAAAGGCATTGAAGTTGGATTTCATGAGTTTTAACAGGTCCCTGTTTACATTTTCTAAGTTATGGTGCATGTTATTTATTCCTTAAAATTTCAGACTTAATTTCATTAGTAGTACCCTTACTGAAGTATATGTATATTACACACACACACATATATATGTTGTCTCAAAGCATATAGAATTGTTTTGGCACAGTTTAAAATCATAGGAGAAATAACAGTGGTCAAGGAAAAACAGCTTACCAGAGCATAAATATTGAATAGTAATTATTAGTATAGGGCTTTTGTATTCTTAAATCATTTTTATCGGTTTTTTGTTTGAATTTTAGGGAGAAAAAAATAGTGGCTTTGATGTTCTCTACCATAATATGAAACATGGACAGATATCGACAAAAGAACTAGCGGATTTTGTAAGAGAAAGGTATGTAATTTTTATAAGTAATTTGTCTTAACAATTTATTATTAAAATCTTAGAATATAAGTAAATTGAAATATTTTAGTTGGATTTGGAATAAACAGGACTTTTAAAAGGCATTCTATAATTATATATTAAAGTAGTGTTTTTTTTAAATCATCTATGCACATGAGGACTGTATCATGGCTCAAAGTGGTATTGTCAAATGCTGGCTTGCAAATTACAGATCGACAATATTATTTACCTATTTTTCATTGTATGTGTTAGCAGAGTGATGCAGGAAAAAACTGAGAAATTCTATAGGATAAAATATTACCATTTCTTTAAATAAACATGTTGAAATAATTTGTAAAGATTGGTTTCTGAACTAGGTATGGTGGTACATGCCTGTAATCCTAGCACTGAGGAGGCTCAGCCAGGATGATTGAAAGTTGAAGTCCTGCCTGGGTAATTTAGCAAGACCTTGTTTCAAAATAAAAAAATAAAAAAGACTGAGAATATACCTCAATGGTAGACCACCTCTGGGTTTGGTTCACAGTAACCCCCTCCCCCCACAGTTTTCTGAACTCAGTTTAATTATGTTATTATCAAAACTTTTATTAAAATGTCTTAAGTAGGGCCAGGGATTTAGCTCAGTGGTTCTGGCACCTGCCTTGCAAGCTCAAGGCCCCAAGTTTGATCCCCGGTACCAAAAAAAAAAGTCTTAAGTGTATTTTGAAATCTTGTAAATTTATAAAGTGTGATTGTCTTTAAGTCTTTTAGAATATAAGTGAACTTGAAAACTGTAAGTTGATATATGATTCAAAATCAAAACTCAAAGCTACTATATACTACTTAATGTTTTTTGTGGCTAGCCATACTTGTAAAGTTTTTATATGAATACAATTAAAATCTTTACCTTGATAATATATTCTTTACCTTTAAATATAATATTCCATATGTTCATTTATTCATATATATACATATACATACAACAGGTGCTTATTTGGATTCTGGGTATGTGTAGTGGTAAAGACACAACTTTTCCCTTTATGGAGTTTATAGACTGGTAGGAATTGGGAAATAAGCATTATATAATCTAAGACCCATCTTCTGATTTTTCCATCTCTCCTGGAGTTGAGAGGGAGTCTAAAAGCTTTTAATGTTCTGGGTAAGGCTGTCCCCTTAGTGCCTACATCATCATTGGCAGGAGTAAAGGTAAGGCTCCAGAACTCTGCATCTCTTGGCATGCATCCAAACTTTTTATCTTCTAATACTACCATCACTGCCTGGAGACCTTCATGGCAGATGTCATTGTACCTTTTAGCTCTATTTATGCCAATCATGAGAAGTCCAGGACTCCTTTCTTTGCCCAGAATCGAGGCCTTATCTATTCATTCAACCGATAAGGACATCTTGAATGCTTCCAAGTCTTGACCATTATGAATAAGCCTGGTATGAGTATTTGTGTGCATTTTTTGGTGTGTTTATAAGTTTTGAACTTTTTGGGGTAAATAAGGAGTATAACTGCTAAGTTTTATAGAAAGAAGGCAGCAAACTGACTTCCCAAGTGGTTGTAGTACTTTGTATTATTTATAAGCAGTGAATGAGAGTTCTTGTTCCTCTGCATCCTTGTTTAACATTTGGTGTTGTCATTGTTTCAGATTTGCCCATTCTAATAGTTGTGAGGTGGTATCTGACTGATGTTTTAATTTGCATTTTCTTGATGACATATGATGTGGAGCATCTTTTTGCTTGCTTACTTGCCATCTGTGTATCTTCTTTGTTTTGTGGTGTTTATTAAGGTCTTTTGCTCATTTCCCAATTGAGTTGTTACTGTTCCTACTGTTGGCTGTGAAGAATTTTTTGTTTTGGGTAACAATCTTTCATCAGATGTGTCTTTTGCAGTTGCTTTTTTTCATTCTCTTGACAAAGAGCAGTTTTAAATTTTAATTACATTCAGTTTATCCATTATTTCTTTCTTGGATAGCCTTTGGTGTATCTAAAACATCATCGTACTCAAGGTCATTTAGGTTTTCTCTTAAGATATCTTTAGGAGTTTTGTAGTATTATGTTTACACTTAGGTCTACTGTACATTTTGAGTTAATTTTTGTGAAGGATGTAAGGTCTGTGCTAGACTTCTTTTGTATGTGAATGTTTAGTTGTTCCAGGACCATTTTTTGAGAAGACTATCTTTATCGTATTACATTTCCTCCTTTGTCAAAGGTCAGAGTACTGTATTTATGTGAGTCTGTTTCAGGGCTCCATGTTCTGTACTATGTATGACCAACTTGTCCATTTTTGGGGTTTGTTTTTTTTTTGCCAATAGTGTACTGTTATGATTTTGTTGCTTTATAGTAAATCTTGAAGTCGAGTCCTGTAAGTTTTACAACTTTGCTTTTCAATGTTGTGTGCTTCATTTCATTATTGTGTTCCTTGTTTTGAATCTTTCGCTATTTTCAACTTTTTGCCATTACAGGTAATAATTGCCTTGAATATTCTTGCATGTATATCTTGGTACATATACGCATTTATTTTGCGTATATACTTTGGAGCAGAATTATGAGGTCATAGGGTATGGATATCTTTAACTCTACTGAATAATACTAAAGACTTTTTATCTCTGAGAGTTCCAGTTCTGTGACCTTATCAACATTTGATATTATCAGTCTTTTAATTTTCATCACTCTGATAGTAATATCTCATTGTGATAGCAATTTGAAAATCTGATGAGTAATGAGGTTGAACATCTTTTCATATATTTATTGATCATTTACATTTTGTCTTTTATAAAAAGTGCCTCTTCATCTTTTGTACATTTTTGGTTTTGTAACTCTTTAAAAAAATAAATTATAGAATTCTTTATATATTCCAAGTAAAAATACTTTCCATTTACATGCTACAAATATTCTGTATTTCCCCCAAAATAAGACTTTCCTGGAAAACAATGAGCCTTGAAAACCAGACCTTAAAAATGCCAGCCCCAATCAGCCTATCCTTGCCTTATCTGCCATCATTATTCTCTTGCTCAGTGGCTACTCTGTGAAGCCAATGAGGCAAGGATAGGCTGCTTGGGGCTGGCATTTTTGAGCTCTGGTTTTCAAGGCTGATTATTTTCCAGGGAGGTCTTATTTTTAGGGAAAGAGGATGAATATATATGTATGTATGTATATGTATGTTTCTTTTCTATGCATATTGCAACCTGACAATTCTTGCTTATTCTGATAAGTTATCTGTAAAATCTTTCAGATTTTCTATGTGTACAATCAGTTGTGAATGACAGATTTTTTTTTTTCCAATTCTTGAGAACTTGTTTGGAGGTTCTAGCAGGGGAGTACAGCTTATCGTACTTGGCCTTAGAAACATTCCTCCTATATCAGGGCTGGTACTCCTCTTCCATAGGAGTGTGCAGCTTCAGCTTCAGGAGAGATGCACATGGTTTTTGTTTTTTTTTTTTTTGTTTTTTTTTGCAGAGATGCACATGTAATGGTGAGGCAGGAAGGGGACACCCACCTCACCAGACAGATCACCTGAATCAGTCCTGGTGATCAGTGGGGTGACAGGTGTTGCAGCCAGATCACCTTCACGTCTTTTTTTTTTCCCAATTTTTGGACCTTTTATTTCTCCTCCTTCCCCTCACCTTTCTCCTTACCTTCCTCCTCCTCTTTCTCTGCCTTTTCCCTTTTCTCTTCCTCCTTTGTTCTCTTTCTCTCTCCTCCACTTTTACTTCCTCCCCCTTTCTCTTCCTCTTCTTATTGAGCTGGTTGATACCTCCAGTATAATCCTGACTAGAAATAATGATGTTAGCATGCTTGTCTTGTTTTCAGTCTCATATCATATCCTTAAATATGGTATATTTATCATAGTTTTCTTCCTGGATTTTTTTTTTTTTTTGGTTTATTTTTTGAGACAGGGTCTCACTATGTCATTCAAGGTGGCCTTGAACTCACCATGTAGCTCAGACTGGCCTGGACCTCACAGTGATCCTCCTGCCTCAGCCTCCAAAGTGCTGGGATTATAGGCATGCACCACCATGCCTGCCTCCTGTTTTTTGAAGTTACAGAATTTCTGTTTTATATATTATTTTGCAGAGTTTTAAAAAAAATCATAAGTCATCTTGAATTTGGTCAAATACTTTTCGTGCACCTGTTAAGATGATACAATTTCCTTTTTTTCCCCCTTCTGCCTTACCCTTCCTGCTGGATCCCAAAACCCGGTCATTGTGAATTGCAATTTAAATATTAAATCAGCTTCCCCTTCTTGATACTGTATAAGAAGCCCAACTTGATGGAGATATTTTATCCTTTTTACATATTGATGGACACATTTGCTGCTGTCTTAGTTAGAATGTTTACATCTATGTTTGTGAGATTGGCCTGAAACTTTCTCTAACTGTCCTTGTTAGATTTTAGTATCAGCATTTGTTGGCTTCATAAAATGTGTTGCAGAATAGGCCATATTTTTGTGTCCTGGAAAAATGTGTGAAAGGTCATTCTTTTATTCCTTACATGTATCATAGAATTTACTGGTGAAGCCATCTGGGTTTGAAATTATCTTTTTAGGAATCCTTTAAATTACATATTCAATTTCTTTAATAGTTGCAGGACTATTCAGATTTTTAAATTCTATTTGCTGTTATATTTGTGTACTATTTTTTTCCATTTCATCTGAACTTTCAATTTTATTGGCAGAAAGTTATTCTTAAATATCCTTTTATGAACTCTCTTAATGTCTGAGGATTTGTACTGATGCCCCACTTCTCATTCCTGAAATTACTTGTTTTTTCTTTTTTTCATTATCAGTCTCACTTAGCATTCATTTTGTTGAAAAAGACTTTAGAAAGTGCCAACTATTGGTTTTGTTGATCCCCTCTTTTGTGTGTTTTCTGCTTTATAAACTACCATTCCTTATCATCTTTGACTCTGTTCAGTTTGCTATTTTTTTCTAACTTTTTGAGATGAATGCTTGTTTTAATGATCTTTGACTTTTTTCTTTTCTGATCTATTCATTTTAGTCTGTATATTTCTCTTAAGCGTTGATTTGGCTGCATCTCACCATTTTTGAGAAATAGGATTTTCATATTTAGTTTAAATATATGAAATTTGGGGCTGGGGATTTAGCTCAGTGGTTTCACCGCCTGCTGTGCAAGCGTAAGGACCCGAGTTCAATCCCCGGTACCAGAAAAAAAAAAAAATTGAAATTTAACTGCTTTTTTTTCCTTGTGCCTTGAGGTTATTTAGAAAGTACATTTTAAAATTTCTAAATGAATATTCATTTATTTTAGAAGTATATTTTTGGTATTGAGTTGAGGCATAGTTGCATTGTAGACACGAAATATACTGTGTAATTTCAGTGTTTTGAAATTTTTTGCTACAGGCTTATGGTCCAGAAAACAGTCAGTTCTGGTAAATACTCTTGTGTTTACCACAAAAAATAGGATTTTGCATTTGTAGGATATAGGGTTAAGTGTTATGGCAAGTTTACCAGTGTTGCTGTTTAATATATCCTTCATGATGTTTGTTTTTTTAAATCCTGGTTGCTTTTTCATTTACTGAAAGAATTGTATTGGGAATCACTCACTTTGTATATTTTGTATATTTATGTAGTTCTGTCCATTTTATATATATATATATATATATATATATATACTTGAAGCTAGTAGCTGGGTACAAATTCAGAAGTATTACATCTTCAAGTGAGTTGAACTTTTTATTATGAAGTGTCCTTTTTATGACTCCAACTTTTTTTTGCCTTGAAATCTACTTGGTTATTATAGCCTTAGCTGTAATAATAGCTGTAGCTCTGATTATGTCTTTGTGGTTTGGTTGTGTTTTCTTATTTTAAAGCTGTTTTAATAATCTTTGCCTTTGAATTTGGAGCATAATTTTTTTTTTTTTTTAAATTTTGTTTTTTAGTCAGGGTCTCACTATATAATTCAGTCTGGCCTTGTACTAGCTGTGTAGCCCAGGCTGGCCTTGAACTCATAGCAGTTCTCCTGCCTCAGCCTCTCAAGCTAGGATTACAGACACATGCCACCATGCCCAGAGCATTAGTGTATTTATATTCAGTATAATTGCTGATATAGTTGGGTGTAGGGAACAGGGAAAGGAAACATTACTAGGACCTCTGCATCAGGTCCTAGTCTTCTGTGAGCCATGACAGCACAAGGCAAATTAATTAATATATAGACAGAAATGAGACTTAGAGAAGAAGCTGAGCTTTGGCCTGATCCATGCTGCTCTGGGAAGCAAAGACCCCAGACCCCAAGCTTGCCACATCTTTACTCAACATGAGAAACAAAAGTAGCCCATGACTTAGAGGGCTGCAGAGATAATCCCAGAACAGTGAAGAACTATGCAGATGAAGATTTGGTTCCTCCCAGGATGTCTCCAGCTGGTATAATCCTGCCCTGGAGCATCACAGCACCACCTTTTGAGGTCTAGCTGTGAGGGAAAACAGAGCTATGTCTCAATATGCCATAGCTGGCCTGGAGGCGGGAAAACTAAGCCCTAATCATGATTTAATTATGAAATGATTTTTCCCCAGAATCATGTAGAATTGCTCCCAACAGTTGGGTTCAAATCTGCTATCCCTGAAGCTGGTAGACTTTTTATGTAAAAGTTCAAAAAGTAAATATTCACAGCCTTGTGGTTGAGATACAGTCTCTGTTGTACCTATTCAGGCCTGCTACTTTAGTCAAACACAGCCATAACCAATAAATCAATAAAGGAACATGGCTAGGATTACAGGTGTGCACCTCCAGGCCTGGCACTATTAATATTTTTTTGTTAGAGAGTTTCTTTTTGTGGGGATTAGATTGGGAAATAGTTTGGAGATGAGCTAAGTTTGGATATTCTGAGTTTGAGATGATTCAGATATCTTAAGTTATGCTTGGGGCAGATACATATTGAACAAATGTTTTCAAGCAAAAGCATAGAGATTTGGATTTGACATTAGAAGTTGAAAGTTGAACCTGTCAAAGTAAATAAAAATAAAAGGACAGTGGTAGTTATAGGATATTCTGCTATTAAGGGTAGCACATACTGAGAAGGGCTAAAGTAATTAAGAAAAAAGTAAAACTGAACATTTATAGGTCATGAGTCTATGGGATAATTTGTGGTTTTTAAAATTTGATATCTAATGATCTTGTGTTTTTTTTTTAAGCCTAAAATAAGTTTTTTAGTATGAAATGCTTGAATAAAATTTTAGACCTATTAACAAAATAAGTGGATCCCTGAAGTTTTAGGACCTCAGACTTGCTAATGATTCATATTTAGTTTCATGTAAATGATTATCCGTAGTCTCTTGTATAGAATATGCATCATAATGTTAAAGGTGAATAAAATGTTAAGTATACCAAGGAAGTTTTAAATAAAAATGACTTATCAGTGAATCAGTATACAGAGAGAGAAAGAGAGAATTCAAGAATCAGTACTTCCTGTTCATAATCCATTGGTACTAAAGATAAGAAATTGAGTGACTTCATTAAAAATTTTTTTATGATATAAAGAATTTAGGTTCTATACCAGACTAGTTTTTAAAAGTAAGTGTGTACAGGGCCGGCGATTTAGCTCAGTGGTTTTGTTGCTTGCTGCACAAGCACGAGGACCCGAGTTCAATCCCCGGTACTAAAAAAAAAAAAAAAAAAAAGTAAATGTGTACAAAAGGGATAGGCCAGAAATTTATGACTGTGTATCTACTGATTTTTTAAATATGTAATTTGAAGTGTATTTTTGTTTTTGCATTTTTAATTGTATTTTGATAACTTTGCTATGCTTTTAGTCATAAATAAATGATACCAAAATGTGGAAATTTGGTTCAACAGAGCAACAATAGAAGAGGCATATTCCAGGTCAATGACGAAACTAGCAAAATCTGCAAACAATTATTCACAACTTGGGTAAGTTAATTTCTTCCTCTTTTTCTATGTTCTGTCTTTTAGGCAAAGTTCGTGAATATGTTGTTTCGATCACAAATATAATAGTTTATAAATATAGTGATATACTGTTATATACACAGTTGTATATTGCTTAACAGTGGTGATATGTTCTGAGAAATGTTTAGTTGGCTGATTTTGTTTTTGTGCAAACAGTATAGGATGTACTTACACAGTCTAAGACAGCTACACTATCACTAAGTGTTGTTTATGGGACCAGTGATACATGTGGCGATACATGTTGTATATGAAGTTCATCATTGGCTGAAATGTCAGTGTGCATGCATAATTGTATTGTGTACTTATGTAAAATGTGTCTATTTTGATATGAATATATATTTCGACTTGCTAAAAACTAATTGAATTTGCTGAAAGATAATGAAACATTTTTTTCTACATGATTGTTCAGTAGTGTAAGTTTGAGATTATGTTTATACAAATTTGTTTTCTAGCTAAGATTTTGAAATAATTAGTCTTAAGATTTTTGCAGTCATAGTAAAAGATTTCTTCATATCTAGGGTTCTGATAAATTTATGAATCCCCTGAAATTTCATGTAAATTTTGTGTAGATGTTAGTTTATATTTGCAGTGAAGAGGGTCAGTACAGATTATCAGATTCACAGATGAGTCTGTGATTAAAGAAAAAGGCACGATTATTTTATATAAATTTTTTGTAGTGTTCGTTGCATGAGTTTAAATCAAAGTCTTCCTACTTTGTGGCCTGGACAAGGGGTGGTTAGACAAGGGGTAGTTGGTCCTCAATGCATTGGCTGTCCCTGAATATGTACCAACAGCCCACAAAGCTTAAAAGCCTTCTTGCAACTTTGTGTACCATGGCTGGGAAGGCTGGGGAGCTACTTTCACCTGGAAGAGTGAAGATTGGTGGCTTGTAACTCTTTTTGGTTTTTTTCCTCTCATTTGTCCTCCAATTCCTTCCTTCTAGTCTTCCCTTTGCTACAACTTTATTCTCTTTTTTCCATTTCTACTGTCACTTTTCTGACACCATCCTATTTTCAGAGGCCCCTTATTGATAACCCTCTTCTAAAACATAATTTCTTCCTTACTGATCACAGTAGAGGAGCCAAATGTAACCGGAGTAAGAAAAGCTAGCTTTAACCAGTTGATTTTATTATACTAAATTCTACTTTATTCTTAGTTGGTTGAGGAAACATGGATTGACTTCAACTGTTTTCTAACAAAGTTGTTTTCAACATTGATGTCTTTTGTTTTTCCAAGTTTGTTTTTTTTTTTTCTTTTCAGTACTGGGGATCTAATTCAGGACCTTGTGCTTGCGAGGCAGACATGTTGTCATTGAGCTAAGCCCTCACCATTCATGTCTTTTTGATGTGTGCTTTTCTTAAAAAATTAAGTGATTTTTTTGTGTATGTGTTTAGTGTCATCATTCAAGATTATAGATATATATTTTGTTTACTGTTATCATATTTTGGCAGGAAATCGAATTTTATGTTTGGTTGCATTTAAATATACTTTGAATTTTTCAATGTATTACTTGACCTGAAAAAAGTTGGGTATTTCAAACTTTTAAAAGTCTTTTTTTCTTTTTGGTACCGGGGATCGAACTTAGGTCCTTGCGCTTGTGAGGTAGGTGGCAGAATAAAAGTCTTAATTCTGTTTTTTTTAAATAGATTTTATGAAAGAATCTTTTCATAAAGTAAAAGGGACAATCTGTCTTACCTGCTTTGTGAAATCTGTACTAGTATTTATCAGATTGGGCCAGGGATTTAGCTCAGTGGTTCTGGAGCCTGCCTCACAAGCGCAAGGTCCCAAGTTCAATCCCCCGTACCAAAAAACAAAACAAAACAAAACAAAACACACACATTAGTATTTATCAGATTTACATGAGGTGAAGTATGTATTTGGTGCTTTAGTGAGTGCATCCTCTTCAAATATCTATTTCTCTTGAAATTTTCCATCTAAGCACTGATTAGATTTTAAAGTATGTGATGAGATCTAATCAGAATGGTCTTAAGCTAAGGATTGTGATTAATCTCTTTGAACTTTATTATTACATGTAATGATTGCTGACAGTTAACTTTTTTTTTCATTAAGTTTATTGGTACATTTTAGGTGTACAATACAGTTACATTCACCATTGGGATCTTGTACTTTTACATAATGTATCTTGGTTCTTATTTTTTCCCCATTCCCCTGCCCTCCCTTCAACCCCTGTACCTCTCCCTATTTACAAAGACTTTGTTTCCATTTTTTCCTTTCTCATATTTTCCTTTCCCTTTCCTTTCCCCTACCCCTTCTACTTCCCCTACCCGTTTAGACCGTTTCTTTCTATTTCACATTATCAGTTACACATTTTGATCCTTATTTACTTAAAAGTGATCCTTGCCACTTTTAGTTTCTCACACGAGAGAAACTATTCGGTATAAGTATGGCGTCAATGTACATCCATTTAGCTATAAATGACTCTAGTTTCTTGTTCTTTATGGCTGGGCAGTACTCCATTTTATAAAAAAACCCACATCGGGCCGGGGATTTAGCTCAGTGGTGCCTCTGCCTGCCTTGCAAGTGCAAAGTCCTGAGTTCAATCCCTGGTACCAAAAAAAAGAAAAAAAAAAACCAAAACCAAAAAAACACCTCACATCTTCTTTATCCAGTCTCCAGTTGATGGGCAATTGGGGTGTTTCCAAGCTTTAGCTATTATGAACTGTGCCGCTATAAACATGGGTGCTCATATGTTGCTGTGGTATGATTCTTTTAATTCTTTTGGGAGGATACCCAGCAGAGGAATAGCTGGGTCAAATGGGACCTCTAATCCTAGTTTTTTGAGGTATCTCCATATTGATTTTCACAGTGGTTGCACCAGTCTGGACAGTTAACTTTTCTAATAGTTAAGAAGTGTAATAATTGGCACAGTATACATCTTAAAATAAGTAATCACATTCTCTACTACCTTAGTGATGATTGTTGCTATTTGTTTTATCTTAGAAGTTTTATTGTAGAGACCACTTTAAAGCAAGTACAGTAGAGCAAAGCATGAATTATCCTTAGGTCATTCCCACTGACTAAATTGATTTAAACTAACCATTGACAATCTAGGTATTATCCAAAATATGATAATGTAGCAATTCTCGAATACACATGAGCCTGTTGAACATTTCATATCCTTAATACTGGGAAAAAGTGGCAGAAAAGTGTATGACACATCTTGTACCCTGTAGTAGAAAGGAGACTCATGTATTATTGAAGTACATAGACAGGTAGATAAAATTATAATGCTCAAACAGAGGTTTCAGGTAATTGCTCTAAAGTAATTCTTACATCAGTGTTACACACATACACTTGAAATCACTTGTAAAAATTTTACTTTTTACCAGTTTAAATTGAGAGAAACTTTATTATTATTTTGTGGTAGTGCTAGGCTTCGTGCATGCCTGGCAAGCCCTTGGTACCACTGAGCTACGTCCCTAGTCCATGAGAAACTTTACTTTTTTTTTCCCCCAGTACTGGGGATTGAACTCAGGACCTTGCTCTTGCGAGGCAGGTGTGGCACCACTGAGCTAAATTCCAGACCCTGAGAAACTTTACTTAGATTTAACAAAGCATCTTAACTAGAGTACTAAGTAGTTTTAAATTGGACTTTGATAATAGAGTTAGTTTTTAACAGTAGACAGTGATAGGTGTCTGATACAAGTCTAACCAAAATCAACTCAGAATAATATGATATAACTAGAAATGGCTGTGAAGGCTTGTGACAAGAAATTAATCCATTTTTGTGTACCTATGATCCAGAAAATTTCCAATAATTAATCATGGAACAAAAAACAAACAAAACAAAAAAGACAACCAAGTTTAATCATTTCATTCATTACTTTTTTTTCTTTTTTTTGTGGTGCTAGCGATTGAACTTAGGGCAGTAATGGGGAACTTTTTAGATACTGAGTGTCCAAACAGCAACCCCAAACACACTTACTTATCTCAGAATGCCAGTGCTGCATTTAAACCTGAATACTGAGGTTTTAGATTAGAAAAAACAACTTTTCTGATGCTTGCCTACTGGAGTGACTTGGCTCATGTTCAAAGAGGGTTCTGCATGCCTACTGGGGCACCTGGGCCATAGGTTTGCCACCATTGACCTAGGGCCTTCACACTAAGCTACATCCCCATCCCTTTTTAAAATTTTAAGACAGAGTCCCTATCTATGAGTTTCCCAGGCAGGACTGGAACCTGCACTCTTTCTGCCTCAGTCTCCCAGAGTACTGAGATTATTACAGATGTGCAACATTGTGCTCAGCTCACTTTATTTATGATTTGTTTGTTTGTTTTTGGTACCGGGGATTGAACTTGGGACCTTGTGCTTGCAAGGCAGGCAGCCGAACCACTGAGCTAAATCCCCGGCTCACTTTATTTAAATTTTGTATTTTGCTTAAATAAAATTATTGAGTATAGCATTATAGTTTCATTGGTTCCATCTTAAAACTTTAAAGTTTTCATTTTCTTTCAATAAATGATTCCCATGTTCTTCTTTTCCCTTAGAACATTTGCACCAGTGTGGGAGGTATTCAAAACATCTACAGAGAAATTAGCAAATTGTCACTTGGATCTTGTTAGAAAATTACAGGAATTAATAAAAGAAGTTCAGAAGTATGGAGAAGAACAAGTAAAGTCTCATAAAAAGGTATTTTTTTGTCTTGTTAAAGAATTGATTGGTCAGATATTGAGTGCTTATACCTCAGTCATTTTGATGAATCATTTCATACCAAACAGACTAAAGAAGAAGTTGCAGGAACTCTGGAAGCTGTCCAAACCATTCAGAGTATAACTCAGTCCCTCCAGAAATCCAAGGAAAATTACAATTCCAAGTGTGTAGAACAGGAGCGTCTGAAAAAAGAAGGAGCTACACAAAGAGAAATAGAAAAGGTAATTACAGTAAATGTACTACCTCTATGGTTTTGAAACTCTTTAACTACAAGAGTACATTTAATCTTCAGGTATTCAAGAATGAACTTGTTTTAAAGGTGAAGACACTGCATTTTACGATGTTTGTGATTTATAGAAGTAAATCTTTCAAATATATTTTCTGTGGTAATAGCAAACAAAATAGTATTTTTTTATTTCAATGACATATGCAAGATATTTTTACTTACTTTTAAATTTTTTTTGTGGGGTTGGAGATTGAACCCAGGGCCTTCTGCATGTTAGGCAAGTGCTGTACCATTAAGCTACATTCTCAGCCCCTGCAAGATGTTTTTTTATGGTAAGATAATGGATGATGTTGCTTGGTATAAGTTTTAATGAAGTAAAACATTCTTGAAGCAATATTTTAGTGTATTTAGAAAAATGTAGATGCTTGAAGATAAACTTCACATGCATGTTGTGGGTGATTTATTGCTGACTCTGAATACAGTTATGTTACATTGTGGTAAAGAACAGCCCTTCTTCCCCATTCACATTTTAATTGAAATTAGTTTTTTTTTCTTCTAAAATAATTAAACTATTTACTTTTTTGCTGTAGTATTTTTCATTTAGGAATAAGCCAAAACGTGTGATAATTTTGAAAATTTTATACAATATTTGAACTGTCTAGGGAAAAAAGAGAACCAAGTTGTATTTGTAGTATGATCATGACTAAAATTATATATACACAGGCAAAAACTAGGAAAGTCAACAGTTAATGGGATTTGGAATACTGTATTTCCTTTTTGTTTTTTTTAAGTTCTTTTATTGGTACATTTTAGGTATACAATTTGTTTACATTTATCATTGGGTGTTTCTACCTGTACATGATGTATCTTGGTTCTTATTTTTTCCCTATTACCTGTGTGCCCTTCACCCCTCCACCCTTCCCTATTTACATAGACATCATTTCCATTTTTTTTTTTTTCTTTTCTCATAATTTTTCCTTTCCCTTCTTTCCTTTCCCTTTCCCCTCCCTTCACCCCCACGTCTTTGGACCTTTTTTCCTATTTCAAATTATCAATTATTCATCTTAATCATTTTAACCCTTATTTACGCTATCAGCTTCTCACACTAGAGAAACCATTCCGTATTTACACATGTGTGTCCTATTTTTTTTCACTTAAGTATGGCCTCGATATGCATCCATTTAGCTATAAATGACTAATTTTTCATTCTTTATGGCTGAATAGTACTCCATTTTATAAAAAAACCCACATCTTCTTTATCCAGTTTCCAGTTGATGGGCACTTGGGCTGTTTCCAAGCTTTAGCTATTACAAACTGTGCCGCTATGAACATGGGTGCACATGTATCACTGTGGTATGATTCTTTTAATTCTTTTGGGAAGATACCCAACAGGGGAATAGCTGGGTCAAATGGGACCTCTAGCCCTAGTTCTTTGACGTATCTCCATACGGATTTCCACAGTGGTTGCACCAGTCTGCACTCCCACCAACAATGGAGAAGGGTTCCTTTCTCCCCACACCCCCACCAGCATTTGTTATTGGTTGATTTCTTGATAGCAGGCATTCTTTCTGGGGTGAGGTGGAATCTTGGTGTTGTTTTCATCTGCATCTCTCGAATGACCAGTGATGTTGAACCTGTATTTCCTTTAATGGTTATACAATAAGCAAAAATTGGGAGAGGAAGGGAAAGAAGTACAGTGAGTTCATGGTTTGAAAACTCTTTGTTTCAGACACAGCAATTACAAATAAAATGTTGTTAAGAGAGAATTAACAGGGTTCACAGAGAAGAATATTATTTCTGTAGTCCAGAAATCCAAAGTGGCATGTAAAGTTTAATTATGTAAGCTTCTGTAAGTCCTAAGGTGGGCAGTAAAATTTGACTATTGTGTTATATAAGGGAACAAATATTTCTCTTCGTTTTTGTTCTTGTTTTTGTTTTTGTTTGAGGCTGACCTAGAACTCATTTCAGGCTCTCAAGTATAAGGATTACAAATATGTGCCGAATGTTCCCCTTGAGAAGAGGCACAGAGAGCCCAGCTTACTGTATGAAGCTATAGATAGGGAAGAAAAGAAGGCTTTTAGACTGCTGACTAGGGTTAAAGCTTTATTGGGAAGTTTGGGGCTTAGAGACACAAGGTATAGAAATATAATCATCGGCCAGATCAAGCATAGCAACCAATTTATGAGTATTTTGCCCATAGCTACAGTATTCTTACAGGGAAGGAATTAAAAACTATCTTTCCAAGACTGAGACTAAATTGGGTCCTTGGAGGGCTGGCAGGAGATAACCTGAGAACACTATTAGATAGGGGTGGGAACACATAAAGGATAATGCATAACAGTTCAGGGAGGTACACTTTGTATTGCAGTATGTGCTGTGCAGATAGGAGAGGGAGCAAAGAAAAATCACAGACCTCTCCCATTAGGAATGAGCAAAAAACTGTTATTTCTAGAGCACATCTAAGATACCTAGTCTTGAAACAGACAACCAATAAATTTAATAATTGGAATATGGGAAGAACTGTAGGTATTGCTTTTAAGTGTGATTTTCTCACTTAAGATGAATATGCAGGGAATGGTGGTACATGCCTTTGAGCCCAGCACTCAGAGGTTGAGGCAGGAAGATTGTTTCAAGTTTGAGGCCAGCCTGGGCTACATTGTAGTTAGGGATACGTGTCTCAAAAGAAAAAAAAACAATAAAAAAAGTGTAAAAGAACAGTGATGGTACATGCCTGTAATTCCACCACTTGGGAGACTGAGGTAGGATTGCAAATTTGAGGCCAACTGGGCTACATAGCAAGACCATGTCTTTAAAAAAAAAAAAGAGAGAGAGAGACTAAAAAGAGCATATACTTCAGGGCTGGGGGTATAGCCTAATGGTAGAATCCTTGCCTAGTAAACATGTGGCCCTAGGTTCAATCCCCTGCACACAGGCACATTTCCTGGAACAATAATGACTTCACAAAGTGGCCAGGTTTGTTACTACCAGGGCATTTGCTTTCTTTAGTTATGCCCTAAGAATTTATAGTATTACTATATAAACATGCTATTTAGAAACCTGTTTTGACTTAATAATTTACTATTACATACTATGTATCTGTTTCTTATGAAAGATGTTTCTTGTTTGCAAAACATACAGATGTTCCTAATTACATTCTAAAATTGCCTCTGCATCCTTTTATATGTTATCCCTAATGTTCTTTAAATTAAATTTGATTTTTTCCATTTTTCATTGTTAAAACAGCTTGTAAATCAACAAATTCTTTAAAAAATTTTATTTATTAATAAGTGCTTTTTGACCAGTTTTCCAGGATGCTTTTTTTTTTTTCTTTTTGGCACCAGGGATCCAACTCAGGTCCTTGCACCTGCGGGTGCTAAATCCCCAGCTTTCCAGGATGCTTTTTAAAGTTGGTATGTGATTTCCATAAGATTTGACATACTGGTTTTACATTTCAAGAGTGAGAGCTACTGTAAAAAATAAATTAGAACTTAAAGCACCTTCTTTTTTTCTTCATGCTTCCAAGTAAGATAAATGAAAATTTGCAGTTTCCTGGTATTAGAGGGACTGTTCCAAGCTTGTTTATAAGTTTGATTTAAGCTAAAGGTGATAATTTTGTGTTCGTAAGTACCAAATAAGTTTGTATGCTAAGGTGAATGACTAGACAAAGATTCATGGTGTAGGAACAAAGAGAAAATTACAAAAGTTTGTTGGGGTAAAAATTTTAAATTAATATTTTTACACCTCTTGATTCGAAAGAGACTTGAGTAGCAAAACTATTAAGATCCTAGAGACTATTTGAGTATAATAAGGCATAATGTGTCCGAAGCTTCTTTCCCTATGTGATGTGATATCTAATGTTGTGAAATAATTACTTTGTTTATATTCTACAAGTACAGGTCTTTTAGATGTTCCCCCAGGAAGTTAACTTTTATTTCTATAGTTTAGAAAGTTCTAGCCAGGCACAGTGGTGCAGGCCTGTAATCCCAGCATTTGGGAGGCTGAGGCAGGAAGATTTGCTGCCTATATAGTGAGTTCAAGACTAGCCCAAACTGTATAGTGAGACCTTGTTTCCAAAAAAAAATTACTTAATGAACTGTAGGTTGTTGACTGCTTTTATACAAACTGAAAATGTAGGTAGTTGGAAGAAAGAACTGAAATCTCTTTGCATAAGAAAAACACAGAAGGAAATCCAGATAACATGCCATTATAATTGTTTCTAAAATAAATCCTAGCAAACATGGTTATCTGTGTTTCCTGGGAAGGTGCTTATTAGTAAACTCCAACCATCTCATTTAATTTTGTTTGAACAGGGCTAGGATGTTAGAGAAAGTAGAAAATAATGTTAGAGTGGTAT
The DNA here is from genome assembly GCF_053883595.1 of Heterocephalus glaber. Classification (NCBI taxonomy): domain Eukaryota; kingdom Metazoa; phylum Chordata; class Mammalia; order Rodentia; family Bathyergidae; genus Heterocephalus; species Heterocephalus glaber. The sequence continues at coordinate 1,521,196 of NW_028258471.1, read as the reverse complement.
AAAGTAATGCCAAATGGTCAGTGAGAAAATAATAATAATTTTTTAAAAATCTCCAGAAGCAAAGGAGCAAATTGTTACAGGTTTTAGTCTCTAGGGATGGATAATTTAGTAAAAATCAGTAACTCATATCTGTACATAAAAGCAAAATTTAATGATGTATGTTTTTTTTTTTTTTTTGGTTCCAGGGATTGAACTCAGGACCTTGCGCTTGCGAGGCAGGTGGTGGCACCACTGAGCTAAATTCCTGGCCCTGTATGTTCTTGATATTCCTTGTTAGAAACCATAAAAATAGACAACACTGTTTGGTTTATAAATTTAACTATATGCCAGATGGTGGTGCAAGGATTTTGTCCAAGGACTCCATCACTACTACAGCATTAAAAAATAGATAGTGTTCCCAATTTTTAAAAAGATTTGTATTGGTACATGTTTGCAGTAGTTGGTACGTGTATATAACACATTTCAATTCTTTTTACTTCCCCTTCCCCTCCCCTCCTAATTTTAAGAATGAGAGAATAATGTAAAGCTCAAATATTTGGTCAAATGGGTAGTAAATGATAGAAGTGGAATTTGAATTAAGTTTCTTCTGGGTCCAAGACTAGTTTATTTACAGTACCTGCTAAATGGCATTCTGTATTCTTTAAGAAGATAGAAAAATGCTTAAAATATATACTTACGTATTTTAGAGAAGTTACAAAGTTTCCTATTTAGACAGTGGGACTACATCTATATACTTGCCAATCTCAAGCTTCAGGTTAAACCCAATGTTCTGTTTCTAATTCTTATTCTAAGACTCCTGATCACAGGTGGAGATAATTATATATTAGTACTGATCAACTGTACACTAATTTCTTAGTTTCCAGCTTTACTTGGCTCAGTAATATTTTTTTCTCTTTAGCAGCATTTTTAATTACCCAGTCATATTACCTGTTGTGTCCTTCATATCATGGTTTAAAACTTTGTTCATTCTCATTAAGGTCCCAAGCCTACTCTCCTGTTTCTCACTCTTAGCAGATGGTTTGGTACCTCATCAGGAAAATGGAAATCTTCATATCTAGAAATTCTTCAGCTGGTCTGTCTTTGATCTTCTTTAAACGCTTTATTCCAGTTCTTCACTCCCCTATTCTTCTTATATCCAAACTGAGAATATAATGTTTCTCAATAGCCATGTGTCTGTCCCACCCTACAAGCTATATATCCTTTTTTTCTTTTTGCATGTCTGTCTTCCCCAGAATTTGTCTTGACTTTTCTTTTGTTGCTTTCTACCAGTTTCTGGCTGTTCATGTATAGGTTGTTCTTTTATGAAATCCTTGAGGGAAAATCCTTTATATAATTTTTCTTCATATTCCTCATATCCTCATATTTAATATAATAAGTTTTTATTGAATAAGTCACTTTGATAAAACTAAAGCTATACTGTTGCAGTAAGGATTTTAAAAATTGTTTTGCCTAAAAAATAGGCAAAGATTATTAAAAACCAATGCATAGGATTGGTGGAACATAATGGAAACTGAAGAACACCAAACACCAACTTTTGAGCTAGATATATGGACTTTAGTCAGCCATTAATGTATATGTTTGGAGTAGGGAAAAAGGAAGACTCACCAGGATAGAATATAAAAACATGTTCTTGGGCCGGGGATTTAGCTCAGTGGTTCCAGTGCCTGCCGTGCAGCACAAGGTCCTGAGTTCGATCCCCAGTACCAAAAAAAAGTTTAAGCAAAAACATGTTCTCATGGTATTTTCACATTTTTGTACATTAAATTTCTTTTCAGTGTGTTAACATACTCCTAGTAGCACTGTACCATTATGTGGTTATATAATTTTACTCTGGGTAATAAAAATGAGAATATTTTAATTTTTCACAGTACATTTCATCAGAAAGAATAGTCAGTGTTTAATTTCTGAGTTATTAAAAATAATAATTAATTTCTGACCATAAAAAAACCAAGATGAGTAAGGCAGGCTTGACCACAGGTATTAAAGTTAGTTGTGTGTCTTTTTTTTTTTTTTTTTTTTTTTTAGTACCGTGGATCGAACTCAGGTCCTTGCGCTTGCGCAGCAGGCGGCAAAACCACTGAGCTAAATCTCCGGCCCTGTTGTGTGTCATATTGAACTCTTAAAATGTATTTTGTTATTTCATATTAACTTATATAGGGAAAAAAGGTTAATGTGCAGTCAAAAATGTTTTTGTTCTGTTACAGGCAGCTGTTAAATCTAAGAAAGCTACAGATACCTATAAACTCTATGTGGAAAAATATGCATTGGCAAAAGCTGATTTTGAACAGAAAATGACAGAAACAGCTCAGGTTGGTATTTATAAGGCTTTAGATTGAAAACAGAATACTTATATTTGCATATACTAATTAAATAGTAGAATTTTTCTGTCATATAACTTTTTAGTATTAGAAATTCTAAAACACAATTTTGATGTTCTACGAATGGTATTTTTAAAAATTTGCGTCTTGTTTGTGTGATTGAAGACCAAGATTCAACAGTGATAATGTCATAAGGAATTATTCAGATACATCAGAAGAGCATATTGAAAGATAAATGAGGAAAATGAAGGCATTGGTAGATGATAAATACAATGTTGTTAGACTTGTGTGTTGATTTGAAAAATTTATTTTTGTTTGAGAAGAAAACCGGAAATGATTCAGTGCTGAGTCTGTACCAGTATGTAAAATAATGTAAAAACTCTGTCCTCATAGAATTTTACATTTTATTAGGGGAAGACAGACAATAAAAAAATCTTCCATAAGCTTGGGATAAATGATATTTAGTTTGATGTTCTTAGAGCTCTAGTTCAAGACTTAGTTTAAAATGAGCCCCTTTTATGAATTAACATTTCTACTCCCATCCTTCTTATCTTCTTTTTGTTTTATTTTCTTCCTTAGCACCTATCAGTTGAGAAGCACCCCAAAAATCTCAGTGGCTTACCATATCAAAGGTTTCTTTCTTTCTCAATGCTGCTCGTTCATCGTGGTGGGATACACCTGTAGTACTGAGCTTAGTGGTTGGAATTTCTTCATGTTTAAGGGGCTAGAAACAGAGAAGCTCACTGGCTCCTCTGCACACATTATTGTACCTTGTTCTGCACCAAAATGTATGTTCTATGAGAGCAGATACTGATTTTATTGCCATAGCCTCAGTTTTTAAGATAGTTTTCAGCTTTGGTGGGCATTCAATAAGTATGAAAGAAGAACTTTATAAAACTGATATTTTGAACTCTAGTTCTTCTGTCTTCTCATTTGAAGAAGTGAATGACTCACATTTCAGAAACCAGAAAGCTTGCATGCTTATACATGTGCATGCAGGCATCCATATGTACCTAGGATATTGGAGGTGCTATGCTAGATGCTTGGTACATACAATATATATGTTAAGCAACACAACTCCTTGCTTTAGATAGAATTTAAAATGTAGAAGACTGATGTACACATTAAATACTTGCTTAAATATAAAGTTATAAATTACTAAACATACTCCATGGGGAAAGATTGCTTCCTTGAGATAGAATAGGGGTGACCTAACTTGTTAGGGAGTCAGGAAAGACCTTTTAGAAGAAGTGACATTTAAAACTGAAGCTTGAACAGTGTCTAGGACACTAAGGACAAGAGTGTTCCAAGCTTTGGGTCCATGGATCTGAAGGCCCAGGGGTGTAAAGGAGACATTGCATTCTAGCAGGTGAAAAATACATTCTAAAACAGAATAGGAGAGATAGTAGAGAGAAATGAGAAATGGAGATGGTTGAAGAGATAGGCTAGGAATACGTTTTAGTAAGGATTTAGGTTTTCTTTTAAGAATAGCTGAAAGTTGCCTTAACAGTTTAGGCAAGGATAGGACATGCAAGAAACTTTGGGCAATTTTGTGAAGAATAGATTATAATAGGACCAAAGGTGAATCGAGGATTCAGTTTGGATAAGTGAGAAGGATCCAGTATAGTTGTCTTGGAGGAGGAGAGAAGGAAATGTATTGGAAATGGCAAGGATTGAGTAAGTAGAGAAAATCTGAGGAAGATAAAATCACTTTCCAGTTCAGGCTTATCGGTTGATGTGGCTTGAGAGGAATGGGAAAGCCTAGATGAAGAATGGTTAGTTTGGTGGGTAGAGAAGGGATCAGATACTCAGTTTTGAACATGTTAATTTTGAGATGCCTGTGAGTTGCCTGTTGAGAGATACCACGTAGGCAGAATTTAGTATTCACAATCTCTTACTCACAATTCTGAATCCCCAAAGCTCTGAAAATTGAATGTTTTTTTCCCCCCTATAACTCATTAAGTAATAAAATTTGACCTGAACTGATGTGAAGCTGTTTATAGTCTCTATGTTACTTAGACTGAATATATAATCATTTTCCTTTAGAAATATTAATGTTTGATAAATAGATGCTATTGAAGATCTTGCTGGTAGTATTATAAACTGTATACTGTTTTTTATAACATGCATCTTTAAACACTGAAAAAAACTTGTATATGGAAGCACACCTGGTCTCAAATATTTTGAGTGAAAGATTATGAGACTATTAAAATAGAGTATTGTCTTAGTTACTTTCCTTGTTGCTGGGACAAAATATCCAGCACCCCAAACTTAAAGGAAGAGAGCTTTATTAATCCAGTCTTCTTCCAGAAACCCTTCCTCTTGAGTGCATGAGGCTTTTGGGAGGACATCTGGATATAAACCATGACAAGTGTTGTCAGTACATAAAGCCATGATGACTTTGCCTTTGGTTAGTGTGTGGAAAAGAAAGGGCTTCAGGACCAAGCTTTGTGAGACTCATTACTGACAGTTTGGTAGAGGAAGAGATGCTGAAATGCAAATAGAAGCCAGAGAAAGAAGGAGACTGGGAAGTGTCATGTCTAGGCAGCTGTGAAAAAGACAATGCTTCAAGAAAAGTTTCATGTCAAATGAGGCTCTAAGTCGACTGAGATAGAAACTTTAAATTCCTGTAGCAAATGAGGTAATTGTAGACTTCAACAGTGCTGTTGTCTTTTTAGATCCTTAGGAACACTCACTTATTTTTTAAAAATAACAGCTTTATTGAACTAAAATTCATATAACACACAATCTACAAACTTAACGTTTTAAGATTCAGTAGGTTGCATATTGACAGAGTTGTACAGTCATGACCACAGACAAATTTATATAATTTTTGTTATCCCAAAACAAAACACTCTAGGGCCGGGGATTTAGCTCAGTGGTTCCGCCGCCTGCTTCGCAAGTGCAAGGACCCAAGTTCGATCCCTGGTACCAAAACAAAACAAAACAAAACAAAAAACACTCTATCCACTCTTTCGACTCCCAACTTCTCCCCATCCAAATCTGGGCAACCACTGAGCTACTGTCTATCTTTATAGATTTTCCTGTAAAGGAGCACTTATTTATAAGGCAATTATTGATTTGTTATTTTCACATTTCTATGGATGAAAGTGTTTGCCCTGCAATTAGTTAAGTTAGAAAAATAAGCATTAGAATTTGCTAGAGTCAGGGTTTTTTGTTTTGTTAATGTTGCTCTTTAAAAAGTATTTTTTAAAAGGCATCTTTTTTTTTATTCTACGTATAAGATGAAAATATTAATTTATTTGAATAGATGTGGGACTTTTAAAAGACTGTGCTATACATTACTAATGTGTTACTTGTTTTCTTTTTTTCTTTGTGTCTCTATTTCTGTGTCTCTTTTTCTCTCCCTGTCTTTGTCTGTGTCTGTCTGTCTGTCTGTCTGTGTCTCTCATATGCACACAAAACTGCCCGGCAGGAACTATTGTTTCTTTTTTGGTACCAGGGATCAAACTCGGTACCTTGCACTTGCAAGGCAGGCAGCGGAACCACTGAGCTGAATCTCTGGCCAAGGAACTATTGTTTCTTAGTAGAAAAGAGACTACATTTTTAAAAAATAGAGAGTAGATTTTATTTTGGGTTATTTAGAAATCAAAAGAATCCTTTCACTTCTTCACTTTCCTTTTGTTCCAGGTCACCCATGCTGACCTTATAATGGGAAAGAACCTGACAGCATAGTGAGGATCAAATTTGGGTGGCAGGACCGGTATTTACTAGTGAGAAAGAAATTGAGTCCCTAGAGTAAGAGAAGTTAGAATTTACTCAGTACTTGTGAGTTTAAGTTTTTCGTTTGAGTTGAAAATAAGAATAACTGAAATTGTAGCTGTTCTTTATGCTCATGGTTTTACCACTGTTAGCTCATGGGACACTTGAAAAAATTTGAAGCAGGATATGAGTTGGCTCCTTGGAAACTTTCAGATTTGCTAAGTAACACTCTCAGATAAGGAGTTTTAGGATTACTTTTATATGTCTTTAGTGGCTGACGGAGTTTTTTTAAAATTAATAATGGTATCTGTGAACATAGTGAGTTTAAAATTGCAAAGAGGAAAAAAACTACCTGATTAGTTCATTTATTTATGCTTAAACACTTGAGACAATACTTACTCTTTACTTTTCATTGCTGAATTAATGAGTTTAGTAGTTGCTAATTTTGAGGAATTGTGCCCTCTCCAAAAATACTCCCACAATTTCAAAATTCTGTCTGAATCATGCTTTGAATTCTATATAGATTCATGCTTCAAGATATTTTTAATTAAGAATGTACCTTATTAGGTGTAGCTGTTTCAAAAGGAAATACAATTTCCTTGGAGTTAGTGGTCATCCATATGAAATTAATGGGAGCATAACTCCATTTTACCCCATTTTTGGTATTCAGTTCAACCTGTTTTATGGAAATACCTTGTTCATTAAATTGTTGAAATTTAAGTTGAGGACCATTTCTTATAATATGAACTTAAATCAACCGACTGAATATTTTTCAATTCTGAATATTCTTCAGTTCTTGAGAAAAGTCCGGATCTTAAAATACTGTTATTCTCTTTGGCTTGGTCAAAGTTAATCACTGACAGGCACTGTTTTAAATGAATAAAATTGATCTTAAGTTTTTAGACTCTTATATTACTGCCAAAACTGTAATTTTGCCATTATTGATTTTTTTTAGGAGTTTATACCACTTACACACATGTAGATATCATGTGGCTTAGGGATTTCTGATCATGTGATTCAGTGCTGAAGAAATGTGGACATTATGAGGTGAGGGAAATTAATTTGACAAGCTAACTGGAAAAAATAAGGCAGGTAGGCAGATTCCTTAGAACTGATTTAACTTGAGGGGAAAAAAAGGATAATCAGGTTTGTGCGGTAGAAAATGACAAATGTATTTTGTTTGAAACTGGGTAGCTCAGCATTTCTCAGACCCTGTTTTGAGGAACAGTATTATTCTGTGAGATGTTAATGTTCAGGGAAAAAGAAAAAAAGATTGTGAGGTCAAAGAAATTGAGAAAATGCTTGGTGAAGCAAAATTAAACAAGTTTTGTTACTTCAGTATTTATGTTTTTAATAGGTTTATTGTAAAGCCAAGGCTAGCAGTGGCTTTCTGTCTAGGAAATAAATATTACAGTAACTGGGAAATTTTTTTGAACAACATTCTTACCTCATTCAACTTCCATTTACCATATGTTTCTAGAGGATCTATATGTTTTGTTTCAAACATTTCAAAACATTCCCTAGTGATCTGATATATCCTTACCTTCCATTGAGAACTGCTGAGATACAGTGCACAGGCTCTCCCAAATTTCTTTGAACACAGATTACATGTTTTGGAGATTGTATTAACATTTCAAGGATTCAGAAATCATTTTGAAATGTTTGGCAGATTATGAAGTCTTCAGAAGCTAATTGTTTTTCAGCTTTGGAAACTCTTCTTTGGCTTTGGGACCGCCATTCTCATCTGAATTGCCTTTTTTTTTTTCTTTAATCATGATTATTAACTTGTATCTTCAAATTCTAAAAAAGTTCATAGTTCTTTTGCAAATGCCAAAATGAAAATTTAACTTTTCTCAGTGCTGTATTTCAGTTTATTTGCTAGAGAAGTGTTTGTCTAAAGGCATTGTTAAATCTTATGCAATAATGGAAGCTTGCTTAATTTGGTTATCTATATTGTCTACGGCTGTACCACCCTGAATGCACCGGATCTCGTCTGGTTATCTATATTGAAGTGCTTTCTAAAACTTTTTGGTTACAGAATGTATATTTGTATTTATATATAGTAGGTATATAACTTCATATATTTGCTACCCAGAAATTTCAAGATATTGAAGAAACTCATCTCATTCACATAAAAGAAATTATAGAATCCTTGTCAAATGCAATGAAAGAAATTCATTTACAGATAGGCCAGGTAAGTTTTTTCCTTTATGATGAATTGATTTATGAAAATTTTATGTGTATTTATGGCTTTTTATAAATATTTTATCACACTGCCTAAAACTCATAGATAGGATTCTAAATTATTTCAGCTAAAGAATGTGTAGTTACGTATTTTTTTGTTTGGCCGCCAAGCATGAAAATTCAAATTGCTTTTTAAAATTTAAACTGTGTTCAGTTCACTTTACATTAAAATTTTGAAGTTATTAATTTTTGAATATTCTTTTTTCAAGTTTTACTGTTTTTAAGTTGAGGACAGCAACTTTTAGTAAGAGAACTTAAATTTTGAAATGTACTAGAAATTTAAAAGAAGTTTATGACAGTTTGGGGTGCGTTGAAATTCAGTACAGAAAGATGAAGTCTAAGACTATTTTCATTGTCCTTACAAGTTTTAATTATCACAAGAATTTTGTTTCTAAAACACTTAAGAGATGGGAACAGGAAACTGCCTTGACTTCAAAGGCTGTGAGGCCATATCTTAAGGGATGAAGGTAAGCAGTGGTTGTTCCCCACAGACCTGATAACACTGTGAGTTAGGTAACAGCAAGTTGACTGCGGAAATGAAAGTTCTCAACTGCCCTTGCATCCAAAATGTTTAATAGCTTTTATCTGAAGTAGAGTAAAAATATTTGTGGAAAATGTTATCTTTATTCTGGTTTAATAGGTCCATGAAGAATTTATAAATAACATGGCTAATACTACAGTTGAAAGTTTGATACAGAAATTTTCTGAGTCAAAAGGCACTGGAAAGGAAAGACCTGGTAAGGTGATACGCTGCAGGAAACATTTTCTAATTTTCCATCTAATAACAAATATTTGCCTTTAAATTCATGTCTGTGAGAGGTAGTTTTGACTTTATATCACATACCTGAACCAAATAACATTATGGCCAGAGATACTGAACATTTTTATGTATTTATTGGTCATTTGTACTTCTGGGAAATGTCTGTTTATTTCAGTTGTCCAATTTTTAATGAGTTTTTTATTGGAGGTTTTTTTTTTAGTTCTTTATATATTCTGGATATTAGTGTTCTGTCCAAGGAGTAGCTGACAAAAGATTTTTCCCATGCTATAGGTTGTCTCTTCACTTTGTTGGTTGTTTCGTTTTGCTATGCAGAAGCTTTTTAATTTGATATAGTCCCATTTGTTGAATCTCAGTGTTATTTCTTATGCAGTTGGGGTTCTGTTCAAAAAGTCTGTACCTGTGCTTATACCTTCCAGAGTTTTACCTATTTTATCTCCCAACAGATTGTTTGTATTTTAATAATCAGGTCTTTGATCCATTTTGATTTTACTTTATTATGTGATGATAGAAGTAGTCCCAAATTTAATCTTTTGCATGTGTGTATCCAGTTTTCCCAGCAGCATTTGTTAAAAGGTCTTAACTTTCCTCCAGCATACAGTTTTGGACCTTTTGTCACAGATCAGATGACTGAATCTGCCTAGGCTTGTTTCTGCATCCTCTGTTCTGTTTCACTGATCATCACGTGTCTGTGCCAGGATCATGCTGTTTGCCATCTCCTTTTAAAAAAATAACTGTTTTGAGACAGAGTCTCACTAAATTTAAGCTCAGACTGGGATCTGTCTCAGCCTACAAGAGTGCTGAGATTATAGGCATGTGCTACCACACCAGATAGAAATATATTGAATTTATCAAAACATGCCACTAATTTCCTTTAATATAGAATTACAGGTGAATTGAAATTTTGTTAATTCTCAGAAATTTTGCTAACTCATTACACAAGGATTGCTGAACCATTTTATTCATTATGTTCTGCCTGCCTACCTACTTATATATTCTCTCTGAAAAACTTAAAGCTTACCCAAGTGTCTTAGAAATTCTCTTCCATGGGTTAGGTTTTTAAAGTGACGGCATAGCAGAGCTACCCCTTAGGCTCACTGCTTGACTCCTTTTAAGTTCTAAATCTATAGGTCATATGTGTTTTGTCCCTTGTGCAGTACAGTAATTTGTCATTTGCTCTTTACCAGTAGTGAGCCCTTTAAGTCTCAGTTCCCTCAACTGTAAAGGGGGTATAATAGTATGGCCTGCCTCATGGGGTTATTTGAGGTTTACATGAGCTATTGGGACGTTAAGTATTTAATATTATCTAAATGGTAGGAGGTAAGAGGGAGTCCAGGAATGGTGATGACATGTGCTTTCCTAGAATCATTAAACTTAGAATTAGGTGGCTGTTTAAAGTGACTATTGATATTGTGACTGGTTTCAAAAAAAGATCCTAGAACTTTTTAAAATTAATAAAAGGGGTTTGTGTGGAGTAGAGCAGAAGGGATGTATTTTACTTGTCTGGTGAAGTTGCTATGGATGGTCTTTCATGTATTTATTCAGTTTTTGGACAACCTAAACAAGCAAGTCCAGGGACACCTTACAATGACAGGAATTTTATGTTCTCAGAAGGAGAAACATACACAAAATTTTGTGTGTGGTTGTGTTAAGATCTAAGATATATTCTGAACTTTATTTTTGTTAACATTTTATTTCTCTTGTTTTATAAGGCCCCCCTCTGGTGGATGAGTTCCTACCTAAACTAGTTTTAGTTCTAGAGGGCACAGCTTTTTACAAGAAAGTGAGACCCAGTTCTTTTTTGAAATTTGTGTACTTAAAAGTTAACCCATGGTGCCAAAAATGACTTTATTTAACATGTTTGAGATGGGGCTGAAATTCATATGTCCTGCTGCTGAGAAGTTTGAACCACTGGTTGGTACATACATGACTATTCCATCTGGCAGCTTTTCATTAATTTTATTAGTAAAAAGACCAATAAAAGTGATTAGATCTGTTTGTCCCATCCGATGGGACAGTCATGCATGTACCACTGGTGGTTCAAGCAGGCGGAAATGTGTTAATCTTTAGTCTGTCTATGGCAATATAAAACGTGTCACTTTTTATGTTTTTCTTTGTAAATCAAATGCATTGAGCATACTAAAATTTTTCCCTACTCATTGAGATATTTTAATAATTATAGAGAGTTCACCAAAAAAATGTATACACTCTTTAGGAAAAAAATAAAATGATGTTTTTCAACAGTTGGCTACCATTTTGAGCACCTCTTGAATTAATTTCATGCTGTCTCAAATTTACTATTACAATACTATACAATTTTTTTTTCCTATGTGTATACATTTTTTTGGCAAAATCTCCATATGATGATTTTTTTGTTACTGCCTGGAAGTTGAGTCACTGTAAGTGGATGTTTTGAGTGGTCTGAAATATTCATGAAGAAACAGGTGTTTTCTAATTTTAAATATCCTTTTATATTCTAATGATACTACCCTACTAGTCCTAGCCATTATTATGTATTTCACTTTCCAAAAGAGATTAAGATTCATATTTTAATGTTTTTCTATTTTACAGTCATCCTGCTAATTTTACTCTCTGCTTTTCATATAACTTTAGTAAAAGTTTAGCAAATTTCTGCTTATAAGAACCAAAAGGTTGAGACGGGGATTTAGCTCAGTGGTGCTGCTGCCTGTCTTGAAAGTGCAAGGTCCTGAGTTCGATCCCTGTACCAAAAAAAAAAAAAGAAAAGGTTGAATAACTTAAATAAAATAAAAATTAGTGGGCTAGTAATGTAATATGTTTAATAAAAGGGTTGTTGAAAAGGTGGTCTATATTTTCATTATATGACAATGACAGATTTTATAGCTTCCATTTTAAGGTTTCTGAGAACTTTAAAGATAGAGATCTTTACAGTTGATACAGATTATTTGTATCATCAAAGGCCTCAGAAAGGTGGACATAAAAAACAATGAAAAAAAAAGAAAATGGAAAAATGAGATTCCTGTGGTCAGCATACCTAAACAAGATTAATGGATTCAATATTTAGAATATTTTAGCTTTTATATTAGGTATATTATTATGAATTACAGAACAAAGATGATCATTTAAAATTATAATCTAATGATCATCTTTCAAGACCTTTAGAAGATTTAGTATAATGCCAAACCTGTAGAGCCTTTTGCCCTTATCTTTATCCAGAAAAAATTTTTAAAAAGTAGTCTTTTGACCAGGGATTTAGCTCAGTGGTTTCGCCGCCTGCTGCGCAAGCTCAAGGACCCAAGTTCGATCCCCAATACCAAAAAAAAAAAAGTAATCTTTTATAACCTAAGAAAATTATATGAAATTCATGTATGTATTGTTTGTGGCTGCTTTTGTACTGCAGTCACAAAATTGAGTAGTTATGATAGACTGTATGGCTCATGAAGTCTGAAACTATCTGACCCTTTACAGAAAGTGTCCCTACACCCAGTGTGTTAGAGAATACATTTCTTGTGTAGTACAGTAGCAGATTGTATGCCATAATACATTAGAATTGTGTAGCTCCTGATATAGCCTTGTCAGAAAGCAGATTATGCTGTTCTTGCTTTCAGAACTCATTTAATCTGACTTCCTGCACAAACTGCACCTATACTCCTATCACAGCACAGTAATTGATCCTCATAATAATAATCCTAAATTGTGAAATATTAGACTGTTTTGAGCAGGCTTTGTTTAAAGGCATCTTAGTTCATTAATTTGAGGGAGCCATTAAAATGTTAGTAAATGTATAAATCTTCTGAAAAAATAGAAAACAATAAAATATCTGAGCTGATTTCAATTTGTAAGCATTGTGTGTATAGTAGTAACAAGGACAAGGTTTAGTACTTAAAAAGAACCAAACTCAAACCATGGCTATAGTACATCCTTCACTTGAGGAGATGGCATTTCTTAGAGAAAAGAGATTATAGTGAACTCAGCAAAATCCCCCAAGTAACTCACTGTCTAGCCTTCAGACTCATGGTGATCCTCCTGCCTCAGCATCCTGGGTACTGGAATTACAGGTGCGTGCCACCATCCCTGGCTTTAGAAATCTTATAAAAGTGGAATCATAAGATGTGTAATCTTTTGTGTCTGGGTTCACTTGGCGTAATATTTTTGAGGTTTATCCACATTATTGCAGGTATCAGGAATTTGCTCCTTTTTGTTGGTGAGTAGTATTCTGTTGCATGGATGAACCACAGTTTAGCCATTCATCTGATTTTTTTTTTTTAAGTTTCTTCTTTCAGGTTTTTGAGACAGGGTCTTTCTGTGTAGCTCAGGCTGATCCTGAACTCACTATGTAGCCTAGCCTGGCCTGGAACTCATGGCAATTCTGGCTCAGCCTCCTAAATCTAAGGGATTACAGGTGTGCACCACCACTCCCAGATAGCCATTTACCTGTTAATAGATATTTGCATTAGCTTTGGGCTATTACGAATAATGCTGCTATGAACTTTAAGCCCCAAGTCTTTATGAGACGTAAGCTTTTATTTTTCTTGTATAGATGCTAGGAGTGGAGAGACTATGTTTCACTTTTTAACAAACTGCCAAACTTTTCCATAGTGGCTGCAGCACTTTACTGTTACCACCAGCAGTGCATGAAGAATCTACTTTTTTCTTATCTTTACCAGCACTTAGTACAGTATTAGGCGTCTTTTGAATATAGTTATTCTAGGAAGTTTATATTGATTCTCCCACTGTGAGGTGTGTGTGTGTGTGTGTGTGTGTGTGTGTGTGTGTGTGTGTTTAGTGCTGGAGATTGAACCCAGGGCCACATGAATATTAGGCCCATGCTCTACTACTGAGTCACACCATAGCCCTTTTTTAAAATTTTGAGACAGGGTCTCACTTGCCCTGCCTAGCCTTGAACTTGTAAAGTATTGACCTCAGCATCCCAGGTGGCTGGGTCATTGTGATTTTTAATCTCCATTTCTGTAATGACTACTGCTCAGTGAAATTGAACATCTTTTCATGTGTGTATTGATTATTTGTAATTTTCTTTGTCCAACAGTATTTCAAATCTGATCTTTTTAAATTGGATTTTTTAAAATATTAATTCCATATAAGCCATATATCAGATATTTGTTAAATGTTTTCTCCTAGTCTGTGGTTTTTCTTTATTTATGGTAATTTTTGAAGAATAAAAGTTAATTTTGATGAAGTCTATCTTACAAAATTTCTTTTGTATGCTGTTGGCATCATATCTAAGAAGGCTTTGCCTAACTCAAGGTCACAATGTTCTTGGTTTTTTTAGCAGAAGTTTTATAGTTTGATTGATTGATTGATTGATTTTTTTTTTTTGAGACAAGGCCTTGCTATATCATTCAGGCTGGCCTTAAACTCACTGACCTTGAATTTGTGGCGATCCTCCTACCTGAGTCTCCTGAGTGCATTACAGGCATGCACTACAGCACCTGGCTTAGAAGTTTTATAGTTCTAGAAGGACATAGATGACAGCCTGAAAAGCTCTGAGTGATTAACTCTGGAATGACTTCAACAAGTAATAAGTAGTGAATATATTGGATTATAATCCAAAGAATAAAATAAGTATCCATTGGTTCATACAGATACAAAAAAACTTTTGGACAAAGGATTTATAATTTATTTCAAAATAAAAAATTATGCATTTTAGTGTAAAAAAATGGCCAAAAGGTTTGGATAGTTCACTACAAAAGATATCAATGGCAAATAAGTATATGAAAAGATACTGAGCTTATTATTGAGTTATTAAGGATGTACAAATTAAAACTATAATATATACTTAGAAAAATTATTAAAATTAAAATCATTGACCATACCAAGTACTGCCAAGGATGTGGAAAAACTAATTCATCTGCACTGCAGGTGGCAGTATAAAATAGTACAGCCATTTGGAAAACAACCTACCTAGTGGTTCTTAGAAATCATTTTTTGGTATCGGAGATTGAACTCGGGACCTTGCGCTTGCGAGGCAGGTGCCAGAATCATAGAAATCTTAACATACGTCTACCGTATGATTCAGCCATTCCACTCATAGATATTTACCCAAGAGAGAAGAAAATTACATGTCTGTGCAAAGACATGTATAAATGTTCATTGCAATTTGATTTGTCATTAGCCCCAAACTGGAAACAATCCAGATGTCCTCCAACAGGTGAATGAATAAGCAAATTGTTGTGTGACCAGTGAAATACTACTCAGCACTAAAAATGAACTATTCATAGGTGTAGCTTCATGGATGAATCTCAGAATAATTATGCTGGGTTAAAAAAGCAAAAAAAACCATAGTATGTGATTCTATTTCTTTAACATTTTAGAAAATATGAATTAATTTATAGTGTCAGCAAATCACTGGTTGCCTTGGGGCAAGTGGAGTGGGTTATAAAGGAGCATGAGGTGATGGTTATCTGTGTTCTGGACAAGAACTGAACCAAATTTTCATATAAGGTCAACATTAAACCTAACCATTGAATTTGATTTGGTTCTTGTCCAGTTTGGTTTGCTACCAGAATTGTGGAAAGAATTAAGTTCATGAACTGAGGTAACACTGTATGTATAGCTTATTCAATGCATGTGTGGGTTATCACTCCAAGAATTTTGCCATGAATAACTCCAAGGGTTAATGGGTAGAGTTGTACTTGGTTGAAATAGGGAAGGCTTACTGAGGTAAGTGCTAAAATTAATACAGTACTTTTAAATTAAACAAGGTTCTTAGTCAAGATTGAAGAGAATGAAATCTTGTTTCAAACTGATGGGCGATAATCAAAATTTGGATGTAGGAGGAAGTTAGGTTTCAGTGTTAAGATTCTGTGTTTGGAGAACTAGATGAAAATTTGGAAGACTTCTGTGGTAACTGAAATCTGAGGTTGAAAACTAGTCTTTGATTTAAGACTAGTTTCTAAATTTGTCTCATCACTGATTTTCCAGCCTTGGATACATGTGAGAATCATTCATGGAGATTTTTTTCTGTTCTTTTATCTTTTTCTTTTTCAAATGTACAAACTGTGTCACCCTAGAAATTCTGATTTCATTGATCAAGCATGGGAGACCACTATATTTTAACACTCCTCAGCTGATTTATCGTGCTGTCTTTGTGGAGAACCTGTAGCATTAAGTGACCTGGATGTTTGTTATAAATGTCAATTTCAGACCCTATCCAGACCTAACAAATCAGATTATATCTTGTAATAAGATTTCCAGGTGATAAAGTGTACCTGAGGGAACACTGTCTAGACTTAATTAATGTCTGGCAGTGCCCCAGAATTAAGAGTACAGTTCTCAGAATGTGATTTCATTGCCACAAAAATGCAAATTACTGAGCACCACCCCAATCTTCCCAATAGGACACTCTGGGTTTGAGGCCCAGTATTGTGTGATTTTATAAGTCCTGCAGGTGATTCTATGTATGATTCAGTTGAGAAGTCTGCATTAGGAGTTTCTCATATCTTTTGGGATTTGGAACCACTGAATTGAGGAAATTGATCTATAAGTCTTTTATTAAAATAGATACTCTTGTAATGAAATGTCAGTGTTGCCTCTACATTACTTTCAAACTTTAGAAAAAAACTATATGGACATATGTAGAGAAAAAAAGCATGTATGACAACAAAAATGATGTTGCTATCAGTCCTTTTTTATAAATGATAGTCTAGTTCAGATGGTTAAAGTAACCTAGTCCAAAGCAGTCAGACAGTAAGCAAGTGGTGGAACAAGAACTTGAACTTCCCTTTGTGTATCACTACGTTTGAGTTTGGTGCTGTTTTGTGGGTTAACTTGCCTACTTCATCATCCCAGGCATGTGGGAATGTGGTTGTATTACATTCCTCAGGCCCAAGAACAAGCTTAAAAATACAGTCATTGACTTACATTATTAGTCATCCCCTACCCCCATCCCTCCTATTCCGTCTTTAGACTTTGTATGTCTGAACATGTTTGTATGTTTGACCTTGGCTCTAGTTAGATATCTTTGCTTTAGGTTGAGACTGTGCAGAAATACACTTGATTTGAATAGTCCAGACATACTGAATTTTTTTTTTTTGGTACCAGGGATTGAACTCGGGACCCTGCACTTGCGAGGCAGGCACTGGAACCACTAAACTAAATCCCGAGCTCTGAGTCACTTTTTAACTTGACAAAATTGCAAACTTGCCTTGTTGGTAGCTTGATATTTAGGATTGATTCCAAAGCAGCAGAGACTGTTAATTAAATATTTCACATATTTTTTATTCTGCCTCATTCCACAAAACATTTGTGGTGATTAAAGATTAATGTTCAGTGAATTGCTTTCCTTCATCTAACATTTCTTAAATTTTGATCTAAATTAGACTTGGATGAATTCATTAGGTTGCTAGCCTTTTTTAAAATAGAAAAAATAGCAATAATTTATATCTACCAGCTGATTAAAGGATCATATTTAAGAATGGTTTTGCATTGAAATGTTGACCTTCTGGAGTAGTTGTTCTTTTTCTGTGAGTTTAATTGAACTCACAGTGGCATTTTTAGATAATGTGCGGTAAGAGCATCAAGAAACAGAGCCAAAATGGTTTTATTTACTTTTATACAAACTAAATTGCCCTTGTGACCCAGCATAAAATCTAAGTGCTAACAGTAGTAATCTATTTTGACAACAGAATTAATTGAGTCTAAAACAGTTGAAATTCAAGTAGTAGCAAACTATTCATTAAGACTCACTATGGCCTCAGTACTGTCAAAACAATAACTTGTCTTATGATTAAATAGAAGAACTATGGGCAATGGACTGCATTTGAGGGAGATTGCTGAATAAACTTTCCACTTGTGAAACAGTTCAAAAGTGACGTGTTACAAGGGAGGTCAGAATATGCATTGATATCCAGCTGAGCTGTCAGCTGGCCCTGAGCCAGGCACACAAACCCTTGCCACGTGAAGGAGCATGTGGAGCATATGCTACTGGAAAAGTATTCTAAGTGCACAATTTAAGGCTTTTTTATATAGAAAAAAGAGTATATTTGGTTTTGTTATATGGGAAACTTTTGATATTTCTGCCTTTAACAGAAAAATTTATGTGAGTGGTACTCATTTTACATACATTTTATGATTTGAAAGGATTTGGCATTTTATATTTTAAAATGGTCTTCATTTTTAGTATTTTTATTGGACACTGTCTCAAATAGATTTTAAGAGGATATTTAGAAAAGATAAAGGAAAATTAATCAAGATAATATCTTTTTAGGAAAAAGGGTTTTGAAGAAAACTGTAGACTTTTGTTTGAAGGGATTAATTTTCTAGTTAAGGGATACTTTCACTATTTTCACATAAATGAAGACATCTAAAAATCTTAAAATATTTTTCTATGTATACCGTATTTGCTAAAGTGATGTTGTAAAAGTCCTAAATTTAAAAAAAATACTTTTAAATAATGTAATTTGCTTGCCATTGGTGTGTTTTTATTTTTGCCTTTTGTCTCCTCTGTAAAATAAGCCCATAGCCTAGAGATTTTATAAATAGTTACTGGTACAAAATGTGCTATGTAGCTGTAGGAGAATTTTGACTGACCACATTTCTGGTTGTCTTTTTTGGGTAAACTCTCAGATTCTCACACTTTATTATTTCTTAGAAAAGCCAATAGTACATAATAAGCTGTTAGTAATTTATGTTATTGACTTTTCATAATCTTAAGATCAAGGAGAAAGTTGCTTAATATGAGGTGCACATAATTAAATTCTTTACCCTTATTGATCCTCTGTCTGTCCTCATCTCATTGTGAACTGTTACAGGCCTCTAAAGGATTCTAAGAACAAGCTCCAAGACCTTTCATTAAATGATTTCTCAACTTCCAGATTTCCAGAATGGGCTTGAATAAACTCTTTAAATTTTTAATTGGGTCATTTCCTGACCCTTTAAAGCTTTTTTGGGTGGAAGTGACAAATACATTTTTTTCGTAGTCATTATTAGTCTAAGAATTAAGGATACAGTGGTGAATAGGAAAAATGAGGCCCTAATCTTATATTCTAGTAATATTTACTATCTTGGTACCCTTGTTTTTCCCATGAGCACAACCAGGGGGGATTCAGCAGCTACCCCTTACTGTATTTTTTTCTCTCATTAACTGTGCTGCAAACACCTTGAAAGCAGAAACTACACGTTATTTCTCTGTGTGCTTTTCTGTGATATCACATATAAAAGTTTCTCAGTAAATTATTGTGGTCAAATTAGACTATTCTCGACTTTTTCATTTTGGGGATTATTTAATTTTAAAAAACTATTACTGATATTTTAATTACCTATCTGTTAACACTAGAACATATTACAGAATCATTAGAAAGATGTATTAGAAGTTAAATTTTAAGTTAATGAAAGTGTAGTATAATGGATTTATCAGATAATTGTTTTCTACTAGAAGTTGCTTTTTTTTTTCCCCCTTCAGGCCTTATTGAATTTGAGGAATGTGACCCTGCTAGTGCAGTTGAAGGTAAGTTAACTACTTGTATAATGTATTAATTTTATGTGACACCTTGCTCGTTGTGCTGTTTGTAGAACTTATAAGAGGGCCTGCCATCCATAGTGTCAGCATGTCTGTGGAATAATGTAAAAGTCTGAAAATGTAGTTTCAAGGCCTGCAAGTGCCTATTGTTATTTAAACAACAAATTTGCCTGAAGGAATATCAGTGTATTAAAACACATATTTTATGATGAAGATTATTGAACTGTGGGCCTCATGCATCTTAGGCAAGTACACTGTACTACTGAGCCACATCCTAGCCCAAAGTATGTATTTTAAAAGATGAAATACAGTATGTTTTCAAATATATATTCAGATTGTTGTTGACATCCATCATTAAGTTTTCTAATGTCATGAATGTGAAAAACCATCTCCACACATTAATGTAGAGTCCTGATTCCACAGTGGGCAACATTTCATTTATTAATTATTATATATGAATATTGCCATCATTCAAAATGGGTGATGAGTAGACTTGGTGGACAAATCTGCAACTAGCCTGACTCCTGTTTAACTAGGTATTTTTCATAGAATAAGACCCAAAAGATGGTTTCTGTTTTTGTTCATGTTTTATATATCCCATTTTGTGAGCTAATAGAAATAATTTGAAAACAATAATCTGTTTTTTCCAGTCTCTATGTAAGAATTTGGAAAAATGATTTGTTATAGTGTATAAATTTTTTACAATATTAAAGTTATCAGTAGGTCTGGAGCCTAGGCTTCCTGAACTCAGTAGCCATTTGACAGGGAGCAGTAATTATCTCAAGTTGTCTGAACTTAACTTTTCATCCTAAAGTGAGTATAGTAAAAAATGGGGAAAAAATAATCAGAATATATTATGTAAAGGTACAAATCTCCAATGATGAATGTCATTATATTGTATACCTAAAAAAAAAAAAAATCTGTGTTGTTGTGGCACATCTGTATAATCCTAGTGCTTAGAGAGGCTGAGGCAGGAGAATTGCAAGTTCAAGCTCAGGCTAGACAACTTAGCAACTTCGACTCTGTCTCGAAAAAGGACTGGGGACATAGCTCAATGGGAAGGCCTGGACCTGGACTCAGTCCCCAGTATCCCCCCTCCCCAAATCACAATACAGTGTAAAAATATGTAGTTTAGGGCATTAGTTTTGCATGATAGCAAGTTCATTACTCTGTGACACGTATATCCCTGTTCTTGCTGAGTTAGAAAACAAAAACATTGCCTCTGAATTTCATCATATATCAGATGAATGGTTAGTGAAGGTGACACAGGATCTCTTACAGCTCACTTCTCAAAGAAGCTAATAAAGTTTCAGTGTTGAATTCCATCAACAGTAAAATGATGACCTTTAGGCATAACTTATTATATAAGAAGAGGAAGAACAAAGATGATTTTCCTTCTCAGTTATGATAGGATCCATTTCTAACATCAGGATAATATACAAATGCAAAGAATACCATGTTGTAAATTTTCATGTTGTACTTCTAATAGGTCAGTTGGGTCATCTTTTTAAACAGTTTAAATTTTGTGACCCTCTACACAGGAAACATAATTTGACCTACATATATAACAAAATCTAATATAAATCTTTGAAGATTTAGAAGATCTCTGTATGCTGCTTTTGCCTAAGGTGACTTAGGAAAGAGAAAAGAATTTTATTAAGTGAATATTCTATAATCTTTTGGTGATTAATAAACTATACTGTGTTATATTATCATAAGTCTTTGCTACTATGACTGGGATTTAAATAAGGTTGATAGTTTTACTTTTTTTCATTCAAATCTAGCATCAACCATTATGAACAAACCATGTCTAAATACAAGTATTCCTAAGTGTAATATATCAGGAACAATTATATTTTTGTAACAATATACATTTATCTTAAAGGCATAAAACCAAGGAAAAGAAAGACTTTTGCTTTGCCAGGAATAATTAAAAAGGAAAAGGATGCAGAATCTGTGTAAGTATTTTAAGTATTATCCACATTATTTTCAGTGTTAGAAGTGATTAAGAATGAAACTGTTAGTTTGAATTAAATAAAAAGCCTTTTGGAAATAATTCAAAGTTTAGAAACTTAAAAGTGAAGAGCAAACTAAACTCTGTCAGTCTTACTAAGAGAATACCTTTGGTTACCTATTTGAAGAAAATTCTTCTACACTGTTATTTTTTGATTTCTTAACACAGGGGATTGAACTCAGGGCCTTTGCAGTGAGCTATATCCCTAGCCCTTTTTTTAATTTTAATTTTTTTTTTTTTTTGAGACAAGAGCTCACTAAGTTGCCCAGTCTGGCCTTGAACTTGCCATTCTCTGGCGTCAGTCTTCCAGAATGCTAAGTTTACAGGTGTGCACCACCACAACTGGCTCAATTCTTGAAGTACCTGGAGTATTAAAATAAATACATCTCTGCCAGGCAGGCCCTACCTCAGAACAGTTAAATCAAGATTCTCTGGGTATGAAACCTCATCAGTTTTTGCTCTATTTTGTTTTAAGCATGCTGAGTGATTCCTCATATAAGCCCATGACTGAGAAACATTGAGCTGTGAGTGATCAGTGACAAACTTGAAGCAAAAGAATCTTTTTTCTCATAATTTTATTAGCATGTTTAGATTGAAGAGACACTAATTAAAATCTTAAGTGACTTGTTCATCAAGTAACAATGTTTGAAAATGAGTTTAAAATCTCTACTTTACCATAATCAGTGGAACTCTTTAGGAGGCTTGATATTTTGCTGAGCACTCCTACATAGTTATATTCTTATCTGAGTTTCTCAAGAGGTTTTCCCCCCTGTTCTAATTGTCTCTTCTTTCTTCCCAAGTGGTATTTGGTTAATAAGTAAGTTAAGTAAGACTAATTGCAAAGTGATCTACTATATCTATGGTTATCGTCTTTTCTGCAAATGTTTTTCTTGAGCACTTCTGAAGGGATATTTTGCTAAAAGGATATGATCTATTTTTTTTTTTTTGTAATACTGGAAATACATATTGAAGTCCAACTAGTTGATTTGTAAGTAAATTTTAAAACTGTAGCCAATTTATCTTTTTTTGTTTGTTTATTTGTTTTTGTTTTTTGTATTGTGGAATGAACCCATGGCCTTCCTAGCCCTTTTATTTTGAGATAGGGTCTTGCTAACCTGCCTAGGCTGGCCTTGAACTTGTGATCCTCCTGCCTCCAGCTCCCAAGTAGTGTAATATTTTTTGGCAAGGAGAATATAAGAATCAAAAGCCAATACTTAAATCATTGCACCATCATAATCCTTTTTCAAACTTTTTACCAGGAAAAATGTTGCAGCTCACTTAAAATTCCAGAGGCTCTTGGCATGCCTTATCATCAGATTCTGGAGACTTTTAAGATGCCAGTAGTTGTAAAAGATGGGTCCTGTTCAGACCTTGTTCTTCCTGGGGCTTAATCTTTGTATATCACTTTAGGACAGATGAGATGTGCTTTACCACTTAACTAGAAAATCTGCCTCAAAGCCATGGGCTTTTAAAACATTTTGTGTTTAAACTGTGTCTTTCTCTTTTTTTTTTTTGGTACAAGGGATTGAGAAACTGAATCCATGATCTTTGTTCTGAGATATATCCTTAGGCCTTTAAAAATTTCTTTGTTGAGACAAGTTCTCGCTAAATTGTCTAAGATGGGCTTGAATTTGGGATTTGCCTTCCTTAGATTCCTAGAGTATTGGGATTAAAAGCATGTGCCACTGGGCCGGAGATTTAGCTCAGTGGTTCCGGTGCCTGCCTCGCAAGTGCAAGGTCCCAAGTTTGATCCCCGATGCCAAAAAAAAAAAAAAAAAAAAAAAAGCACGTGCCACTATGACTGAATAAATTGTCTTTTTTTTTTTTTTTTTTTTTAAAGGAGAAAGTACAAATGATCTAACATCTTGATTAATTTGATTTTCTAGGATTTATTATTGTGCCATTTCTGGAATATTTCCTCAAAGCGTACACAGGTGTTTTGCCCCATATATAGCATTCTCCATCTACCAGTAAGGAAGCTGTATTTTAAAAATTGCAATTTTAAAGTGACCCTCCACCCCTCTGCCTTTTTTTTTGGAGACAGTGTTTTGCTGTGTGTTATGTTGCTGAGGAGAGTCTCAAATTTCTGGGCTCAAGCAATCTACCTTCCCCAGCCTCCTGGGAAGCTGGGATTGTAGGCATGTGCTAGCATGCTGGACTTTTTAAAGTGACTTTTCAGTGTATGTAAGGACAAGTGGGGTTTGCATTTATCTTGTCCCTTTGATACTTCTGTTTGGATTAAGTGCAGTGTAGTCATCTTGCTTTTTCATTTTTAAATCTGTTTTTAACAAAACAATCATAGGTTTTTCTGTTTTGTGCTTTTGTCTTTGCGCAGATAGATGATCTATTTCCATATGATTCTGATATTCTGTGCATTGTCTCAAGTCAGAGATCCAAATGCCTTTCACATCTACACTGTAATTTTTGTGAGATTTAGATTGTATAACCTTATTCCTTGTGACCTCAGTGGCCTTAATTTTATGTGCTTTGGTCTTTGTGTTTTAGTTTTATATTTAAAATAATAGTTTTCACTAGCTTAAGTGCAAATTCAGTATTTGTTCCATCAATCAAATGCTAGAGTACCAGTTCTCAACTACATATTGTATTTGACTAGAAAGTTAATCCAACTGGAAGTCTACTCATTTATTAGAGGAAAACTAGTTTTGACTTTAAGTTATAAAAAGTACTTATCTGGAACTGAAATGTCTTAAAATTTTTTATTTAAAAATTTTATGTATCAATTAATATAAATCTATCACTGTTAACTGTTTTTAGATTACTTGCCACTTTAAATATAGCTTTTGTTTTTAAAGCCAGGCTTTCTTCTTTAAGGGAATCTTTTAAAAATAAACTTTCTTAAAGAGTAAAAAGCCACTGGAAAGTCTTAGAGAACTGACAAGTTCCTTGTTAAGATGTACAAGTACATTTTTTCATGGAAAAGAACTAATTTTGAAAATAGTTCTTAGAATACTTGCAAGGTGTTTGTGTTTTAACAGGTATTATGAGTATAGGAATGCCTTATTTTGATTATGATTTGCTCTATTCTAATCTTTATGATTTGATTTAGCTGAATAATTTTAGACTTTAAATAAAAGTTGTATTTAAATAGCAAGGTAAATACTTTAAAGTTGGTATAACTAGCAGACCTAATACTCAAATGTTTCTGATAATTCCTTTGTTTTTATAGGGAATGCCCTGATGCAGATTCACTTGTAAGTAGAGTTAACTTTGATACAATCAATTTAAATTAGCTTTTTTCATTAGAAAAAAACAGCATATTTGTTAACCATTCAAAGAAAAATGCGAATGTTATTTTATAAATTCACTATTAAAATTACTTTGAAGATGTATTTTGGTTTTGCATTGTCAGGTGTTTTCCTGTTAACTAGTATTTCTAACTACCTTTGCAGAGGTGGCATTTTGCTTTTAAAATTAGGATGGTGCCATATCAGCATGCTCTTTCTTGGAAAATATACAGGATAACAAATCTGCATACTTTAACTAGTTTAGCCTTAGCTCTATTAAAATTCAGCTTTATGTATTCATGCATTTGAGTTTTATTTAAGAGGTTCTTGTTTTAGAAATAATAGCAAGAATGACTGTGCTCAGTATTTTTGTGTTTTGTTTTAAAGAAGACTTGTTTATTTTTCTTGGTTAAATTCTTTATATATAATTAAGTAAGATACCAGATGGAGCTCGTGGGGAGAGGTGAAGTTGAGGAGTAGATTTATTAGATGGTATAAATAATGTATAAACAGCATATTTTTCCAACTGTTCATAAAATTCTGCTCATATTAAGTGCAAGAATTTCAAGTACTCTGGTTCTTGTTGTTTTCCTTGCATAACTGTTATTGTCTTTGGTGTAAAAACATTTTGACCTTTTACAGTATAATGGTATACCAAAATAAAGAACTAAAAATGTTGTGAAACATTTTATTTTATGTAACTTAGGCTAAACTAGTGTTTTTGTTTTGTATTTCAACTTTTTTCTTTTGGGGGGATGGGGGTAAGATACTGGGGATTGAATTCAGAGAGTACTGAATTACAACCCCAGTTCTTTTTTATTTCATTTTGAGACAAGGTCTCACTAAGTTACCCAGATAAGTACAACATCGAATGAAATTCTTTATTATTTGATGTTTTACATGGTTTTTTTATATATGCTTCATTAAAACATTTTTAATTCAGCTTATTGATGCTATTCCATAATGATCAATTATTATGCAGTTTTGAACTGTTGACCATACTTAACTGGTCTAAACACAACACACAGTACACCATTTTTTCATACACACATGAGAAAAAATACACCATAAAAGGACCCCATAAAATACACAATACACCATTTTCTCATATACATGTGAGAAAAGATACATGATAAAAGAACACAGTAATGCCAGGGATTTAGCTCAGTGGCACCACGCCTGCCTCACAAGCGCAAGGTCCTGAGTTTGATCCCTGGTACCAAAAAAAAAAAAATGAACACAGTAAAATGTGTCATGTAATTTGGGGACAGGGGCGGGGGGTTGAGACAAGAGCCTCGTTATTTGTCCAGAGTGGGCTTGAACTCACTGTGTAGCTCAGGCTGGCCTCAAACTCATGGTGATCCTCCTGCCGCAGCCTCCTGAGTGCTGGGATTACAGGCATGCACCACATACCATGTAATTTCAATAAATTGTTATTAAACAAAAAAGTATTTGAATCACCAAAGACAAACTTTGCAAGACATCTAACAAAGGGCTAGTTACTTTCATTAAAAAATTTTTTCATACAAATGAATACAAAAATGCCTAATAGGAAAAAGAATAAAAACAGGCAGTTTTCATAAAAAGAAATAAAAATAGTAAATAACTAATAAATACTACTTAAAACTGATACAAATTAAAATGAAACTACTGTGGTTTCAGTCATATTGTCAAAATTTTGATATAATTTTGGTAGTAATGTAGATCAATACAGTATTTTGTGGATAATTTGGCCCTATCACCTCAAATAAGACTATAATCCTCTACTAGGAATTTACTGTTATGGCTGTGTTCACAATACATCATATCTCTATAGTACCTACACACATATACACTGTTGATCAAGATATGTATATGTATCTGTAAAGGAAAGGGGAGAGACACCATTTTGGTATCCATCAAAATGAGAACTGGTTAAATTTTTAAATATTCACTTGAGGCAATAGTCAGATGTTATAATTAGATTGATTTGTTTGCTGAGCTTATTAATTAAAAGCAAATATGGGTTTTCTTCAAGTGATTGCTGTTTTAAAAATAAAATATAAATATATATGTGTGTGTGTGTTTTTTTAACAAGATTCTTAATCATGGTTGCCTTTGGATAGATGGATTATAGTGGTGGTTAGCAGGGAAAAGAGACTTCTATTATTCATTTCCTCATCTTTATTTTTTAAGGTCTGTGCAATTAAAAATATTAACTAGAGGAATGACGTCTTGTGAAGATTGATCAAGGAAGTGGGAATTGGCTTTTTTTTTTTTTTTTTGCCAGTATCCCCAATTCCAAACAGAGATTATGAAACATTTCATTGAGCTCCCATATAGTAATTTTTTTTTTTTGGTACTGGGGATCAAACTCGGGACCTTGGGCTTGCAAGGCTAGTGGCAGAACTACTGAGCTAAATCCCTGGCCCAATTTTTTAAAAAATCATCACCACTGCAACTGCTTTTAAAAATTGATAGATGAAGTGGCCTGTCCTGTTCTTCGTACCACTTTTGATTCACTTCAGCAGTATGGGCTGTAAGTTCATAGGGAAGATGTTACTAGTATTAAGTTTCTGTGACTAGTGCTAGCATAGAAAAATATCCTTGAATTATTGCTGTAAAAATTTATATATTTGGAAATAATTACAGATTAACAAAATGCAAAGATAGTACAGTACAATATTGTGAACATACATGTCATTCCCTTCTCCTGATGGTGACATCTTAAAAAATTATAGTTTCACAACTAGGATGTTGATATAATTCTGTCAAAACAACATTTCCATTGCCATAAAGATCCCTCATGTTGGTTGCTTTTTTATCTAGTACCTTTTCTTTTTTCACCGCCTCTTCAACCTCTGGCCACCAGTAACCTTTTCTCCATTTCTGTAATTTTGTCTAACTCAAGAACATTATAAAGGGAATCATACAATAGCATTTTGAGATAACCTGTTTTCACTTAGCACAATTCTCTGGATATTCATCTAGGTTGTGTGCAGTACGTAGAGAGTTCATCCTTTTGTTGCTGAGTAGTATACCATGTAATGGATGTATGAGAGTTTGTTTAACAATTCACTTACTGCAGGATATTTTAGTCCTTTCCAGTTTTTTGCTGTTAGAGGTAAAGTTACTATGAACACAGGCTTTTGTGTGGATATTGTCTCTACCCTGATAATTTTCTTTCTGAAATCTACTTTAGTACTAAGATAGCCACTTCTAATATTATTAATGCATATTTTTCCATCCTTCACCTTTGAGCCTACCTATATCATAATATTTGAAGTGATTTTCTTATAGAAGCCTATATTTGGATCATTTTGTATTCATTCTACCAGTCTCACTGATTTATTCTAGTTGTTAATAATTGTGGTTTTATTATTTAAAATTTTAATATACTTTTATTTTTTAACCAACACAGTAATCATACATATGTATGGAATACAGTGTAACATTTCATAATGTAATGTAACGATGACATCAGGGTAATTGGCATATTCATCACCATTTATCATTTCTTTTCAACATATGAGAACATGTATTAATTGGTGTTTCTATGTCTGACTTATTGCACTTAGCATGTCTCCAAGTTTGTTCATATTATTGGAAATGACAGGAGTTCATTCTTTTTTTGTAGCTGAATAACATTCCATTACATTTTCTTTATCCTTTTATCTGTTGATGGACACCTAGGCTGACTACTATAAATCTGCAGTAAACATTGGAGTCCAGGCTCCCTGCCTCCATCCCAGGCTCCTAGGGCAGAGAAGCTCAGCTGGTCCCAGCACCCAGAAGGAAGCTCCCCGCCTCCATCCCAGGCTCCTAGGGCAGAGAAGATCAGCCAGTCCCAGCACCCAGAAGGAAGCTCCCCCACCACCGTCCCAAGCTCCAAGGGCAGAGAAGGTGAGCCGCTTGGGCGCCAGAAGCAACCCCCCACACCGTGGAAATGAGAAAACATATAAACAAGCCTCAAAAACAGAGTTCCAGATCACCTACAGCAACCCCAAACGGAAACAAGATGGAACAATCTGATACTCAACCACCTGGACCCCCTGAACTGGCAACAAAAGAGGATCTGGGAAAAATGAAATCAGAAATAATTACTCAGATAACAGCAAAGATTTTGCTCATGGTGCAAGACACGATTAATAAATCTAGAGAGGACACAAAAAAATAGAGGATCTGAGGAACATGATGGAATCCCAACATAGGAAACAAATGGAATCCATAAAACAGATACAAACAGATTTCCAAGAGATTAAAAACTCCATCGAAAGTCTGCACAGCAGAATGAACCAATGTGAGGATAGAATTTCACATATCGAAGATAAGATTGCAATTAGTGAGGAGGAAAAGAAAAATTGCTTTAAAATTGTGAGGGAACACGAGAAATCAATCCAGCAGCTGCTAGACGATGCAAAGAAGAATAACATAAGACTGATTGGAGTCAATGAAGAAAGAGGAGAGAGTGCAGATGACATAAAAAAACTTCACAGAAGTGATGGCAGAAAACTTCCCAAGCAGAGGAAAAGAACTTGACATACAGATAAGTGAGGCATATAGGACTCCAGCTAGCCTTGATCAAAAAAAATCTACACATAAGCATATAATAGTTAGGATTCCGGAAATCCAACAGAAGAACAAAATTCTACAAGCAGTGAGAGAAAAGAAACAAATCACATACAAAGGAAAGCCCATCAGAATCACAGCAGACTTCTCAATGCAAATCCTCAAGGCAAGAAGAGCTTGGAGTGATGTATTTCAAAGGCAAACAGTCTCCAAACCAGATTGATGTACCCTGCAAAACTATCTTTCAAAATTGATGGAGAAATAAGATAACTTTCATGACAAAGAGCACCTCAGGAGCTTCATGAATACCAAACTGGCACTCCAAAAAATTTTAAACAATATCCTAGGAAAAGACAATGAGGATCACAACCCCAGGAAACCCAGCAGAAGGAATCCATTGGGTGTGACAAATTAAACGCAAAGTGAGAGAATCCAGCAAAAAGAAAAAGTCATGACAAGGCTTTTAAAACTTTTGACTTCATCTCCCTAATGAGTGTATAATTCAATCTTATTATTGTACTGATTAGTATTTTTCTGATTCTAGAATTGCACACCATTCCTTGTGCCATACTGGCTATTTATCATCTTCGTATGTCTACATTTTAATTGGATTGTCTATTAATGAGCTCTAAAAATTCTTTATATATTCTGGTCATAGGTTATATGCATTGTAAATATGGTCTGTTTAAGGACTACTTTTCACTTTAATGATGTCATTTAAAGTTCTAAATTTTGATGGAATCTCATTTATCAATTTTTTTCTTTTATACATCATGTTTTTTGTATCCTAGGTAGTTCTTGCCTACCCTGAATTCATAAATATTTCCCCTTATAATTTCTTCTTAAAGTTTTATACTTTTAGGCTCTCTTATTTAGGTTCATAGATCCCTTCAAGTTATTTTCATGTATGGAAAAAAAGGGTTGAGGTTAATTTTTTATATACGGATACCAGGTGTTCTAGTGCTGTTTGCTGAAAACACTATCTCTTCCTCAGCTCTTGAATTGAGGAATTGAGTTTATATTCTATAAAATGCTAATGTTAAATAATCTTTCAAATCTCAGTGGACCATATATGTGTGGTTCTATTTCTAGATTCTCTGTTTTATTCCAATGATCTGTATGTCTTTCCTTACACCAACACTGCTTTGATTACTGTAGCTTTAGACGAAGTCTTAAAATTAGGTACTAAACGTCTTCCAACACTGTTTTTGTTTTTGTTTTTAACTTTTCTAAGTCCTTTGTACTCCTACATAACTTTTAAATTTCAATATCCAATTCTTCATAAATAGCAAGTATACACAGACCTGAATTTTTATATATACCTTGTGTTTTCTAATCCTGCTAAATTCAACTACAAGTTCTAGGGACTCCTAGAGATTTCTTAGTATTTTCTCTGTAGTTGATCATTTCATCTACATATAAAGATTTTGCTTCTACCTTGCCATTCCTATCCTAGTTGTATCATTTTATTGCCAGACTATTTTGGTGGGGCCTAGGTTTCAAAGTTTAATGGACAGATAAAGAGTAAGCATATCTGCCCTTGTTCCCCACCTTAAGGAGAAAGCATTGTATCTTCTCCATTTATATAAGGCATTCTCGCTGGAAGTATGGAGTACATGTCTTTAATCTGTTGAGAAGTTTCTGTTCTACTTCTAGTCTTCTGATAGCTTTTACCATGAACAGCTGTAGAATTTAGTCCAATACTTTTTCTCCAACTAGTGACAGGATCATATGGCTTTTTCCTTTCCTCTGTTAAAATGATGACTTTTGGGGGTAGATCTTCCAATGCTGAAACAACACTGCCATCCCTATAATAAAACCACTTTCTACATCCTGCCAGATCTGACTTCTAAGAGTTTGTTTTGTTAAACAAATTTCTATCTATGTTCATACTTTTTTCTTCTATTTATCTTTATCTAGTTTTAGGATTAGCACAATGTTGAGTTCCTAAAATGAGGGGAGAAGTGTTCCTTCTTTTTTCTGCTTTAATTTTTTGATATAACTTATCAGTTAAAATGTTTATGAGCCTGCTGTTGTCATATAGATAGGTTTTCAAGCTAGGAATATACTTTCTTTAATAGGTGCTATTCAAATTTTATATTTCCTCCAGAGTTAGTTTCATTAATTTGTCTTTCATGGTACTTCTTAGAAGTTGTCAAATTTATTTCAAAAAAGATTTTTGTAATATGCTTTCTATATCCTTTTAAATTCTGTAAAATCTGTGGTAATGTCTCGTAGATCTTAATATTGTAATTTAAAAAATGTATAATTGATATTGTGTAACAGGAAGAAAAGGTCTAGAAGAGCAGGGGAATTGGGAGGGGTAGGGTAAGGGAAAAAAGGGAAAAGAAAAAATATTAGAAGAGGAAAACAAATGGAAACAAGGTCTTTGCAAATAGGGAAGGGTGGAGGGGGTGAAGGGAGGGCAAGGGAAGGGGAAAAAATAAGAACCAAGATACTCATGTAATGGTACAAGATCCCAATGATGAATGTAACTGTATTTTCTACCTAAAATGTACCAATAAACTCAATGGGGAAAAAATAAATAAATAAATAAATAAATCCAAAACAAAAAACATTGGAGTCCAGTTACCTGGTCATTCTAACTGGGGTGAAATGATATTTTGTTGTGATTTTGATTTGCATTTCATTGATAGTTACTGATGTTGAGCAGGTTCTTTTTTTACATTTGTTGTTGACCATTTTATTTTATTTTTTCTGTTGAGTTGTTAAAGTCCCTTATATATTCTGAATATGAATCCCTTTTTGGGTGACTAGTTTATAAATATTTTCTCCCATTCTGTAGGTTGTCTCTCTGTTGATTGTATCTTTTGTTATGTAGAAGCTTTTTAGTTGATACAGAATTGGTATATTTGGACCATTTATATTTAATGACGTCAGAGTTTAAGTCTACTATTTTCGTTTTTTTCCTTTTCCACCCCCCTTAACACTTTTATGTCATTTTCTTGCCTTCTATGGATTGAACCTTTTTTAGACCTCCATTTTGATTTATTTTGTAGTTTTTGGGTGAATCACTTGGTACAGCTCTTTTAGTGGTTAGTCTAGGTCAGTCTTCAGTACCTTCAGGTAGTTGTTTATATATTTTGACCAGGCATTATAGTTGTAATCATCAGATTATCCCAGAAGCACCTCCGTTAGCTTCACAGAAAACAGCTCAATGTCATTTTAAATTATTTCATTGTATTAGATAGTGCATTGTAAGCAAATTTAAAGTAGTGTCAGTTACCAGATTCCAGATAGAACCTCCAGGAGACTAAATCAGTAGTTCCCTCTTATCTAAGGAATATATATTCTAAGATTCTTCTTTTGCACGTTCACATGGATGTATGTTTTTTCCTACATATACATATATACCTATTATAGTTTAATGAATTTGGCACATTAAGACATTAACAACAATAATAAGATAGAAAAGTTATTAAAAATATACTGTAATAGTTTTTTAATATATGAATTGTTGATTTCTGAAATTTTCAGTTTAATATTTTCAGACTGCAATTAGCCACAGGTAATTGAAATTGTGGAAAGCAAAACTGTGAATTGAATGACGGAAGGACTACTGTATCTGGTGTTTTTGTAGGCCACCT
Organism: Heterocephalus glaber; assembly: GCF_053883595.1. Taxonomy (NCBI): domain Eukaryota; kingdom Metazoa; phylum Chordata; class Mammalia; order Rodentia; family Bathyergidae; genus Heterocephalus; species Heterocephalus glaber. Next base: position 1,488,262 of record NW_028258471.1, on the reverse strand, counting down.
GGAATAAGAATAAAGGTTTTTTGTGTGGTTTTTTTGGTACCGGCAATTGAACTCAGGACCTCACGCTTGCCAGTCAGGTGCGGTGGCACTGAGCTTAAGCCCCAGCCCAGAATAAAGTATTTCGATAAAACATTGTTTTGATTTCTAATTAATCCACACTTTACTGCAATACCCTGACATTCTGAGACAGTCTTACTTTTTTAAACATTTATTTGGAAATAATTTCCAACTTACAAAGATGAAAGAATAAAAGAATATAAAGAACAGTTGTATCCTTATTTTTTACATTTACTTTAATATTTTTGTTTTGTATATATGTGTGTTTTATATATTATATAGTTTTTTCTGATCTATTTTAATGTAAGATACAACATTACAATGTTTTATCCCTAAACACTTACATGTGTTTCTCCAAAAAAAAAAAAATACAGGAATATTCCCCTTACTTAAAGCACAAAAGCATATTGAGAAATGTCTCTTTTTCCTTTATTTCTTATATTCCATTATCCTTTCTTATTATACAACTTCAATGTGTTTAGATTATTCTTCCAGTGGTTTTAGGTTTCCTAAAATTAAGCAGATATATATACTTACACTTTCACTCTCCCTCCCCCAATATATTTATTTGTTAGTTTTGGAGTAACAATTTCATCTGAATATACTTCACATATATCTCTAAAACGTAACCACAATACCACTCCTTAGTATTTTCAGGTAATCTTTCAGTGTTTATACTGGTCATTATCTCTATTTCTATTTACTTTTTGAAGAAACTGGATGGTTTGTTTTGTAGCTTACTTTAGTCAGGATTTTTCTGATTTCATTCCCATACTGTATTATGTTTTACGTCTCCATGTTATGGAAAGTGGTATTTAGATCTAGAGGCTTGATCTGATTCAGCTTGAAGTTCTATTTATCCTTTTAACAAGGTCTTCTCTAAGGAGGGACATGATGACTCTTCAAGAGATGTGGACAGACATTGATGCACTGTCCTACATAGCTCACCCAGACTTTAAACTGTTTTAAAGGGCCACTGTCCCTTATATTTCCATATAGCTTCTTATAGCTTTGAGAATATTTATTTTGATAATTTTTTAAAATTCACATATTCTCTGATTCACATTAGAAACTGTAGATTTTGAGCACTCTGAATTGGTCTTCATCTTGGCAATTTTTTGTCCTGAAATTATGATTGTGTTAGTCCTGATCCATTTTGTAGGTTTTTCTTCAGATGTCTGAAACATGGAGTGTGAGTTGAAGCTAATTAACTAAAAAGATATAATTTTTCCACAGTGCTAATAATTTTAACATGTTGATATTTGATAAATGATTTGGTTCTTCAGTAATAGTAAAGACTGTTTTGCTAATCTGTAATCATTTTGTATATTGTAATTGTCATTGCAGTAAATTTTTTTTCCCATAGAACATTCCTGATGTGGATGAAGAAGGATATAGTATTAAACCAGAAGCAAACCAGAATGATATCCTTTCGTTATGTGTGTATTCTTAGGGATTGTGTTGACAAGTAGATAGTTAAAACACAGTAATGTGTTACTTAAAATCTCTTAAAAATTTAATTGGCTATAATAAAATGTGACTCTTTACTTTTCACTGGACAAGGTTTTATTAATAAAAGTAGTTTTATTTCTTAGTCTGTTTTACCTTTAAAGGTTTTGTTCCTTTTTATAAATATGTAGAAAACCAGTATTACAGTAGGTTAAATAGGAAGACTAAATTCTTTAACTGATAACTCACATACCAAAGAGAACCATTTCTACTCATCTAGTGATTCTGACTCTGAAGATGAAGAACCAAAGAAGATTCGGATAGAAATCAAGCCTGCGCTTCCAAATAACTCACATCACACAATGGCTTCTTTGGATGAATTAAAAGTATCTATAGGAAATATAACACTCTCTCCAGCAATATCTGTAAGTAAGAACATGAACAAATTTATACTCTTTTTATTTACATTCTCTACCTACAGCTGATTAATTGCAAGACTAATAAAAAGTAACATGCTATTTAGCAATAGTTAAGCACATTGGGTAAGAAAATATTTCATAAGTGTATATAAAATTTATTTTTTTGCCGGGGATTTAGCTCAGTGGTGCTGTGCCTGCCTTGCAAGCGAAAGGTCCTGTTTGATCCCCTGTACTGGAAAAGAAAAAGAAAAGAAAAAAAATTTTTTAAATTGGTACATGTTTGTAGTGCGTAATTACATTCATTGTGGGGAATAGTTACATGTACATAATGCATCTTAATTCCTTTTCTTCTCATCTTCCCCTTTTCTTCCATCTCAAGATCTCCCTGTTAACCAAAGATCTCTTATTTCCTGTTGTCTATCTTTTCTTTTGCTAGTTTGTCTGATTTACTTCACTTAACATTATGGTCTTGAGGTGCATCCATTTTTCTACAGTTGACTCTGATTTATCTTCTTCTATGGTAGAGTAGTACTTCATTATATGTAAATACCACATTTTTTTAATCCATTCATCTGTTGATGAATATATATGCTGCTTCCAAGATTTACCTATTAGGAATTGTGCTGCTGTATACAGAAATGGATAAATCACTGTAGTATAATGTCTCTAACTCTTTCAGGAAGATACTTAGAAGAGGAATAGCTAGGTTGAATGGAATTTCTATTTTTAGTTTTTTGAGGATTCTTCATTGTGATTTTCATAGTGATTTTACTAGTTTACTTTCCCACCAACAATGTAGAAGGGCACCTTTTTCCCCTGCAGTTTTGCCAGCATTTGTTATTGTTTGATTTCTTGATGATGTCCATTCTTTCTGCATTAAGATGAAATCTCCTTGTTATTTTAATTTTCATTTCTCTGATCAGGGATTTGGACATATTTTCATGTATTTATTGGCTATTTCTACGTCTTCTGAGAAGTATCTATTCATTTCAATTGCCCATTTTTGATTGGATTTTTTATTCTGGGGGATCTAATTCTTTTGAGTTCTTTATATATTCTAGGTATTAGTCCTTTGTCTGAGGAATAGCTGGCAAAATTTTTTCCCATTGTCTAGGTTGTCTCTTCATTTATATTGGTTGTTTCCTTTGCTGTGCAGAAGTTTTTTGATTTGGTATAATCTCAGTTGTTGATTCTTGATGTTATTTCGCATGTAATTGGGGTTCTGTTCAGAAAGTCAGACCTATGCCTGTGTCTGTAAGGATTTTACCTGTTTTATCTTCCAGCAAATTGTTTATGTTTCAATATTTAGGCCTTTGATCCATTTTTTTTTTATTTTTGTGCATGGCGGTAGATATTGGTCTAGATTCAGTCTTCTGCATGCGTGTAACCAGTTTTCCCACCACCATTTGTTAAAAAACTCTGACTTTCTTTCAACTTACACTTTTGGCCCCTTTGTCAAAGTTCAGATGACTGAATTGCCTTGGGTTATTTCTGTGTCTTCTTTTTCTTTTGATCTGCATGTCATGTTTTTGTGCTAATACCATGCTGTTTTTAATCAGTGTAGCTCTATGATATAGATTGAAATTTGGGATTGTAATGCCTTCTGCCTTGTTTTTGTTGCTCAGGATTGCTTTTTCTATTCTAGGTCTCTTCTGGTTCCATGTAAGTTTTAGAATTGTTGTTTCTCGTGTGAGGAATGCTATTGGCATTTTTATTGGAATTGCATTAAATCTATATTGTCCACTTTTTGACAATATTAGTTCTACCCTTCTAGGAACAGAGGATATCCTTCTATTTTCTGATGTCATTCTCTATCTTCTCTTTCTGACTACTGTACTTTTTGTTATAGAGGTCTTCGATTTCTTTGGTTAGGTTCATTCCTAAATATTTAATTTTTCTTGATACTATTGTGAATGTTACTGTTTTCCTAATTTCTCTCTTGGTGAGTTCATTATTGGTGTACAGGAACACAGTTTATTTTATATCTCACAATATTGCTAAATTTGTTAGTTTTACAAGTCTTTTGGTGGAATTTTTTGAGTCTTCTATGTGAAGGACCATGTCATCTGCAAATAATGATAGTTTGACTTCTTCCTTTCCTATACATATCCCTTATATTTCTTTCTCTTACCTCCTTGCTCTGGCTAATGTTTTGACTACAACATTGAAGAAGAGTGGTGAAGTGGATATCCTTGTCTTGTTGCTGATTTTAGAGAGAAAGCTTTTAGGGGTTCCCATTTAATATGATGTTGGCCATAGGTTTGTGATAAATGGCTTTCATCAGATTGAAATAAAGTCTTTTATATCTATTTTCTTCAGAGTTTTTGTCATGAATGGATGTTGGATTTTGTCAAAGGCTTTTTCTGTGTCTATTAAAATGATCTTGTATTTTTGTCCTTTCTTCTGTTACTTTGATGTATTACATTTATTGATTTGCGTATATTGGACCATCCTTGCATCCCTGGAGGAAATCTACTTGGCCATGTTGTATGATCTTTTTGATGATTTGTTGCATTCTGTTTGTCAGTATCTTGTTGAGGACTTTTGTTATGGTCATTAAATAGATTGGCCTATAGTTTTCTTGTTTTAGTTGGGTCCTTGTCTTGTTTTGGAATCAGGGTAATACTAGCTTCCAGGAAAAAGTTTGGAAATACTTCTTTCCTTTCAGTTGCATTAAAGAGTTTGAGGAATATTGTTGTTAGATGTCCCTGAAATTCTTACAGAATTCAGCAGTGAATCCATCCACCCCTGACTATAATTGATAGGTTTTTTGTTACTGCCTCGATTTCACTGCCTGTTCAGGGGTTTTGTATCTTCTTGGTTCAGTTTTGGTAATTCATGTGTGTCTTGAAATGTGTTCATTTCTTCTAGATTCTCCCATTTGTTGGAGTATAAGTTTTCATCATATTTACTAATAATCTGGATTTCAGTAGTGTCCACTGTTGTTTTGCCTTTTTCATTTCAAATTGTACTGATTTGAGTCGTTTCTTCTTTTGGTAACATTGGCTTTGCCTATTTCTATTTTTTCAAAAAACAGCTCTTCAACTCATTGATTCTTTGTATTTTTTTGGTCTCAATTTCATTAGTTTTGTTCTGATCTCTATGAATTTATTTCTTGTACTAGTTTTGGGTTTAAACTGTTCTTGTTTTCTCGGACCTTGAGATGTATCATTAGGCTATTTGATCTTGCTCTTTTTTTCTAATGTAGACATTCATAGCAATAATCTTACCTCGTAGGACTGCTTTCATTTTGTCCAATACATTCTGGTATGTTGTACTGGCATTTTTATTTGATTCTAGGAACTATTTAATTTCTTCTGTGACCCATTGATGCTCATTTTGTTATTTAATCTCCAGGTTTTTGTAAAATTTCTCTGGTTTCTTTTGCATTGATTTCTAGTTTCAGTGCACCATGGTCTGATAGTATACATGAGACAAATTCAGTTCTTTTGTATGTATTTAAGCAAGCTTTATGGGATAGTATGTGGTCTGTTTTGTAGAAAGTTCCCTGTGCTGGTGAGAAGAATGTGTGTTCTGTTGTGGTAGAGTAGAAAACACTTTGTAGATAGCTATTAAATCCATTTGTTTGATTATATGGTTCAGCTCTGATATTTCTTTGTTGATTTTTTTTGTCTAGTTGATCTGTTTGTAAAAGTGGTATATGGAGGCCTCCCATTATGATTGTGTTGGTGTTTATTTGATGTTTTATGCCCAGTAATGTTTGTTTTATGTAGTTGAATGCACTGTATTTGGTGCATATATAGTTATAATTGTTATCTTTTCATGTTGAATTGTTCCTTAAACTAATATGTAGTGACTTTCTTTGCCTCTTTTGATCAGTTTTAGATGTAAGTCCACTTTGAGAAATACTGCAACTCTGCATGCTTTTGGGGTCCTTATGCATGGAATTTTCTCCATTCTTTGATTTTTAGTGTATGGATTTCTTCTTGGAGTAGATGGGTCTGTTTGATGCAGCAAACCGTTGTATTTTGCTTTTTGATCCAGTCTTCCAAACTGTCTCTTTTAGTTGGGGAGTTGAGGCCCTTTACATTGAGAGTTATTATTGAAAGATAATGCCTTATTCCTGTCATTGGATTATTTTTCTGTGATTGCTTTATTTCTCCTTTTTGTTTAACTGCTCATCCTACTTAATGAATTCATTCCATCAGACTTTTAGGCATTTTTGGCTTTGTTATCTGTGGGATATTCTTGAGAATTTTTCAGAGTGCTGGTTTGGTGCTTATAAGTTTCTTAAAATGTTCTTTGTCATGGAATGTCCTTATTTTATTTGTCCATCAATTTTGAAAGATAGTTTTGTAGTGTGGGTGAAAAGGTGAAAAGTTGTTTTCTTTAAGGGCTTGAGACACTTTACTCCAAGCTCTCCTGGTCTTTAAAATTTGTGTTGAAAAGTCTGTTGTAATCCTAACAGGTTTACCTTTCTAAGTGATTTTTTTTTTTTTTTTTTTTTGGTTCTGGGGATCGAACTCCTCGGGTCCTTGAGCTTGTGCAGCAGGTGACGAAACCACTGAGCTAAATCCCCGGCCCCTCTAAGTGATTTTTTTGCTTTTCTCTGACAGCTTTTAAGATAACTTTTCTTGTGTTGACGTTTTGATTTTGACTATGATGTGTTGTGGGGAGTTTCTTCTCTCTTCGTAATTATTTGGGGTTCTGTGTGCCTCACTTACCTTTATTTTGAGTTCTTTCTCCAAACTTGCAAAGTTTTTTTAATCTCTGTTCTTTAAATGCATTAATTAGTCTGTTTATTTATTCATGTTTTTGGTACCGGGGATCGAACTCGGGACCTTGTGCTTGCAAGGCAGGTGGCAGAACCACTGAGCTAATTCCCCGGCCTGATTAGTCTGTTTATTAACTCTCCTACCTTTTGTTATATCATCTTCAAGGTTTCCAGGTCTCTTCTGAAAGATCATTTTGTACAGTTCAGACATTGATGCTTGGTTTCCTCTCCATCAGTGCCCTTTGCATCTGCTTTGGGGAGTTGGGAGTTTTGGGAGGCGTTTTGTTGCCTTGTTTTTTCATGCTGCTTTTCTTTTTTACTTTGTGCTGAGGGTTAAGATCAAATAGAGTGAAGAGATTTTATTGTTGATATGAAATCTCTTTAGTTAGGTTGATTTTCAGTGACATGATCTTGGCTTTATTTCTCAAGAGGTATTATTTACTACTTCAACCTATTCAGTTTAACTGGGTAGACCTAGTTACTGCTTACCTCTGGTGCTTGATTTGGAGACTTAGCCTTGCTGTTGCCTGCTAGGCAGCCATGATTTGCTTTCCTGTTTGTTTTCTGAGGCAGAGTCTTGATATATAGACTGGACTGGCATTAAACTTAAGATCCTCCTGCCTCACTCTACCTGGTGCTGAGATTATAGGCATATGCCACCATGGCTAGCTAGGTTATGATTTTTACACTGGCAAATTTGTGTTTAGCTTGGTTTGGTTTGCTTTTGAAAGTAGTTTTCAAGAAAGAGAAAATATGGAAAATTATTTTTTGTTATTTGTTGTATAAACAATGCTCTATGCCTTGGCAGAATCTTGTGAGTTGGCAGTGTTAATCTAGCATGGTAGGCGTGCTAGGAAGGTGCTCTACCTCTGAATTCTACCTCTCAAACCCTTTAGCTTTCTTGCTTCTTTGGTTGGTGGTCCTGAGGATTAAACCCAGGCCCTTGTACCTGTTTTGCTTATGTTCTGCCACTGAGCTACACTCCCTACCCCTCTTTGCTTTTTTTTTTCCCATCTGTCATTGTAACACTTGCTTTTCGGTGAGAAAATATTACTGTAATAAATCTTACCATTGATAATATATTTTAAATTCAGAAATACTACATAATGGGGAAAAGTATATCTTTCAACCATAAGTATATCTATACATTATCATAATTGATACTTGTTTTTCTTGATAATGGTGAATAAAGTTTTTACTATTTTATGTTATATATTATAAGTAGTCTATATGTATTTTTTGGGGGGGGATTTTTTTTTCTTCCAGGTATACATATGAGAATGTAATTTAATACTATTTTCCCCAAGGTGCTAGGAATCAGACTTAAGGCTTTGTGCTTTTTAGGCAAGCACTCTACCTCTGAGCTATACCTCCAGCCCAAAACATTTCTAAAATGAAGTTTTATCGAACCATTATTTATTTAACATCAAGATTAATGTTGAGTTTTAATGACAGTTGCTTCAAACGTTGTATATATGATGTAGGAAATTGTGAACTACTAAAATTTTTTATTGTGTAAGAGCTTAAGTAATTTAAAATAAATAAATAAATAAATAAAAGCCTAGAGGAATGATGTATATGCCAAAGTGTTAAGCATCTCTCTTTGGAGATTGTGGATGGTTTTAAATTTTCTTTCATAGCAGTAAAAATAAATAAATTTTCATTTTTGCCCTTCTCTATTTTCTAGTTTTTAAATGAATATGTATTAATTTTATACTCTGGAAATAATAAAAGAAATTAGTAGCTAATATTAGATTTGAAAAGAGGATATCTTTGAATATATTTTGTTGCTTAATTTGCTTAACAATCATTTTCTGCCCTAATGCTGTGAGTGTTTTAAGGTCTGTATATCTTAGGTATGATTTAGAAGGGAATAGACAAATTATTAGAACAGGAAAATAGGATAATTTAAATTCTATTCTGAAAAATATTTCTCTTTTTCTTTCCATGTACTACTAGAGACACAGTCCAGTAAGTAAAATATTTTATATTTTTGCCTAAGTTTTTAAAAAGCAGTTGTAATGTTTGAATATTGATTTTTAAAATATTCAAAATCTAATCATGTAGGTTATTAGATTAACTTGTTACAGTATCTTGCTGTAGGTACTGTTCTAATATTTTAGGAATGCTTCATTGGATATTAAAGGTACATGTATTATTTTAAAATATAAAACAAAAGCTACTAAAAGTTTTTCTATATATTTTATCTAATTTATAATTGAGCAGATATATTAAAAACAACTTAAAACTAGGTTCTCAATATTTACATTTTACCACCAAATTATTGTTTAATGGTAGTTTTTGCATTTCTGTTTTAGGTACAGATGAATCGAAATTCCTCTAGTAAGTCTGACTCTTGAATTGATTATTTTGTCTATTGAAATGTATCAGGCAGTTTGTCAGCCTGATGTAGTTATAGAAATAAATTATTTTTTCATCATTACTAGTTTTTTAGCAGTCAACTAGAAGGATGTTTTCTTTAAACATAAAATAACTTATGTATATTATTTCTTGGAGCACTAACAGGCACACCTAAATTTAATAAACAGCTATAAGAGTATTCAGAAATTAACAAAACCATATTTTAAGATGGTATTTAATAAATATCTAAGAATATTAAAATGTTTCACTGGTGTACTCTGTTGCAGGAGTCAGAAAGCATTTATAAAATGAGTAATCTTTAGCTTTACCTGTTTCTTAGCTATATCACAATTGCAATTTCTATTGTATGATTGTAAAAATAATTTAATAATACAAAAACTTTTAGGATATTAACACCTTTTGCCTAATTATATTTTAAAAATAATAAGGATTATTGGAAAACTAGAGTTGAGACATCCAGCTCAAAAGCTGTGTAAATTTGTAAACAGAATGCCTGAGATAAAGTATATCAGTCTTAACTGAAATTAAAACACAATTTAAAAGACTCGTTAAATTCATAATAAATATCATATTTAAGATGTTTCAATTAAAAGTAGCTTGATGATAGGGGTCTTGGGGAAAATGAGAATAAATGGAGACTCCTGAGTTATGAAGATGAAGGAGGACAAAATACAGAAAAATGGAGAATAGTACAATAAGCACCTTGAGGCAGAATAAACAGCCAAGCCAGGCCAAATGGAAGAATGTAGTGTGAATGGGTATTATGTATAGCGAGGTACTCCTCAGTAGTTTGCTACAATTATCCAGATCGATTTACCTTGTATTTATCAGCTATTTCTTGGTGATGCATAATATTAGGTGCAGGGAAAGTTGCTTATACACCAGCATGACTTTTGCATTACTGATTCCATTCCTATTTCTTACTGCTTATGAAATGGGAAACATAATTGCAAAAGTTAGTAAAACAGACTGTTGCCCCAGGTTGCTATAAAAATTTGAATTTTCCAAAATAGGACTTTTTTCAAGAGTTAATCATAAATATAATAATCATTAATGATATTTTTAGAACTTGAAAAAATGTTTTTATGATTCATCAATTAAAATTCTTCAGTAAAGTTTATGTATGTATTTAAACATTTTCTTCTACTTTTTAAAAGTTATAGTTTGTATTTTTCTCCTTTAAACAGTAATTTTATTTTAATGAATTTTGTAGTTTAGTTGATAATGAGTAATTTCTTAACAAAGCTATTGGAAGAAATCAAGATTCAGCAGAAATTCAGCTTATGTAATTTCTCTTTAATTGTTTGTATTAACATTATCACTTCCAAAATTTTCAAATTGTTCACAGCATTGGGACATGTATGTAGTTTCTCTTTTTTTGTTAAAATATTGTATTTCTCAGATTATGAATTTTCTGATAATATTTCAATTTTTTAATTAGATGAGGAGTTAACAAAATCAAAGCCATCTGCTCCACCCAATGAGTAAGTTCTATTTTTAAAAGTAGACTATTATTTTAGAGGGATTTTAGGTTCAGAGCAAAAGTGAATGGAAGACACAGAGGTATCTCAAATTTTTCTAGCCTCCCCATCAAAATCCCTCACCAGAGTGATGCATTTGTTACAACAGATGCATCTGCAGTTTGACGCCTCATAATCACTCGAAGTCTTAGTTTACATTTGGGTTCAATCTTGACGTTGTATATTCTGAGTGTTGACAAATACGCAGTGACATGTACCCACCATTATAACATCATATAGAGTATTTTAACACCCTCTGTCCTCTCCTTATCGCATTCTTTCTGTCACATTTACATTTTAAGTATTTTGCCTCTGTCTTTTCTTTCCAGAGTGTTTTCTAGATAATTACCTCTACAGTTTCAGTGCTACTAAAATGTTAATCATCCTGTTTTCTAAATTGTGAAAAGTCATGTTAGAGTTTTTAGATGTTTTACTTTTCAGTTGATAATATTTTTTACAGTGATCTTTAAGAAATTCATTGAACTGCTGTTGGCCTTGGTGGCCTCAGTGTTTCTAAATAAATGATGATACAATCTAAGTTTATATTTGTGTGTATTTCAGCTAGTTCACATGGAAATTTTCTTGTTTCTTCCTTCAGTTTTGCCTATGACTTTATAAAATACACTGTATTTCATGAGCTTCAGAATGAGGAAGTGTCTCAAGATGAAAAGGCAGAGGACCAGATGGCATGTTGCCACATCTTCTTAAAATGAATAAAAAATATTAAACTAATGTTGCATGAGTCCCTTATGATTTTTCTATTTGTGAGAGTACTTTGAGTTCATGTTTCTTACATGAATAAAATGTAGACTTAATTGAGTAGTTTTGCAAGATAACTTGTTTAGCATTTAAAGTTTTGTTTTTAGGAATAATTTATGCAGTTACAATGTTAGGGTTTATCTTATAACATAGTGTGCATAGGTAAGTGTTCAGATACTAGACAGATAGGAACTTTCAGAAAGTGTAACATTTTCAGTAAAGTAGGCTTACTTTCTGTTTAAGATTTCTTAAGATTTTTTTTAAATAATTGCAGCTTTAATATATTAAAATATTGAAACCGTCTTTCTGTACTTCAGAGGACTTTTTAAAAAATCCTTTCACCTTCTTCTCCATCTTTGAAAATAAGTGTGGCTTTGTAAAATATTAATGAATTTCACTTCACTTCAATTTTCTGTCTGAGCCTGGACACTATGTGTGAATCAGCACAGCTGATACTGTCTTAGAATCAGTTTAGCTGTGGGTCTTTGAACAGCTTAGTTAGACTCTTTGTACCGCTTTCCTTCATTTGTAAAGCTGAAATTATTCCTATTTGACACCATCCCAATGTTGTTAGAATCTAACCAAATATGATCTAGGGAATAATTCCCCACCTCTGCCCTGCCAACATCATATAGTGTTATTTTAGGTTCTGCTAAAGTCTGTTAAGTTACTTTACATAAACCATTGGCAGTATACCCACCCTTTCAATGATGTATACTGAGCTGTTAGAATTCTGTGAAATAAAAATAGGTAACTAGATTTTCTACTAATAAATATTCTTTTGTTAAAATTCTTTTTTTAATGACATGGCAGAAAAGGGACCAGTGATTTACTTGCTTGGGACCCCCTATTTGGAACATCTCTTGATCCGTCATCTGCTTCACTAGCTTCGTCATCAGGTAAGTACATACATATTTTTTTTTAACTTGAGGGATGTAGTAGTTACTTTTTTTTCTAATAAACTTATTCACCACTTCTATATTGTATTTAATGATATAATACTTTTTTTAACTTGTCCTCTAATCGTATTGGCAGATAAAAATAATTTTATACTGGCTTTGTTAGTTTGAAGACCCCATGGCTTAAATAATAAAATGTCATCAAATACCAACAGGGTTAAAAAATTGATGTTTTTAATCTCTAGTCATCATTTCATATCATTACCCAAATAATAATTGTTTATAGATAATTCAAATGCATAATCAGGCATTAATGTAACTGGTCCTTTCTTGATGAACATTTAAGTTCCATTTTATTTTCCACTGTGTACATTAGTGGAAATAACACATTTTGTGTACATCTCATAATAACCTTGTGATAATGATCATTATAAAATCTGTGGGTCACAAGATATGTCCATTGATACTTTTTGCTAAACTACTTTTTGGAAAGGATTTAACACTTCCCAAGCAATATATGAAAGAATTTGATGAATGCTTTTTAGTTGTCGTATTGGCAAAAATATTGTTTCTCTTTTCTTCAAAATATACAATTCCCATAAGTCAAAAGTCAAAGCAGGCATCAAAAATGTATGTTATATAAAAAAATCACTTTAAGTTGACTTTCTGTTCTCACTTCTGGGATTTTGAATTGCCAGGTTAAGAGGGTTCTGGAATCTTAGGGATACAACTTAAATTTGTTGTGATCATGCTAGATCAGTCTGCTAGGAGTTACTTGTTCTATTTAATTTTATCACATTAATATCTGCATGAAGTCCTTTTTATTGTTCCTATTTAATAGATGAAAATGTAAAAAAGCTCAGAGATAATAAATAACTTTCCAAGATTACATAGCTAGGAAATAAGGAGAACAAGATTCAACTTGGATTTTACTAATTCTAAAATCATTTTTCTATGTGTCACACTCCAGTAGATTAACAACAACAAAAGGCTAGGCATTTTATAATTAATAATAAAATATTTATATTTTAAAACAGACTGTTTAGAGAGTATTTTAAAAAGAAACTACATTATATATCTACTCTAAATGGTATTTAGAAAGTAGGGAGTGTAATCTATACCTGGTATTTAAAAAACAGCAAAAACAGTCAGTTGATAGTTGAACATATTCTGAAGTAACATTAGACTTTCTCAATGGGTATCTGTTCCTATTTAGTGTTATAAAACTAACTTTACAAATATGTAAGGGAAATAATTACAGAATTCTCTTCTATGTTTAGTAAAAATATCAGTGATGTTTTGTATTTAGAATAGAGTCCTAAGCAGTATGGTGTGTGTGTGCGTGTGTGTGTGTGTGTGTGTATGTGTATTAGTTACTAGGGGTTGAACCCAGCATCTCACACATGCTAGGCAAGGGTTCTACATAGCACTGAACTACACCCCTAACCCACTTTTTTATTTTTTTAATTTTTGAGTCAGGGTGTTGCTAAGTTGCCCTGGCTAGCCATAAACTTGTGAACCTCTTGCCTCAGCCTCCCATAGCTGGGATTACAGGTGTGCTACCTCCATGCCCAGCTCTAAAGCAGTACTTAAAAAATTTGTTAACCTATTTTTATGAATTATTTCTTAAAAATCTTCAATGAAAATGTTCAAATTGGTATCACAGGGGCCTTAGTTATGTAGCAGTTTCTTCATAATTCTGCTCATCATTTCTTGCTTTTTTTTAGTATAATCTCTTCTTTAAAAAGTTCTTCCTCTTGTTACCCATGTAAACAATATTTTACTCGTATCTTCACTTGAGGTAAAAACTATTTTTATCATTTGATGTTTAGTAGCTAGGAAATGATAAATTTACTAACATTTTGCTAGTTCTGTTTTTTAATTTATTTGCGGGGGGTTGTTTGTTATTTTGTTTTCTGTTTTTTTGACTTTTTTTTTTTTTTTTGGTGCTGGGGAATCAAACCTGGGACCTTGTGCTTTCGAGACAGGCGGCAGAACCACCAAGCTAAATCCCTGCCCATGTTTTCTATTTTTTGAGACAAGGTCTCACTGTGAGTTCAGGCTGGCCTTGAACTCAACAGTAATCCTGCCTCAGCCTCCCAAGTGGTGGGATTAACAGGAGTATGCCACCACGCCTGGCCCTTTTTGTTTGTTATTTTGAGACAAAGTCTTGCTGTATAGTTCAGGCTGGCTTTGAACTCATTATGTGGCTCAGCCTTTCCTCAAACTCAATAGCAAGCCTCCTGCCATAGCCTCCCAAGTGGCTGGGATTATAGACATGTGCCACCATGCCTGGCTACTCATTGTATTTTAAGCCTTTCTATATGATATGAAAAATAGTAATTATTTTGTTCTTCAAAATATGTTAGTGATACTCAAAAAAGATAATCAAGCTGAAGATGCTAAGCTAAACAGTGCTTGCCTTGGATGTGCTAGGCCTTTGGCTTAATCCCCAGCTCTCCCCAATAAAAAGATGTCATGAAAAGATTTAGGAAAAAAAAGATAATTATTATTAAGCCTTCATTTGAATGCAATATAATTATTGGTCAAGGTGACCAATACATTATTGTGATTCTGTTATTTTACAAACTGGCCCTAAAATTATGAAATACACATTTTGTCTCAAATTTTTTCCACCAATTTTTACATTGCATGTTTTCCCCCATCCTAAATCCTCTGCTCAGGTACCCATTTTCACATTTTAGCAAGGTCCAGGTTTTGAGATTATTCCCTACTCTCTCTTGTCTCTTTCACAATCTTAATTGTCAGTTAATAAAGTTCGAAAGGTTGCTTAGAGCTTGGTTGAGAAGTAGTTTCTGTTGCATCTTGTGCCACACAGACTATAATTGAGCACGTTTATTTTAAACATGATAATATATAAACATTTGTGTATTTTTTAAATGTAATATAACTACCTCACACCTACCTTCCCTTTGATAAGTGCCCTGTAGACCATTTTCTTTTCTGCCCATAGATAAATTGAGCTCTTGTGCTCCAGTAAGACCCTTTAAAATTATCTTTTAAAAATATTAAGCTCCATTGCTGATTTACTCCAAGGAACTTCCTATATCAGTTTTATCGCTAGTCAGGAATTTTGTTGAGTTCCATATATACACTGCATTATAATTTTGTCATCTTGTCAAATCTTTGTAGACCTGGTTCTTACGTCACGGTTATTTACCTTATTCCTCTGGAAAAACAGGAATAATTCTGACTTTATATAGTTTTTGAACCTTCAATTTTATATAAATATGGACTTCATCTTTTCATAACATTGTTTCTTATGTTCGTACTTGTTTTCCTCAGTTAGTATGAAGTTTGAGAATGTAGCTCAGTGGTAGAGCACTTGCCAAACATGAATGATGCCCTAGGTTCCATTCCCAACTCTGCATTTAAAAAATAAATAAATAAATGTTTTGAGTTCATGCTGTTCCATGTATTATTTGTTCTAGTTTCAGGTAATTAAAATAACATTAAACTGAAACAAAGGAACTATTGACTACGTAGATACACATTTTAGTTACCATCATCTTTGCTTTTAGAATCTAGATTAGTCTCTGCTTTGTTCAGGTAAAGAATGATATCACAAATGTGTTATCTTTCCTCTTAGGTAGTATCTATGGGCAGGTACAGATTAGCTCTTATCACCTATGTTTTTATACTTTTAGGGCATTTCCTGTTTCTTGAAACACTTCAAGACATTTGTAGCAGTGAGCTCCACTACCAGAAAAAAAACAAAATGCACTAGAACACTTAAGAATGTAATCATTATGTACTGCAAATATTTAATAATTTTTTTAATTTAAAAAAACAATAAACAATTATAGTAGTCTACTGGAGAGGCTTCTAGAAGCAGTGCCTAAATGACATATGCAGATAGGATAATCATTTATAAACAGTAATAGTAATAAGTATTGTTATTAGCTTTCCTCAAAAAGCAGATTCTGATTGTTTGAAGAAGCTAAGCTTCACACTTTCGCCAGGCTTAGTTTCAGTCTGTTTAAATGCCATTTGGACAGGCCTCCTGATCAGTGATGAACCTTCAAGAGCCTCTGCTTAGTGACATTGTCTCACAAGCTTGAAATAAGAGTGTGTGTTGGTGCTGGATTCATTAATGAGCATATCTTTAAATGAGATATAACACAAAGAAGTGTGGTAAATGTGATGGTCCTCAGGTTGCTGCTCATTTCTTTCAGAGAACAGTTTAAACTGAATCCAGTTCAGCAGCAGCCTCAGATTCTAAGCTTGGTGTCTTATCTTTTTTCACTGTTTTCTGCAAACAATGCTGAATAGTGTTTATGTGATATCCCTTCATGTGATATGGTTTTCTTTCTTTTTTTTTTAAATTTTTTTTCTCTGAGAGAGGGTCTTGCTGTGTAATCCAGGCTGGTCTCAAACTCACTGTGTAGCCTAGGCTGGCCTAGAACTCACAGAGATCCTCCTGCCTCAGCCTCCTGAGTACTGGGATTACAGGCATGCGCCACCACACTCAACTGTGATATGCTTTCTAAATGATTCCCTACCTCCCAAAAAAGGAACCCTCCTGTACTGTTGGTGGGAATGTATACTGGTACAACCACTATGGAAGTCAGTATGAAGATTCTTAAAAAAGTAAAAATAGAAATTACTCCCTTTCTAGGTATCTTTCCCCAAAAGTTAAAGGCATCTTTTTTTTTTTTTTTTTTTTTTTTTTTGTACCGGGGCTTGAACTTGGGTCCTTGCACTTGCGAGGCAGGCGGTGGAACCACTGAGCTAAATCCACGGCCCTAAAAGCATCTTATTACATAATACTCACGTTTATAGCAGCACAACTCATAATACAGTAGTTAAGTCTTGAAAGTGGTCTGTATGTTCATCAACAGATGATTGGATAAAGAAAATGTGTTTATACACAGTGGAGTACTACTGTGCCGTAAAGGATAGATCTGAGTCATTCGTAGGAAAATGGGTGCACCTTGAGACCATAATGTTAAATGAATTAAATCAGACACACAAACTTAAATATTGCATGGGTTCTCTTGTATGAGAAACCCAAGATATAGATAGATATATAGATAGATAGAGATATATATAGATATGTATATATATGATAGATAATAGGAAACAGGGAAGAGATAGGGCTTTTCCAAAAGAGGGACCAAGTGATGGAGAGGGGAGAGGGAAAGATAGGAGAAGGGGATGAAAAAAAGAATGAAGATGTGTTCTGTATATGGAAGTCCCCACAATGACTGTAATCATGTACTGCAAATATGTACTAGTAAAAAAGAAGGAAAACAGATCCTCCCACCTCTCATTCATTTCCTTTCAATCCTGTAACTACTCTTTTATCTTAACTGTCGCTTCCATCACCTTCCCTCTTCCTCCATTGATGACCAAGGGCCTTCAGCTTAACTTCTTGTTTCCCTATACATATATTTAGGCACATTTAGATATTTTTAATGTTGCATATCTGTAAACTTGCTGAATGTATTTCCTCCCATTATATTTTACAGTCTCTGGATGATAGCCCATATTTTACAATGGACCAAACAGTTCTGAAATCATTTTAATTTCTTTAAAAATAATTTAAACATGTTTACCTCCATTCTCCTGCTTATAAATTTCTGACTTGGTGCTGTACACTTGGCTTTCATTCAGTAATTTCTATATAAGAATTTTTAATATTAGGAATACTAATTTTTAAAATTGTGAAATTTGTAATTGGCATTGAAAAACAGTGAATATTAAATTTATATAGGATTTAAGAAAAATTAAGATTATTGTGAATACTTAGCAAAATAATTGTAGTGATTTGTGGAAACTAATAGAATATTTTTTAATGCTTTTAATTATTCCTGAAAATGTTAGGGTGTGGTTCAACTTAAAAGTCAAATTAAGTTTAAGGTATTTTATGTAGAGTTCATGTTATAAAAATTTGATCTTATTACTGTCTGTCAAGTAGATGTATTGGTAGAAACTAAAGGCCCAAAATTGGTTTATTTTCACAAACTAGTTTATCAGATTTAAGTCTTTATATGTATAAGTAATTGAAACAAATTAAATGTGTATGTGTGTCAGTTTTGTTCAATGATTAATTTTTTTTTCAGGAATATTGTACCTTTAAGAAAAAGCATATTTTATGGGTAGATTTCCAATATTTTAACAAACATATGTATCTCCTGTAAAATGAAC
This sequence comes from Heterocephalus glaber, assembly GCF_053883595.1. Lineage (NCBI taxonomy): Eukaryota > Metazoa > Chordata > Mammalia > Rodentia > Bathyergidae > Heterocephalus > Heterocephalus glaber. The sequence goes on along the minus strand of NW_028258471.1, from coordinate 1,469,871 downwards.
ATGAATCCCAGCAGTTCTGATATAATAGAATGTCTTTATTGTAAGGATTGTTATATACTAATGGTTTTCTTCAAATTCTCTCCCCCCCCACCCCACCAGCCAGGCCCACAACTCCTCTTTCTGTAGGCACCATTGTCCCACCTCCAAGGCCTGCTTCCAGACCAAAGCTTACTTCAGGCAAACTCAGTGGGATTAATGAAATAGTATGTACTCAGGTGGTTTTTTTAAATTATATAACTGTTTTAAGATATAAATGATATTTTTCTGTATGCCCCTGTACAGTTAAATGCTTGGTTTTCTACTTGAGCCCTCAAAATATAGAAAAATTTCCCCCAACAAATGCATCCTTCACTCTCCCTTATAACCTCAACAGTCATACCTGTGAACCCACACATTGTCCTAACCTCAACAGTCATACCTATGAACCCACACATTGTCCAGGAGGAAAAAGATTTTTCAGAGTTGGCACATAACAAAAACATCATTCAGTATCCATTGTCTCACTGTAACGAAGCAATTTTCATATAATTCTGCTTAAAATCAAATAGTAAGGAAGAAATTGTTATTATGCCTTAGAAATACACTGCCAAAAGGGTCCTGGTGTGTATCTTATTCAGCTTTCTATATTCTAACCATAGGAAACTGGAATCCACATCAGTTAATTGACCTAAAAGGATGTATGTTGGGGGGATGGGGGCCACTGGTCATCACAATGAGAAGATCAGTGGGCTCTATTCAGAGTGAGGCCCTCCCATACTCAGCCTTTTTGCTTCTGATGTGTTCTGTTTTGCTTCATCTTCTACACTAATTGCTAGTTTAATTGCCAAAATTAAATTTCTAAAGGTCAAACATTATCTTATTTTTTTCCTTGATATGTATTTCCATTGGTACCGTAATCCAAGAAAGTGAATATTTAAGCTGAGTGTATGAGACTGTAAAGTTGCCTCAGCAACCTGGATCACTAGATTAGCTGCCCAACTTTCTGTTTCCAGCCTAGGTTCAGGCCACTTCAAACTTTCCAATATTGCCCAAATACATCATGCTTTCTTTTCTTTTAATGGGGGGGGGGGGCGGTGCTGGGGATCCAGTTCAGGCCTGTGCCATTGACCTACATCATGTTCTTTTATACATCCATTTTTAAAATGCTCCTTCTGTCTGAAGTACCTCAGGGTTTTTTTTGTAACAAACTGGCCTACTTAAGACCTAGCTAAATATCACCACCTACATAAAACTCTTCCATCATTCCATCACTTCTCCAGCAGATTTAATTATTCTGTTATTCCCATATACTTACTTACATTTCTACTAGTGCACATAGCACATTATGTTGATTTTCTTTATGTTCTTCTTACTGATCTGCTGTAACCAATTTCATACCCTTAGTATTTTGAATAATGCCTCTCTCATGTACATAATTAGGAAAATGTTCAGTGAATAAATGAAAAGGCTTGAGCACCACTTGTTAAAATGGTGTCATCTTTCTTTTACTTCCTATCTGAGTGAAATAACTTTAGGGAAAGTGAAATGAAAAACAAGGTACCAGGCTGCCAAGATGGCCAGGATTTAAGTAACATAAGAATTACTATATCGTAAGTACAAAATTAATAAAAAATTATGCTGATTACAAAAGCACAATGTTTGATCATGTAATAAAATTTGGAAAATGTAGAAAACATAGAACATTTAAATTTTCCTCTGTCTTACCCTCAAGATAACCACTGTTAAGATGCTTAGATATATATTTCTTTTCATTATATTCTTTTTTTTTTTTTTTTGGTACCAGGGATCGAACTCAGGACCTTGCACTTGCAAGGCAGGTGCGGTGCCACTGAGCTAAATCCCTGACCTTTTTATTATATTCTTAATGCATAAGTATTTGTCCAGAGGTAGAAAATAAAATTGTTAAAATTACAGACTTATTAATCACATATTAGCCAAACAACATTAGGCACATTATTTACTGAATCCCCATTTCAACATGGGTAAAATGCATATAATGATGCTAGGTTGCTGTGAAACTTAAATGACTTAATATGTGTCAAACATGTCAAGTACAAGTATGCTCAAAAAAGTGCATTTTTTAAACAAAAAGTTAACTGTTCATATTTCCAGTTAATTTTTCACTAGAAAATATTTTGGGAATGGCTTTCTAAATTATGAATTATTATTTCATGGTTTTCAAGAGAATCCTTTGTCAAATAATTACACACTTAAGCATATTAAGATAAATCAAGTCAAGCTGGATGTGGTAGGACAAACCTATAATCGCAGGTGGCTGAGGCAGGAGGATCCTTGGGAGATCGAGGCAAGCCCGCACTACACAGTGAGTCCTTGTCTCACCACCCCTGTCCAAAATAAAATTAAAATAAAGTCAGGCTTTTATGGTTGATTCATTCACATCAACCTCCTTTCCTAGAAGCTCTCTTCCCTGAGATCTTTCTAGAAACTACTCTGAGGGCTTCAGGGAGCACCATTTGAAGTGGATTGAGTATTTCAATGTATAAATGCTCTGTCTTCTAGACTGTTTTCAGAATTAAATTTCTAACTTTAGAAATTTATTTAACATTTAGTTTATTTCTGTTTTCATTGTTATAAATAATGTTTTAATGAATATTCTTATGCTTCCTTCTTTGAAGGCACTATTTCTTTAGTAAAAGATTTTAAAAATGAAATTCATGAACTAAATGAGATACATGTTTTAAAGATTCTTGATAATTATTACTGTATTGTCTCCTAGTGAACCACACCCTCCTTATCCACTAAGCTTTGCTGTAGAGCAAATGCATTTAGAGGGGGGTCCCAGACCAGTGGAATAATCATCACCTGAGAACTTGGTAGAAATAATCTCTCTGGCTCCATCCCAGACAAATCAGAAATTCAGGGGAGGGGCCCAGTAATTGGGTATTAAAAAGCCCTCTAAGTGATTCTGATGCACACTAATCTTTGAGAACCACTGTTTCAAAGCAATGTTACCCAATAGAAATATAATGCAAGCAACATATATGATTTCAGTTTTCTAGTAGCACATTTAAAAACAGTGGAGGGCCAGGGATTTATCTCGGTTCTGCTGCCTGCCTCACAAGCGCAAAGACCCGAGTTCAATCTCTGGTATCCCCCCCCCAAATAAATAAAAATAAAAAGTAAAAGCAGTGGAATTCGGTCTAATGTATCTTATTTTACCCCATATATCAGAAACATTATATTTAGAATAATGAATGAAGTTTTACATTCTTTTTATGTATATGCTAAGTCTTCCAAGTCCTCTCTGTATTTTATAGCCTTATAAATACATCTTAATTTGGATTAGCCACATTTCAAGTTCTATGGATAATTGTACTGGACAGCACAACTTTAAATATAGTTTGAAACCACTTAGGAAAATAGCTATTTCTGTCTTTTCCTTAAGAATTGTAAAATGCATTATAAAAATGTGTCTGCATCATATTGGCCACAAGGCTATGTTGCTTGCAGTAAGAGAAAATCCCCCATAATAGTTGATCTCAAGATTTTTTTCCTAAGCTTGTTAAGTTTCAGATCATTCAATTCTGTTATCTGTTCAGCCCTTTACCATTTGTGTCTGTATCAATATATAGCTGAAATTTTAGCACCTGGCTATATTTTTTTTAATGTGTTGTCTATAATGGTGTCCTTAACTGTACTCTAGAAAAAAAATTGTTTAAAAGTAGTTATACGTGTGGGTGGGGGTGACAAATGATAAAATAATTTGTGTAATATCTGAATTTTATGAAAGTATCTGTAAGTTGTTCATTAATATAATGAATTGAGTGTAGGAGTACTTACAGGTTTTTATGTGTTTTTCATGTCTCTCACATAAGAAAGGACAGTATCTTTCCTGTTCACTCCTTTTTACCTAGTACCTGAGCCATATAGTAGACATTAAATAACTGTTTCTTTTATAAGCAGGAAAAAATTATTTTTAATTAAGGTAAATATGCCTTTAAAAAATGAGACACCTTAGCAAATGTTGCTAATATGTTATTGGAACAATTAAGATTTTGGAAGTAAAAGGTCTGTTCACACAAGTAAAAGATAAATGAATTGGAGATATTTTTGCTATTTGTTTTTGTATTTAACTAGAAAAGTGAAAAAGTGAACAGAATTATTATTTTCTTAACTTCTTTGTGGGGTGAGCGTTATTAATGAGGATGCCTTACAAGGATTACAAAGAAATGTGAACAGATTTGTAAACATCAGAAGTAAAAGGCAAGCAGTATTTAGAGAAGAAAATATTTGTAACAAGGCAAAAGGTTCACATCAGACCATTCATAAAAGTGAAAATAGACACATATCTATCAAATTAACTAGAAAATTTTTTAATTATTGTATTTTCTTCTGTGACTCAATTCATTGCTGACAGAGTGCAGAGAAGTAATTTCCTTTGTATGCAACAGTAGTGTAAAGTGAATAACCATTTTGGGAAGCCATTTGGTAGTGTATGTGAAGAGCCTTCATACTTTGTTTAAACTAGTATTTTAGCTTCTGAGAATCTATATTAAGTATACTTTTTGAAACACAAAGTATTTTATGCACAAAGACCCTCTTGACAACATTATTTTAATATATCCTTTCATCTTTCAGTGTATTTTTGAAAATGATTTGACATATGGCATATCTGAGTTTAAATTACAAGAAACAGTAAATTTGGTATATTAAAGTTAAATTTACCTGATACAAAAATCTCTGACAAGGAATTGTTGTAGCGTTTTGATAGATAACTTTGCTTTTAAGCCCAGGCCATTCAGCCCACCTGTAACTTCCAACACCAGCCCACCTCCAGTCGCTCCTTTAGCCCGGGCAGAAAGTTCTTCCTCTATCTCATCATCTGCTTCATTGAGTGCTGCCAATACTCCAACAGTAGGTAAGTGTTTATCATTGATTATGAAATTTAGCAAAGTATAATCAGGCATATATATATGACCTAGTAAGGAATTTAACTTAGAAATTTTATTTTTCTAGAAACACACCTGATTTCATACTGGCCCCATGTCCTTTTCTATTTCAGTCTTTATTATCTGGATAGGAGAATTTTAACTGTGGCTAGCAGTATTAAGAATGAATCAAATTTACAACTACTGTCAGTATAAACAGTTGAAAAAAATATATAATGCAGTTCTTTGTGCTGTGAACTGATAGCTGCATTCTTAAGAAAGTTTGTGTTTTGAAAAGAATTGATTTAATGAAAGGAAAGGATTTTACACTTGAATGAGTTGTATTTTTTCATCAGAATTTAAATCAAAATTAAGATTTTTTTAAAAGCTATTAACGTGTAATTGTATAAACCTAAGCCTCATCAAATAAATCTAGTATTGTATACATCTAGATTTGGTTAATTTTTCTATTGCCTTTGCTCAGTTTTTTCTGTAGATTTTCTTTACTTTTCTCATTAGTGTAATAAACAAATGCACAAAGCCACTTAAGCACAGCAGCTATGTTTCAGAAACAACCTCTCATCAAATCAAACAACTTCTCAGTAATGCCATCTTACTGCTGGTTCTAGGAAGTGATGGCTTTTGCCTTGGTAGTGCCAGTCCCTAATTTGCACTAGCAGCACTACTTCAGAATTGCTCAAAGTGTGGTCCTTGTACCTGCAGCATATGCATCACTTCATACTTAGTAGAAATATAGACTTTCAAATCAGATATTCTGGGAGGAGGCTACCAAGCTGGGTCCTACAGGGGATTCTGATGAATGCCAATTTGAGAGTGACAGCCCTAAAGCCCTGATTTAATTATATCAGTTTAATTTGTGAGAACCCACACAGGAGATAAGCATCTTGTCTGTGTGGCCATTGTAAAAATAATATGTAAGAAGCATAGGCTAAAACGTAATATGTGTCACTTTACGTAACTTCATAATAACAGCTTTTCCTCTTTTAACTTCATGTAAAATGAATATATATAAATAAGTTTGTTCTTTCATTTGGTTTAATGAGTATATATATATATAATAGTATTGTTAATTTTTATTCTCATGGTGTGTATATTTTGGTCATAAGCATGTAAGATGAGCCCTCTTAGAAATCAAGAAGATAGTCTGGGTAACAAAAATGAACTTTAGTTCTTTTTCATTATCTAGATTATTCGGAAGGGTTTGTTTGTAATAGGGAACCTGTAAGTGCATTTTGATTGAGTTGGTACATACTTACGGTTTTAGCCAATGATGGCAGTAGGTGACGGGGGAAGCAGGTAAGGCAAGTGGATGTGAATTTTAAACAACAGAGGTTCTTGAGCTGTACGTAGAAAGTTCTCCTCTTTTGTCAGATGTTAGAGCTGGGAATGGAGCTCAGAGCTGGGGGTGCTTGCCTAGAATGCCCACAGCCCTGGGTTCAATCCCTAGAACTGCCAGATTTTTTTTTCCTTTCCGTCACAATGTTTATTTAGCTCTCTATTTAAAGTTTTGCTTCTTCTTGTTTCTTGAAAATGTTTTCTTTTCCTGCAATATTTTGTTTTATTTAAATATGATAGAAGATGATAATTTGATTGGGACACTCTCTGAAACTGAAAAGCACTATGAGACATCATCAGGTATTGTATGAGACACAAATGTATGTGTTGACTAATGATCCTAAAGTGTATCTAAAATGCTCCGTTACCTAATTTTTCCTTTTCCAGCAATGTATAGTGTCTCAGAAATAAAGAATAATACTAAGATTAACTATCTCAATTTTGTGCTAATTATGTCCGGTTGATGAGTAAGAGCTACTGACATCAAATTCCTAGTTATAAAAACATAATGGTTTTGCATTTTCTTCTGTTTGCCTGATCTCTTTTTGCTTCAATATTGAGAAGTATCAATAAATCTGAACTAGCTGTCAGAATCAGAGAAAAACATGATTAATAAAGAAGTAGAAAGAATATATCAGCTTCAGAAAGTTGTAATATCTATACTACTGGAGGAAAAGCTGTTACAGGAAAATCATAGGGATAGTGAGCTGAAGTTAGAAAGCACAGAAGTAGGAAGTGATCGGTACTCTTGAGCTGAAAGGAATTCCACATAAATGCCACTGGAAGACACCTTGTATCCTTTATTTATCTCACCTTTTAAGCTGTCTGCATTTTCAGAATACACAGTAATCTGAATATGCAGCAATTAAACCAAAATTGGAGCCAAATGTTTTCATTAAGAATACAAAGTATTTTTCATTTTAAAAAAATTATTTATTTAGAATTAGTATAAATTTAGTTTTTTAGAGACTTGAGTAAATATTTTCTATTTAAATTAATTTTTGCAAGAATACATGTGAAACATGATCTCAAACGGAAAACAAAACTAAAAAATACAGAAGTGGATATGTCAACTGTAAGTAGACTTTGAGTTTTTCCCCTACATTTCAACACTTTACTTGCCAGTATATTGCATGATAGTTTATAGAACTCAAGCATCCTCATTGTATATGTATAATTGGAGGGTTGGAAAAATAACTGTTGATTTCTTTTTATTTTTTTGTTAACAGTACTGGGAATCAAACCCTGGGCTTCATGCATGCCAGGCATCTGCTCTACAACTGTGCTTTATCCCACCCACCCTTATAGGTTTCTTTTCATTCTACAATCAAAGCAGAGATTAATGTTAGGCCTTGACTGTGTGTAAATATTCATTTGTGTGAGTTACTCAAGGGAAGATATGAATTTTATATTTAAGAAAATACAGGTGGCCCTTGGTTTACAGCCGATTGATTTTTAGGATCTCTTAAGCAATACCAAAATCCATAGATGCTCAAGTACCTTATGTAAAGTGATACAGTATTTGTATATAGCCTGTACACATTGTCCTTTAAATCATCTTTAGATTACTTATAACACATAACATAGTGTAAATTCTATGTAAATACTTGTTATATTGTTGAGGGAATAATGACAAGAAAAAAGATAACATTTCCCCCCAAAATATTTTCACAATTGAATCTGCAGATGTGGAATCCTTGTGTAGTATATGGAGGGCCAATTCCATACTTTTCTTCAATTAAAAGATTATTGTCTGGGGGTATTGCTCAGTGGTAGAGTTCTTGCCTAGCATACATGAAGGCCCTGGGTTTGATATCTAGTAAGAGGGGGTCTGGAGAACCCAACATTTTTATAATGAATGTTGTTGGCAAAGATGGAAGGAAATTGGGAACTTTTATGCACTGTTGGTGGGAATGTAAAATGGTACAGCTTCTGTGGGAAAAAAAAAAAAGACTGTCCCTCAGAAAATTAAAAATAAAATTGCTGTATGATTTAGGAATTCTGCTTCTGGGAATATACCAAAAAGAATTGAAAACAAAGTCTTAAAGAGAAAGTTTTACACCTGTCTGTCATAGTAGCACTATTCACAATGCTCAATAGATAGAAGCAACCCAAGTGTCCATTGAATAGTGTATTAGTGAGCTTTCCCATTGCTGAGACTAACTAACCAACATCTGCAACTTAAAGGGAGGGGGGTTCACTTTTTTTTCCCCATAAAGCTTATTTGTACATTTTAGGTATACAGTACAGTTACATTCATCATTGGGAACTTGTACCTTTATATGATGTATCTTGGTTCTTATTTTTTTCCCATTCCCTGCCCTCCCTTCACTCCCTCCACCCTTCCCTATTTACAAACACTTTGTTTCCATTTTTTCCTTTTCTCATATTTTTTCTTTTCCCTTCTTTCCTTTCCCCTACCCCTCCCACTTCCCCTGCTCTTTTAGACCTTTTCTTCCTATTTCAATTATACATTTTGATCTTTATTTACACTTTTAGTTTGTCACACCAGAGAAACTATTTGGTATTTCCACATGTGTGTCCTATTTATTTCACTTAAGAGTATGGCTTCAATGTGCATCCATTTAGCTATAAATGCTCAAGTTTCTCGGTTTTTATGGCTGAGTAGTACTCCATTTTATTAAAAAACCCACATCATCTTCTTTTTTTTTGGTACCTGGGATTGAACTCGGGTCCTTGCACTTGCACAACAGGCAGTGAAACCACTGAGCTAAAATCCCCAGCCCAAACTACATATTCTTTGTCCAGTCTCCAGTTGATGGGCAAATGGGCTGTTTCCAAGTTTTAGCTATTACAAACTGTGCCACTATAAACATGGGTGTGCATATATCTCTGTGGTATGATTCTTTTAATTCTTTTGGGAAGATACCCAGCAGAGGAATAGATGGGTCAAATGCAACCTCTAATCCTAATTTTTTGAGGTATCTCCATACTGAGTTCCACAGTGGTTGCACCAGTCTGCACTCCTACCAACAATAGAGAAGGGTTCCTTTCTCCCCACACCCCCGCCAGCATTTGTTATTGGTTGATTTCTTTTTTAGTATATGTGCTGCCGAAGCGAGCACATATTGGTTGATTTCTTGATAGCAGCCATTCTCTCTGGGGTGAGGTGGAATCTCAGTGTTGTTTTCATCTGCATCTCTTGAATGACCAGTGATGTTGAACATGACTTTTGGCTTTTGGTTTCAGAGGATTCAGTCCGTGGTTGACTGGCTCCAACACAGAAATAGCATGGCAGAAAGGTGCAGTGGAGCAAATCCACTCATTTCATGGTGACTGGAAACAGCACCAGGACAGAGTGCCAGAGAGGAAGGGGCTAGGGACGTGATATAGACCCCAAGGACACACCTCCATGACCCACCCAGACACACCCAGAAGAGCACTTTACTAATCTCTTAGGTAGCTCCCAAGCCAATAAAGTTTGACAGTAACATGTTTAATGGTCACAAGTACCAGAATATTATATATAAGTATAAATACACACATACATACAATGGAATATTATTTATCTTGAGAAAGGAAGGATATTTTGATATATGCTACAACATGGATGAACTTTAAGGACATTTTGCTGTCAAACAGTTTGACTCCACTTATATGAGGTACTTAGAGTAGTCAAACTGATAGAGACAGAAAGAAGAATAGTGGACCAAGAGACTTAAGAGAAGGGGTTTATTGTTTAGTGGACATAGCATTTCAGTTTTATTTATTTATTTATTTATTTTGGTACTAGGGATTGAACTCGGGACCTTGCGCTTGCGAGGCAGGCACTGGAACCACTGAGCTAAATCCCCAGCCCTGCATTTCAGTTTTATAAGATGAAAAGATTTATAGGGATGGATGGTACTGATAATTGCAGAGCTTTATAAATGTATTTCACACTACAGAGCTTTATAAATGTATTTCACACCACTGAACTGTACACAAAATGGTTAAGATTGGACCGGGGATTTAGCTCAGTGCTACCACACCTGCCTCACAAGTGCAAGATCCTGAGTTCGATCCCCAGTACCAAAAAAAAAAAATGGTCAAGATACTAAATTTTATGTTATGTGTATTTTACCACACACACAAAATAATTAACCAGGCATGGTGACACATGCCTGAAATCGCAGCATTTGGGAGGATGGCCAGAAGATTGCCACAAGTTCAAGACCAGCCTGGGCTACATAATGAGACTGTCTCAAAAAAAAAAAAAAAAAGAGGAAGAAGATTATTATAGCCTCCATCTTTGTCTGAAAGTGCACTTTCTTGAATTTCTGATGACCCTCCAGGTTTACAGTGAAATTTTCCTAGTACACAAATAAATTATTTGTGTAAATGTAATCAGTGAATTTATAAGTAGTCTGCTCTTTTTCTTAATGTTTTCATACTTGTACCCTAGGACTAGTGTTTCCTGATCAGGCTTTTATCTTCTACGTAATCACTCTTCACCTGATCTAAAAGTAAACTCCTGCCAGAATTCATTTTTCTCTTCAGTCCAGTGTATACTCTGTATTGAGAGTGATGTTACTAAATTTTAAAAAAAGGTAATGTTTTTTAAATGTTGTCAGTGATTTTTAGTGCTAAAAGAATAAAATTAAAGGTCTTAACATGCCTTGATCTGGATCACAATTTCTCAATCCTCATCTTTATGGTTTTTCATCATTCTAGCTCATTCCTCAATCATGAACATGTTTCTGCTTTGCAAAACTTGTGATTCATGCCTCCCTAGTTGAATATCTCTAATCCAAAATGCTCTGAACTCTGAAGCTTCAATCAGTAGGGTTCAGATTTCAGAGAATTTTGGATTTTGGATTTTCAGATTAAGGATGCTTAGTTGGTAAAGTCTGTGCACATATTAAAAAAAAATCTGAAACACTTCTGGATTCATATATTTTAGATAAGGGATATTCAGCCTATAGTAGCTATGATTACGTTTTTGCAGATAAGTTTTTATATCACTGAATTTGTTACTTTCACATCAAATTTTAAGTTATCTGATTTTGGAGGATTTCCTTTTCCTAATGGCCTACAAGCAGCAGTTCTTGTCTCCACACATTTTTCATGAGTGAGCTCTTTTTTCTAACTACAAATAACCTTCTAAATAAAAATTCCTTCAAAATCTGGAATACCATGCAATCTTCCTGACCTTTCAAGCTAATGAAATATTTTTATACTATTTGTAGAATGTGAAATTGTACTGATTTTCATCAGTACTCCAGGCAGACTAGTCTGTTTTTTGTTACCATAACAAAATACAGGTGACTGGGTACTTTATAAAGAAGAGTTTATTTATCTCACAGCTTTGGAGGCTGCAAGCCCAAAAGCAGGTGACCTCATTGGATTGGCCTATGATGAGGTCCCCAAGGCAACTGGTATCAGAATGGCCAGGAGCATGTGTCAGAGTGATTATATGGCAAAACAAGAAGCCACAGAGGGATTCAGAGACAAGGTGTGCACTTTAATAACAACTTGCTCTCAAGGGAACTGTGTCTTGGAGACCAGACTAGAGAGAGCTGTGCCCTCATTGACTTAACCACCTTGGTCTCGTCTCCATCTATTAAAAGGCTCCACCACCTCAGTACCACCACCTTGGAGACCACATGTTCAGCATATATATAAAACCTGAACAAACCACATCCAAATGACTATGAACATTGTATAACATCTGTATAAGAAAAGTACATATTCACATTTCGGAGATATTTGTTGACCTAAGTTATTTATTTTCTTCTTTAAATAAGAATAATTTATATTTAAAAACTACTATTGACTTTTAAAAAATTGCTCATGTGTTGTACTATATATTAAATAAAATGCATTGGGAAAATTAGAGTGGTGAAGCATACATGGGAAGAGTGTATTTATGAAGACAAAGGCGGTGCACGCTTGTGGGAGATACTTGTCTATGTCAACAAACACTGAACAAATGCAAAAATTAAATTTGTTCTCACTTTATTATGCTTTCCTAACACTGATATTTTTATTTAACTCTATAGGTACCTTATCTTTAAAATAAGAACTTTATGTTCATAAGAGTGAACTTTATGTCAGGGATTTAAATTTTTAAAACATTTTTCATAAGTGCATGTCACACTTTGACCACACCCACCCCCCATTGCCCCTCCCTTTCTTACTCCCTTTTTCTGGTTTGTCTTAGTTACTTTCTTATCACGGGAATACAGTACCTGATACCTCCAACTTTTATTTTGCCTCATGTTTTCAGTCTATATCCAGCTAGCTCCAAGCCTAGAAAGGCTTGGTCAGAGAAACTGCTGAAGTCATGGTGGCCAGGAAGCAGAAAAAGCAGAGAGTAACCCTTCCAGATCATACCCTCAGGGACCCACTGCTTTAGACCAGACCCCCCACCTCCTAACAGCAAAGCAACTATATTGCTCCCTTAATCTACTCACCCTCCACAAGCCTCACCTCTTTGCATATAGAGGCTTGGGGATATTACAAACCATAACATTATCTAATAATAGTAATTAATTTTTAAAAATTGTATATGGAATTAACCAAATATTATTGAGGAAGGGTAATGTGGGATTGTAATACAGACTGAACATTTCTAATCTGGAAATTTGAAGTCTGAAATACTCCAAAATCAGAAACTTTTTGAATGTTGCAACATTCAAAGTTTCAGATTTTGGATCATGGTACTGGCAAAAAAACAGACTTGAATATCAGTGGGACAGATTAGAAGGTATAGAAACACCCCCTAACACACTCAGCCACCTTATCTTTGACAGATGGGCCAAACATGTTCACTGGAAGAAAGCCTCTTTAATAAATGGTGCTGGAAAACTGACTTTCTACTTGTGGAGGACTAAAACTAGAGCCATGTTTCTCACCATGCACTAAACTAAAATCAAAATTGGTCAAAGATCTAAATATTCAAACAGAAACACCTAATCTGCTCCAAGAGAGAATACGTAGAATGCTGGAGAACATAGGTGTAGGCAAAGACTTTATGAACAAAACCCAGACCACACGGGAAATACCATAAAGAATCAAGAAGTGGTATTTCATCTTATTAAAAATCTTTTGCAGAGCAAAAGAAATCACCAACAGAGTGAAAAGACAACCCATAGAGTGGGAAAAAATTTAAGTCAGTGATTCCTGAGACAAAGGACTAATGTCTAGAACATATAAAAAATTGAGAGCCAGGGATTTACCTCTTAGTGGTTCTGGTCCCTGCCACACAAGTGCAAGGTCCCGAGTTCGATCCCTGGTACCAAAAAAAAAAAAAAATTGAAAAAAATCAGACACCATCCCCCAAATTTAAAGACCCAATCCAAAAATGAGCATCTGAAATGAATACACACCTCTCAGATAAAGAATTAGAAATGGCAAATAAATGAAAAAATGTTCAGCATCATTGGTCATTCAAGAGATGTAAATTAAAACAATGCTGAGATTCCATCTCCAGAAAGAATGCTGGCGGGGCTGTGGGGGAAAGGACCCCTTCTCCACTGTTGACAGGAGTGTAGACTGGGGCAACTGCTGTGGAAGTCAGTGGAGATTCCTCAAAAAACTAGGATTAGAGGTCCCATTTGACCTAGCTATTCCCCTTCTGAGTATCTTTCCAAAAGAATTGAAAGCATCCTACCACAGCAATATATACACAGCCATGTTTATAGCAGCAGAGTTTGTAATAGCTACATCTTGAAAACAACCTAAATCATCAACCAATCAATGGATAAAAAGCTGTGTTTTTTTATATAATGGAGTGCTATTCAGCCATAAAGGACGAACTTGAGACATTCCTAGGTAAATGGATGCACCTTGAGAACATACTCTTAAGTAAAATAAATTGAACACACATGTAAATATTTCATTGTCTCTCTGGTGTGAGAAACTGGAAGTACAAATAAAGACCAAAATACATTGTGAAATAGGAAGAAACTGTTCAAACTTATACCAAGTGTGAGATACTTTTTTTTTTTTTTGTACCGGGGATCGAACTTGGGTCCTTGCGCTTGCGCAGCAGGCGGCGAAACCACTGATCTAAATCCCCGGCATGAGATACTTTTTTAATAAAATGTTTTATGCAAAAAAGGTATAGTACCATTAGGAAATGAGAGCTAGATTAACAAATGAAAATATATTCTTTTAAGATCATGATACATGGTATATTTACCATTGGTTATTCTCTATTTTTGTTACGGAAATTTTCTGTAGAACTATTTTTATATTTTCTTTATTACTATCTACTTATATTGCATTAAAATAAAAAAGAAATGCTCAGCTTCTAAATTCTATGTAAATACTCCAAAATCTGAAGAACTGCAGAATCTAAAATACATCTGGTCCAAAGCGTTTCAGATAAAGAATACTCAAGCTGTGCAAGCATCAAAATATAAGAAAATTACAATAGTAGTGAGTACCATAAGAAACATGACTGTTGAACAGAAATAACTTACATGCAAAAAATCCAATTTAATGCCCTGAAGTATGTGATTAATATAACCAGAAAGAATTTGGCATTTGAAAGTTTTGAAAGTCATAGTAGTAATTTTAACACTTTAAATCAAAGGCTTTTCCTTCTGATATTCCTTAACCATCCTGTGTCTTTCCATTTAAGTCAGTATGATATGTCCTCCTGATTGTTGTTTTCCTTTATGTTATGTTTTAATTTGTTTTATGTTGTATTTCTTAATCTCTAGGTTTCTGCTTGGGGCATACTGTTTGAAACCAGTAATAGAGTCATTTGTGACAACCTGACAATGTGAATCTGTCTTGGTATTTAATATGTATCTTTCTGAAGGATTTAACAAATTAATTGTATGTACTCTAGGTGTGTCTCGAGGTCCCAGCCCTGTCAGCCTTGGAAACCAGGACACGTTACCTGTGGCAATTGCTCTTACGGAATCTGTTAATGCCTACTTTAAAGGAGCAGATCCCAGCAAGTTAGTTTTTTAAATGTACATGTGTAATGTGTGCTGGGGGGGGGCAAATTTTAAGAGTTATATTTTAATTTATTGTAGAGTAGGGTTTTCTTTTTGTTACCTGCTTCTTCCTTATTTAGTCATTTAAGCATTGTCTTTCAGATTAAAAAAATTACTAAAATCAGCACTAAGTGGTAGCTTTTACCCCCAGTGTATTTACACTATTGCCCGGGCTGATTGACCATTATGACACATTTGATGGTGTGTCTTTGGTGAAAGTGTGACATTTCCTAGAAAATAATGTGTGACTCTTGCAGAGGTGGTTTCATCTTTTGCTTTTAAGAAAATCAGTTTGGGTGAATATTTTTCCTGTGTAATAATATTCATTTCACATACATTTGTTCACTAAATACTTGAGCACTTACTATGTGTAAGACTCTGTGATAAGTGCTAAGGATTCTTCAAAACAAAAAGCTCCTGCTGCACTTGTATTATAGCAAGAAATAAGAATGACGGGAAAATTTTTTTGAGGTTAATTTAACCAAGTATTTGAAAGAGGTGTAAGAGCAAGCCGTGCAAATCTGGAGGAATAACATTCTAGGAAAGAAAGAGTGATTAGATAAAAACATGCTGGATTACCAGGTTGGATTACCAGAATTAAAGGGGGCCATTTAAGAATTTGGGATGTGTGGTTATGTTTTCTTCTAGTACATTCAGCTATACAGATGTGGGTAGGGAGCTGGATTTAGCTAAGACTTACATGGTCAAGCACAGTGAAAGAAGAGCAGTGGAGGATATATGCAAAGCAGATTATCTAACGATGGGCCTGGGAATCCAAAAATAGGAGGAAATGAGGATTTAATGGATGAATGAAGAATAATGAAAACGGTGATAAGAAGAGTGGATTGTTGAGATTTTGATGAGGTTAGAGAATTATTAAAGATGTACTAGACAGAATGAGTTACAAAAATAAAAAGTGGTGAGTAGATGAATTGGGAGTGTGAAACTGAGATTATGGAGTGGCTGTGTGGCATAGCTGGGAGAGGCTGAAGAACAGGTAATGAGAGGTAAGAGGCTGAAAGAAACTAAGTGACCAGGTGTTAAAAGGACCATCTGGGTGGATATTGAAATCATTAACCCTTATGATGGGAGTAGTAGAGCAGGTGTTAAAAGGACCATCTGGGTGGATATTGAAATCATTAAACCTTATGATAGGAGTAGTAGAGCAAAAACAGACTGGCAGTGATCCAGGAGCTCAGATTTTCAGCAAGTTGAGTGTTGAAGATGAGTCGAAAGGAATGGGATAATGAGTAGTACTTGGTTGTTTTGGGGGGTTGTTTTTTTTCTGCCAGGAACTGAACTCAGGGCCTCAGGCATGCTAAGCACCTACTCAACCACTGAGCTACATCTCCAGCCCATAAGTAGTACAGTCTAATACATGAGTTTCAAAGGAAGAATAAATAGTGGGCTAGAAGAGGTAGTGAGGAATAAGGGAAACATATACATGACCCAGTGCTGTGTAGGCCATAAGAGGGGGAAATAGCTACAACTAGGGACAGTGTTACCAGGGAAGAAGTATCCTTAGAGGTCATCCAGGAAATAGGTACCACAAAAAAGTAAAGAAACATTATCAGTGTGCTTGTATTCATGTTTGGAGTTTAATGCCAGGAAAAGATGATGCTTAGATGACTGTGGCATTTTGTATAGAATCTTTTTTTATAATCAAATTGAATAAATAAGTAGAATTATAATAAAGGATATATATAATAATTATATGTATTATGTATAATTATATATTATTATAACTACTTATATATGCTTTAAGTGGAGATTAAAGCATCTTATTTAATAACTTGTCAACATCCCCAATTTCAGGTGTATTGTGAAGATCACTGGTGATGTGACAATATCATTTCCAAGTGGAATTATTAAGGTCTTCACTAGCAATCCCTCTCCAGCTGTGCTGTGCTTCAGGGTGAAAAATATCAACAGACTTGAGCAAATTCTTCCAAATGCACAACTTGTATTCAGGTTTGTGTAAATGTTTTCCTGCTTTGAAACAGTAGTATTCAGCTGGAGACAATACAAAATTATCTGTGACCTTCTGCTGTCTTTTTATTTTGTTTTTGGTGTTAGTGATAGTTATTTTTAAACCTTTTTTTTTGTCACTCTGTCTTTATCTTTCAGTCAAGCTTTTGCTGTGTTCCATTCTTTATCCTCTAATCTTAGTTTTCCCTTATCCTTCTTTTGGTTCATTTCTACTAATCTTCCTCAGTTCAGAAGATTATTACATAGAGGCAGAGGAGAAAAGATGAGTCAGGTAAAATAACAAAAATGTTTTTTACACATGCAGTGATCCATCACAGTGTGATTCTAACACAAAAGATTTTTGGATGAACATGCAAGCTGTTACTCTCTACCTCAAGAAGCTATCCGAGCAAAATCCAGCTGCCTCTTACTATAATGTAGACGTATTAAAGTATCAGGTGAGTGTCATGTCATTATAAAATCCTAAATTAAAACATTAACAAGTGGGAGCTAACATGTCACTCAAAGAATAAATATATCATAGCCAAATGAGGTTCATGCTAGGCATTCAGGGATTTTTACAGAATTAGAAAATCTGTTAATAGATGAGTAGATATTTTAACCAGCTTAATAAAAATTTTACCATCTGCTTATGATTAAAATACCGAGTAAATATAAATATATTAATTTATACTTGATCCAAAAAGGCTTGCAACATCAGTCTTAACAACGAAACACCTAAAGCAGTCAATTAAAGTCAGATACAGCAGACATTCATTATTCCTTTAATAACTAGCAGGATTGAAGGTTTTTCTAGATGTGTTAGCAGTATAGTTGGATAAGAAAATGAAATAAATGGTAATAAACATTGGAAAAGAGGACCCAAAATTAATCACTTCCAGATGATATATTTCTAGAAAACTCAAGAGAATCAATTGAAAAACTATTATGGCATAGGAGAATTTAGTAAAGTAGCCAGTTTAAAAATCAGTGTGAAAATTACTAACTTAAAAGTTAGAAAATAGAGAAAAATACTCAGAATAAAAAACAGGAAGAAATATACAGTGGTACATTGGTTCATGAACTTGATTCTTTCCATGATTCTGGTCGCAAATCAAGTTGGATGAGAACCAGATCAAATTCAATAGTTAGGTACAATGTTGACCTTATGAGGAAATTTGATTCCATTGTCATCCAAGTTAGGTTGTGACTAGAATTGTGGAGAGAATTGCATTCATGAACTGAGGCACCACTGTACCATAATCTCTTGACTTGAATATATTTAGAAAGGAAAATATTCATTTAATAAATTGATATATTTAGAAAAATAAAATTCATGTTGCAAAAAGTGGAGCTCTCTCTAAATTCACTTATAAATTTAATGTAATCTGGATCAGAAATCCAGTAAAAGTGTATCTTTGTTTGTGATTGGAGACTTGATAGTCATTTTCACATTCTCAAAGTAAGTTAAGGGGCCGGGAATTTAGCTCCATGGTTCCTTCCGGCGCCCGCCTTGCAAGTGCAAGGTCTCAAGTTCGATACCCGGTACCAAAAAAAAAAGTCAAGAAATGTAGCCCAATATGGTGGCATGTGCCAGTAATCCCAGCATTCCAGGAGGCTGAGGCAGAAGGACCACTGGGAGTTCAAGGACAGCCTGGGCTACATAGTAAGTTGAAGCCTGACAACTTACATAGTAAGTTGAAGCCTTGAATTACATAGTGAGACCTTGTCTCAAAAAACAAAAAGAAATGTTTTAAACAGTAAAATGAAGTAACATTTTAGCATCAGTGGGAGGTCGTTATAAGGTGATAGTATTTAGAATAGTTTGGATCTGGTACAGCAGTAGCTGGCCAGATGAATGGAACAGATTAAAGTATCCAGAAATAGATCTAATAATAAATAGAAAATGGTTTATACAGCAAAGTACTTTGTCTTTCAAGACATAATGGAAATAATTAATTTTTCAGTAAATGATACGGATACAGCAAGCTAGACATTTGGGGGTTGGGGGAGCTGAATCCCTAACTCAAAATAAAACTTTTATGTACCAAAAAGGTTTAATAATAATAAATGAAATCACGAAGGGACTAAAATAAATCATGAATGAACATATATGTGTATGTGTATATCTATACATCTGTATATATAGACATATATATTCCTCATTTAATGACCTACCTGTTTAATGACTATTCAGGCTTATAACCAAGGCATGCTGTTCAGACTTACACAACCTGCAGCTTGGACTTAATGACACGTCGTGTGTGTGTGTGTGTGTGTGTGTGTGTGTGTGTACAGTTTTGTACATCTTGTTTATAGAGCCTCAATGTCCTTTTTTTGTATAATACACTTTGTTTATACAGTACCATAATTTTTGCTGATTGTATTATAGTACTGTAGTTTTATGTTGTTATACATCACAGTACTGTATGTACGAGTTATGCAAATAAAAGCAAAGTCATCAAATTGGAGTTTCCTTTGACCATTCTTTTTTCTGAATATTATAATGTACATACTATATACAATTCCTCATTTAGCAAACAATTCATTTAATGACCTATCCACAGGAATGGAATGTGGTTGTTAGAGGGGTGTCTGTGTAAATATGTGTGTATACATACTATATATTTAGTATATATTTTAATCTCAAAGTGTAGCAGACCTAAGTATAATCTAAAACCTAAAAGGTATATAAGAGAGATAATGAAAGTGTGTGCATAAAATATTTGTTTTTAAAAACCCTTAAACAATCAGTATTATGAAGGAAAAGTATTTGCAATACATAGGAGAGACTAAAGGACTTACCCCAAAGAGCCCTTATAAATTAGTAAAATATGAGTAACTCAGTAGACAGGTAACTTATGGAAAGATGCTCCATGTCACTGAACAATGAATATTTAAGTGATGAAATAATAGTTTTAGCCCATCATATCACAGGAATGAAAAATTGCAGTATGAATTAATAGAATGCTTCAGATATTTTGGGAAAGAAATTAAGCTCAATCCCTAACTCAAAATCTACACAAAGGCAGTTGTATTAGATTGTTGGATAGGTGTAACCTTTAATTCAACTCTTCCACTCCAAGAATCTGTTCTTCAGATATTTGGTGCAGCATTGCTTGGGAACCAACTAAGTACATACACATCAGGAGAGGAAGGACTTGATCAGATGAATTATAAGCCATTAAAAAGAATGAGATGGATTCGTGTTTGCATATACTTAATTAGGGAGGATATGTCCCACTGTGTGGTGCAGTGAGAAGGGATGGTTGGGGGTGTAGCTTAGCTGTACATCTCTTGCTTAATGTCCAAGGCCCTATATTTGATCCTAACACCACTAAAAATAACTACCAAGAGATAAATTTCCTGTTTTATATATTTCTGCATTGTTTGAACTTCTTGTAGAGTGAAGAAATTAAAATGGCATATCTCTAGAAAATAAATACTGTGCTTAAAGAGTAAAAACCGTTGCCATGTAAGTTGACTTGAAGCTTATTACAGGGTATTCATTGAGCAGACATATATTATTCAGTGCTTCCTAATTGCTTGGAGTAGAACAGGGAGGCAGTAAACATATTAATATTGTATGTTAGTAAGTTGTATGGAGAAAAGGTATAAAGTAAAATAAGAAAGATTGAACATCTGATTTTTTTTTTCAGTGAAAATGTAAACCAGAGTGGTCAGGGTAGCCTTTGAAATGGGTTGAAAAGGAGACATCTGAACAAGGAGCTGAAGAAATGGAAAGAATTGTTTTACTGACCATGGGTCATATGATTATAAATATTTGAAATATTCTAATTCCAGGCTTGTGGAACTATATGGTCAACCTTCCTTTTTTCTTGTTTTAAATCTAAATTGTTGTAATTCATAAATAGTTTTAGAATACTATTTTGAATTTTGAAAAGTTCTCAGATATTATACAAATAAATAAGAATCACCAGATAACATGCCAGTTTCTTGACACTGTCCTTCAGCTGTTGAGTCAGATTTTCTGCAGTTGGATCCCATGGAACACACATTATAAACAAACACCATGACAGTTTTGATATAGGTCTTCCCGGTCCACAAACTAAGGTGACCCTTATTCCTTTGAGATGAGTCTGCTTTACTCTGCCTAGCAGCAGATAGTCCTGTTAGATAGTTTTGATTCTGTAAATTCTTATGTCCAAGTATCTGTACCATGAGCATGACTTTTTTACTCTTCAGACCAAAGACAATTTTTTTTTTCTCTTTAAAGGTATCATCAAATGGCATTCAGTCCACTCCTTTGAATCTCGCAACATACTGGAAATGTAGTGCCAGCACCACAGATCTTAGAGTGGATTATAAATATAATCCAGAAGCCATGATGGCTCCTAGTGTGCTTTCCAATATACAGGTGGTAGTACCAGTGGATGGAGGAGTCACAAATATGCAGTCTCTTCCCCCTGCAGTATGGTAAATAAATATATTTGTGAATTCATGCCACATTTCTGTTTCAGTCCCCAACTTTTAGAACCCAAGTTCTAAAAGTTGTAATTTTGAAAAGTTTTGGTGCATTTTTCTGTAGAAGCCATGCTATAAAAGTTGCTATTCATTTTACTAGTCAAACCACAGTAGCCTCAGTCCACAGAAAACAAAACTAGTTTAACTGTAAGTACCACCAGATTTGAATGGTTCTTTACTAACTTTCCCTTAAACAAATTGCTTAGCCTCTTAAAATCAGTGATAATAATTATTTTAAATATAGCATCTGGCATTTTTGTAGGAGCACCTATTACTAGTGTTCAGTAGTATTAGAACTCTTGTCTCTTAACTACCTCCCTTGTTTCCTCTTGTAATACTAGTATGCACTCTAACAGCTCTTTGTGTTTGCTCCATCATTTCATAACAATGTTTTTCTTGATTAATTAAGATACTGAGCCCCATATACATGTTTTCCTTTTCCTGACCGGTACAAATGAGGGGAGTCCTATAGTCTGGTAAAACTTCCATTAACTGAGAAAAATACAGCATTTTACTTAATGCTATATCAAACACATTTTTACCAGGTCACACTACACTGAGATAGTGAAAATATTTTAAATGCATTTATTTTGGGAGTGCTCATCCATTGTCTAAAGTACTATATTAGACACTTAATCTGAAGATATTTATCATTACAGGAATGCAGAACAAATGAAAGCCTTTTGGAAATTGTCTGGTATTTCAGAAAAATCAGAAAATGGAGGTAAGTGTGTGCATGCTTTTTTGTTTACAATATGATATCACTGAAAATGGATTTCTCTTTCCTTTCCCCTTGCCTCCCCTCACCTCAGTGCTAGGTATCAAACCCAGAGCCTCTTGTGTGCTATTGCAAGCACTCTATCATTGAGCTATACCCACAGCCTGATTGCTTTTCTGAGGCATGTTTATGGAAAGTTTTCTTCCTACAACTTCATGCCTTCAGTTCTAGAACTGACCACTAGGTGGAAGTTAATACCTTATATAAAATGGACTAGCTAAAATTTAGACCTTTTTCCTCTCTAGATTGAAAATGCTCTCTTTGCAAGAAAATGAACTTGTTACTTTATATAAATGTTTTTTATATTTAAGTGCCAACATTAAGAAAAAGTATCTAATAAATGTAGAGTAATAGAACTGTCTCTCTGAGGTAGGTAACCTCATAACTAATAGAAACTGATTTAACACATTAATTTATTCTGTTAATGATGTCCTCTTGGCCCCCAGGAAACTGTGTTGTAGAAGCTTCCAGGATTTAAAAAGCCTCCTCCCTACTCACATCTTGCATTCTGGTCATTTCCCCCATTAGAACTAACATCAACAGCCTTCAATTACATTTTAAGGAGAAGCAAGTTAATTGCCTCCTCCTACTAAGCCTGCATCTTTTTGTGTTCACAGTGCAAAAGAAAAGTGTCTGCTAGTTGATTACCCTTAATATCTCCCCTTACTCAACTTAAAATTAGGACATAATTCCCAGGACAATCAAGTCTTTAATAGTAGATAGTCTCATTTTCTCATAATTAAAATCTCCTACATCCCTTTGAATGCCTAATTAGCCTGCAGCAATTTCTGTTGAGTAGGGTTTCTTGTTTGTTTTTGCTTTTCATCTATTTCTTTTTGAACACTTTGAGCATTTAATAGTATCAGTAGTTTTTCCTAATAGTTATGTGTAAAGGTCCATGAATATTTGTATTATCTGTGCACTTATACCTATTATGAGGAATCAGACTTTTACTAACTGACCCATACTTTGGGTGAAATAACCAAGCTAATCTACAGTTCCTTTTTGGTCTTTGGCACTTAAAGCTTACTAGTTTTAAGGTGGTCAGTTGTATTGATTTATACCCTAGCAATATGGCATTGTGGAAACCATGCTGAATTGCCTAGTTAAACTGGAAGTAAATAAGAAATCCTACTTACATTGGCAACTTAAAACTAGCTAATAAGGAAGAGAGTGTTTCCCTATTTAATGGAACTATACTGTAATTATAAATTCTTAACCAAGAAAGGGACTTGTTCTCTCAAAAATAAGACCTAATTTTTTTGACCAGATATTTTAATAGTTTCTCTCTACTATTCAGGTATGAGATATCTGTGTGAGGAAATGGAAAAATCTTACAAATATGGTTTTGATGTGGTTTAGTTGAGCCTTTGCAAAGAAATACCCAACTCCAAATACTGTAAAATGGAAATCTGTTCTTGTTCTGGCAGTATTCCTAGAAAAGGGACAGGAAATAATTCCAAATTTTAAGGATTGCCAAGGTGCCTGCTTTATGCATATGGTAGGACTTTGACAGAACTGCATTGCTTGTTAAGACTGGACATTTGGTTAAGAATTAGGCAGTAGTTCATCTCTACTCTGATGTATGCCACTAGGCATAGTAGTATAGGATGAATTGGTGTTTTACATCTTGCTCCACCCTGCCCTGTAGTGTTAAACTTCTCTATAGGGGTTCACAAGGCCTTTCTCCTGTTACCCAGCAATTCTGTCCACTTGCCTTAACCAGAAACCTTCTAGACTCCTACTTCTTTCTCACATTTTGATTCCAACTCCTAGCTATCTTTCAATTGCATTCCATTCTTTCCTTTCCCTGGCCCTAGTTCAGATCCCCTTCTCCTATCACTTAGAATCCTAAACTGTTCAATTGACTTGCAGTTGGATTCCTGACTTTTCATCTTGCCCCTCCCCTCCTATCAGATATTCTTGTCTTCCATATCTTGGGTGATTCCCCATACTTATATCTTACACTTATTAACAGGGCCTGGTCCTTGGTGATGTTCTCTTCTGCTGCTGTTCTCCACTTGTGTCTGTTGTCCTGCTATTCTAGTATAGATGGAGTTGTAAATGCATTGTGCTGGCATAAGTTCCCAGTCTCTGTGTCTAGTTACTTCTGCCTTAAATACACACCATCATCACCAGCACCACCTACAGTTTCCAGTAGAGATCTGTGCTTTTGTGCCTACAGCTCCCAAGAGCTCCTTCACAGCATTTATCGTATTCATCATTATTATTTTACTGTTTATGCCATGCTCTTAAAGTGAGATGATCCAACTAAATGTATCAAAAAGAAAGGGCTTCTGGGTCGGGGATTTAGCTCAGTGGTGCTGCCGCCTGCCTCGCAAGCACAAGGTCCTGAGTTTGATCCCTGGTACCCCCCAAAAAAGGAAAGGGCTTCTGAAATATGTAAGGCATAATGTTAGACAACAAAAAATTTAAAAAGAAAAACAAATAGTAAATAAGTAATATTGGGCCGGGGATTTAGCTCAGTGGTTCCGGCACCTCCCTCTCAAGCACAAGGTCCCGAGTTCGATCCCTAGTACCAAAAAAAAGGTAATGTTAACCAACTTCCCAACAGTAGCCACTTTTCCTTCTTTCCCTATCCCTTCCCCATGATCTGGTGCTCAGCAGTTATTTCTTTGTACCTGTCCTGGCTGTACCCCTTCCAGGATTTCCCTCTCATAATTACTTTTTTCTTTTTTGATCCACTTCAACATGAGAGTAAACACCTCTAAAGACTACTATTAAGTAAAAGAGAAGGATGGATTAGGATTACATATTTAATGAAAATTTAGATTCACTGAATTAAATCTGATTTTTGAAAGTGATTTGTTTACACATCTCATGAATTTAACATAGAACGGATATAATTTGGTGTCTGTGCTCATTTGATTTTATTTGGTATGCAATATATTTTATCCCATGTAAGTTCTTTATTCTTTTCTTTTTAGGTTCTGGGTCCCTCAGAGCAAAATTTGATCTTTCAGAAGGTCCCAGTAAGCCCACAACACTTGCAGTTCAGTTCCTCAGCGAGGGAAGTACCCTCTCAGGAGTTGATATTGAACTTGTTGGCAGTGGCTATAGGCTTTCCTTAGTAAAGAAGCGGTTTGCCACTGGTAAGTTGGGAGATTTTGAACTTTTTAATGTCCATAGGAAACATTTGGATTCTAACAGTTACTAAACAACTGTCCAACAGTTCATAATCTAAAGGCATGACAAAGAATTTTTGACTCTTGGTATAAAGTGCCAAATTAGAGACACACCTGGTAGGGAGAGTTCCCATGGTTGTCATAGCTGAACACCTGTGATATGATTCTAATGTATTGTAAACAGCAGATGGGAACTGGAGTTCTCTGTGATTGAAGTGAGAAATGTATATTTGAAACAGTAATTGCAAAGGTCTGCTTGTTTTTCAGGACGATACTTGGCAGATTGTTGATCAACCTGGGAAAGTGATGGCTCGAGGGAGCAGTACAAACCTGCCATTCTGCATTACCTGTTCTTTCTAAACACTATTCTAACTCGTATGTTGTCTTTCAAACTTAGATATATTTGAGAACTGACTACAAACATTAAATCGCACTTTTAAAGTGAGTCATTGAAAGAAATAGCACTGAAATGATTTTTTACACTGCAAATGATCAAATGCAATATTCAGGAACACATTTCTTCATATTCTCAATAAAAATAAAGTTTTCATAGGCTGAAATTTTAAATTATCTTCAGTGTCTATGTTGAAGAAAGGGAGTTATAGTGTAACATCAGGTCTAAAATTTCAGGAGAGCAAGCACAAAATTATTTAGCTTTCCATAAATTTGTAGAGTCACAAAGTTTTGAGATTTCATAAGTTTGATCTTGAATGGATACAAACAATGTGAATTCTAAGTTTTAGATAATGTTAACTCAGAGCACTCAATCAGATTGAGTTATGTGCCATAAGTTAATCAGAGCAGAGTCCTCGTGATATGCAAAAAATATATAATTTGATTCTCATAAACATTAATAAAGTGTAAATGGTGTTTTGTATGATTTTTAAAAAATTCTCAAGTGCAATGTGTTTTAAAATAAGCTTGCAAAAGCAGAGAATTTACTTCTGCAGTTAACTTTATAGAAGTTGTGATTGTTTTGATGAATTAATGCTGTAGATTTAATTTATTTTTATATGGATTGCATAATACGTGCCTTTTAAATCAATAACAAAAACCAGAAATGTGCCTATCTAGTTTGTGTGCATTAACGTGCCTCACTTTTTTTCTCACAGTCTGAATCTTCAATTCAGAATATTACAGTGGTCAAATAGTTTTTGCAGGACATTTGCAATTTTTGTGAATACTTTTGACCTGCAATTGGGAAGGGAATTCAGAATAACTAAAGGATAGTTTATATTTAAAAACCTTGGCTCACTTCTTTAGTGGTGCACTGTAGCCACCGAAAAGAGAGATAACCCTAATGGTGTATGTTTACTGGTGAAAAAAATTACCTTCAGATATTTGACATTAACCTCATCAAAAGTGAAACATAAATTCTGAAAAACTGTGATGGCAGATTGGTAACTGGTATTTTAACTCTCAATTTAGCATTTCCCTTGTCTCTGTCATTAAAAATTTACGCATTATTTACTAATTACATTGTGAAGCATGAGTTCTGTAGTATTTTCTGAGGAGTACATTTTTAAAAAGAATTTTGGCAGCAGGAGAGAAGTACTGTTTTTTGTTTCATTTCAACAGAAAAATTACCAATTTGTATTTTATTGTTATTCTGTTTTTACCACATGGTAAAAATAGGTAAATTATTTAAAGTGATAGATTGAGCTAAGCATTTCTTAAAATAGGCCGCACATTTAAATAGTGCAAAGCTTGACTTTGTAGCAAATTCTGATTAATTGAAGAAATGACATATTTTAGTCAAAAGTTTCATAATCTAGAAGTGGGAATTATTTATGATGATAAATGTCAGTCCTCTTCGTTTTGCATAGTTGGAATGATAACTTGTGGTACATAAGATAATTTATGTAAACCCTAATTGTTCTGTTGAGCTTTACAGAAAATAAAACCCCTATTCCTAGACATTTATGTAACATCTTGCTATATTAAATATAGCAGAAAATTCACTCCTTCACAATATATAACACAACCTGTGTATTTTTATATATTCAGTGATAGCCCAGTTCTAAATTTAGATTTGACTAGAGCAATACCTAAGACAATTTTCTAAAATTTTAGTCTGTACTAAATAGCAAAATTAGAATTTCTAAATCTTATATTATTCTCTTTTAAATGCCAATTGCAGGCTCTACTGGAATTTTAACTGTAAATCTGCCTTGCAATCAAACTGCTTTTATTGTGCAGTTAATATTTTATTCTTGGAATTCAGACACTATTACACTCACCATGTTTTTTTAAATAAAGTATTACCTAAAAATGTGCAAATTAATGAAATGGTTAAACTTCTGCACTTTTTAATTACCACAGTCTTCATACCAAGTGTTGATACATAAATTTATATTGGATACAGGTTACAATTTTGAAGCCATATGAGTTTTATTGATTTTTTTCATTTAAAAATCCACTAATGGTGTAAAAAATACCAGTAGATTTTCAGTGGGAAATGTATCTAGCAAGCTGGTTCTTGCTTATGTATAGTGATAAAACTTTGTAGCTGTCTCTTTAACCAGGAATTTGTAAACACAAAACTCTTAACAAAGTGTTTTTAAGGATTATTTACTACTTTGGGTTATAATTAGAACAATGCACATCTGTCTTCCAAAATTTTGTAAATGTTTGTGATTTTTTTCATAAAATGTAAATTTTACATAAAAGTTGTACCCTAATAAACATGTAATATATAATTTATCACTTGGCTTGTGTGTCTTGTATCCTTATTGATAGTTGATGTGTGTCATTTGAGTAATTGGGTTTGAACTTTATACCAATAACAGATTGAACTATTAACTTAGCTTTCATTGGTCATAAAGAAGATCTCATTGGAGTATGTCTTTAAAATGCCAAAATTGTTTTTCAATTATTATTATTTTACACATTGATGATAAAAAAAATTTTTAAAAGACAAATAGATGTTAAATTTTAGCAAAGACTTTCTTCTGGACTAGTTGATCAGGGGCACAGTCTCACACAATTTAAAAATTGTAATATTCCAAAGATGTAGTCAAGACCATCAAGCCTGGATGGTGGATTTAAAGGGAAGCAAAAAAAAAAAGAAATACAAGAATTATTCATCCTAAATATTAAAAATTTTGTTGAATTTGTCATAAATAGGAGCAGTTAGCTAGGTCAAGTTGAGAATTCTCTAGAAAGGCCAAATAATGCTGTTATTTTTCATACCATGTACCCCATCATGGTTTTCTACATTTATTCTCTCTTTTCTCCTTATCCCCACTCCCACTTCTATTAGGAGAAAGGGTGCTAGCTGCTGTCATCACCCTGCACTTTCAGGGGCTGATATACTATTTTGCTCAAATCGTAGTCCTCATCAGGTTCAAGGAGGATCTCTGCTCTATAAACTAATGGGCATCTCCCATTCCTTGATTCTACACCAGATTTTCTCCATTTGGTCAGCATATGGGGAAAGAGAAGGGCTACCTGGGAGCTTTTGGATACCAACCACAGATACAGGATTATCACTTCCACCCCCTTGCATGAGCCAGGACTTGAACTTGTAGCGCTAGTCTCCTACATGCTAAGATGAGGAATGTTTGGCTATGTGTTCAAGAGGAAAAGAAAACAGGATTTTGATAAACAGGGTAGTCCTCTTCCACATACCCTATTTTATTTCCTGTCCCGTGCCTCACATGTGCATTTAATAGTGTTTGTGGCTTTCTATAGGTTTTATTTTTCTACTGTCTCTATATGTATATATTTTATCCCTATTTTTTTTTGGTACCGGGGCTCGAACTCGCGTCCTTGCACTTGCGAGGCAGGCAGCTGAACCACTGAGCTAAATCCCCGGCCCTTATCCCTGTTTTTTACCATCTGATTTTTCCATACTTCCAATAATGGTTATTTCTGAATGATTATTTGTGATAACCAGGAACCATTGTTTATCTTTGACATGCAGGGGTTTTTTTGGTTTTTTGTTTTGTTTTGTTTTGCTTTTGTACTGGGGATTGAACTCAGGACCTTGTGTTTGCAAGGCAGGCATGGTGCCACTGAGCTAAATCCCCAGCCCTGACATGCAGTTTTATCTGTCAGAAATATTTTTAACTTTAAGTAACAAAACAAAACTAAAAACAGCTTAAACAGGAACAGTTTTGTTTTTAGTAGTTTTTACCAGTGTAAACTTAGCAATGAGCAGGTTGAACTTGAAAATAAGTATTCTTTTTTATTTTTAGGATAATAAAATTGACATAACTTTTTAACAGTTTTGATTCTAAAGCCTGTTTTTGTTTTTAAATCTGTGTCTTTTAAACTAATTCCTTGGGGAATATGTATACATAGATTTCTGTTGCAGTATGTAATAGCATGACAAAATAGGAATTGACAGTTAAATACTATATAGCTATTAATCTATAGTCAATGATGTTGAAATACTGCTACAGTATTATTAAATGTTAAAGGTAATATGCTATTTTTGTGGAAGTGCGTACATTGAGAGTATATATCTTTACAGAAAAACTCATCAAGCTGTTGTGATTTCAGGTTAGTGAGATTTTTATTTTCTATAAATACTTGGTGTGTCTAAATTTCATTTAGTTTTCATGAGTGCATACTACATTTACAGGAACTTTCTATTTGAAAATTTTAGAGTAAGTTGAACTTTGTTTTAATGTAAATAGTATACAAAGATCTCTTCACATAAAGGCTTTTCTTATTTTGATCATTGCCTTAACCTTCCACTTGGTCTTCCAATGTTATATATGACATTTTGGTGTTTTGTTTTTCAGGTATGGAAGTTTTCTTGCTCTATTTTTTTTTCCTTTTCAGTCTCAAGGCTGACTGCCATAATTTGTTTCGTGTAAGAACAGAACCAGTTGTTTATTCTGGATATACATTTTGCCAGTCTGGCTGCCTTCCTTTTTGAGGAGATAAGGGTGGTAACTAGGAAGGAGTTCAACCCCACGACTTTTGTACTGAGCTATATCCCCAACCTTATGTTTTTTATTTTGACACAGTTGCCCAAGCTTGGCTTGAATTTGCAGTCCTCCTGTCTGAGTGCTGAGATTACAGGTATATACCACTACCCCCAGCTCCAGATTACTTTTCTTTTTGTTGTTGTTGTTGTTGTTGTTGGTATGAGGGGATCAAACTCAGGACCTTGTGCTTGTGCCAAGTTACTTTCTTAGAAAAAAAAACTATGATCCAGAGAAAGGACAGGATTGCTTTTAGGAAAAATCAAGAGCCTCTTATAGCTTAGAACCCTAATGCTATCACCTCAATGAATCAGTGACTGATTTCCACCTTCAGAATTCCCAAAAGTGACCCGAAGAGTGAGTTTGTAATCCTCGAGTGGTGTAACATGGCTGTAATCCCAGCACTCTGGGAAGATGAGGCAGGAGGATCACAAGTTCTAGCCCCCTGGGCAATTTAATTGTGATTTAGAGACACATTGTCTCGAAGTAAAAGATTAAATAAAAAGCTGGGGATATAATTCAGTGTAAATTCCCTGGATTCAATCTCACACTGTGCTAGGAAAAAAAAGGACCTAGGTTTTATGGGGTTTTTTTTAACCTTTTAACAAAGTTCATTAGTTAGAAATTTTGAGTGAATTTCAAAAATTTTGGGAAGTGTGAAAAGAGTGGTTTGAAACCATCTCCATGCCAATTTGACATGCACACATATATATATATATATATATATATTTTTTTGTACCAGGGATCAAACTTGGGACCTTGTACTTGTGAAGCAGGAGGCAGAACCACTGAGCTAAATCCCCAGCCCCTCCATGCCAGTTTGAATGGCTCACTCAAGCATATTTCAGATTAACCTGAGTACTCCGATTGCAGTTGCTGCTCATGTAAGGTAGCCTTTAAGCTTGGTGATTGATTGTATTCAGCAAAATCAGAATCCCATCCATGCACAGGTGCAGCTGCTTGCTTTACTTAGGATTTCTAGTTGATGGCAACCTCATATTTAACCAGGAGCACAGAGACCCCAGCCAGTTCTCTAGTTGAAGTTTAGTCAGCATCCCCTCAAGAGGTCATTGCATGAAAAGTCAGTGAGCACTTCAAAATTTACACATTTCAGCTGGGCATTGTTGATGCACGCCTGTAACCCCAGCACTCAGGAGACTGACACAGGATCACCACAAGTTTGAGGCCAGCCTGGACTACATAGCAAGATCTTGTCTCAACCACCCTCTCCCCTAAAACACATTTCACACATCTAGGAGGTAATTATAATCAGCAATGGTCTCTTTTCAGTCCAGTTTCTCAAAATTAGGGGACTTAGAAGTCAAACATGGAACTCTCACTTCTTCAAGGCAGCATTACTAATTATGTAGGAACAGATTTTTTTTTCTCCTAAAAGAGAAGTCATTTTGTGAAATGTAAAGTAGAAACTTGCTATAACTACTGAAAAATAGCTTGATTGGCAGGCAAACAGAAAAATAATATGTCTCTGTGCTACCTAAAATCTTTGAGCAACAAATATGTGGGAATTTTAGAATACAGATACTTTCAAGTTCAGTAACCAGAAGTAATATTGTAGCCTAATAAACATTCCAAGGCATGCATATTTTTTGTGGCTTCAATAAAGTTTCTAGATACTATCTACTTTCCTAAAAATGTCAACTTCTGGTTTTGTCATATGAATAACTTTAAAACCTTTATATCACCTAGAATTGCTTAGAGCAGTCAAGGAAAAATACCTAGATATCATCAATATCTCTGAGGTCAGCTTCCCAAAAGAAACTGGAGAATAGCTGTTTTCCCTAATGAGATGTTAAACCACCTCCTTACACACCTAGCCAGTGAGACTGAGTCCCACAGATAAGCTGCTTCCTAAGCATCAAGGTAAGTGACAGGTACCAAGTAGTGCCTTGTGAAGTTTTGTTTTTTGTTTTGGTGGGTGCTGGGGATAAACCCTGAGCCATATACTAGCCCTCCATGGAGATTATTTATTTATTTGTTTGTTTGTTTGTTTATTTATTTATTTTTGAGACAGGCTCTTGCTGTGTAGTTCGGAGTGGCCTTGAACTCACTATGTAGCCCAGGCTGGCTTCAAACTCACAGTGGTCCTCCTGCCTCAGCCTCCCAAGTGCTGAGATTACAGGCGTGTGCCACCATGCCCAGCCTCCATGCAGATTTTAAAATGAAAATACTTGTATGCCCTACCTTCATAGCTAGGTAAGCTTTTTATTATCCTCTGTTAATTTGCAACTTTAAACCCACCACTCATTGTTATTCTTTTCAATTGCAAGAAATGCCACTTCCTTGTCCAAGACCTAAGGTGACAGGAACAGTCTAATGTTTAGCCATGCTCTGTGGTTCTAGAAATGTGACCTTGTTAGCAGTCATCTGAAAACCAGGTCCAAGTCACAAGATTTAAGGGAAATGACTACTTAGCAAAATGGTCATTTGTTGAAGAAACATGGTCGGTCTTGTAGTAGTTGGTAAGAGTTAGGGAATGGTCAGCTCCGAGGGGTTGGCCTGTTGTTAAACACCTTCACTTGCCTTCTGTATTTAGTACTAACTGTAAATTGGGGTCTAAACTGTGCAGATACACCTTTCGTGAATCTCTGTCCTAGGGGAGCACGTCGAGAGGCCATGTCAAGGAACAACCTTGCAGGTTAACAGGTATAACAAGCTGAGGGTGACCTAATATCCAGGTACTGTATCTAAAAATTCATCTGATGAGGACCCCTCCTCAAGTGTATATACATTGTCTTTTAAGTGACTGTATACCTAATTCATTTATCATTTGTGTTTTAAATGGATGCTTTTCTCTGGTATCTCTCAATTAGTGGGTGTTAGGAGAGAAGTCTTATAACGGTATAATAGTAGGTTAAATTTTTTTAATGATATACAAAGATGATATAAAAATAAAACTCATATTACAACTCCAGGGTCTTGTAATGGGAAGTCAGGTTTGCCAATGATCTGTGAAATTGTGCAATTATTTCCAAGATACTTTTTTTTTCCATTTTCAGTCCTCCTAGTTGGCATCATAAACTGCGCAGTTGGCTGGGCAAGAATATCAGAAATATGAGCTGCTTTTATTTTTCAGTTTCCAGACAAGTGAGATAACAGTGTCTGATAGACACATACCCAGCCTATCGGCAGAGTATGTTCTTACCTGAAGCCATTATACTTTCTACCTGGTCAGGTCTCCTCACTGAGCCAGCAGAAGCTGATCA
The DNA here is from genome assembly GCF_053883595.1 of Heterocephalus glaber. NCBI lineage: Eukaryota > Metazoa > Chordata > Mammalia > Rodentia > Bathyergidae > Heterocephalus > Heterocephalus glaber. Next base: position 1,436,134 of record NW_028258471.1, on the reverse strand, counting down.
GGAGCACAGTATCCCCAGAGACACTGGCTATCTGTGGACACAAGTCTACCAGCATCTGGAGACCTGTATGCCGAGGAGCTCATGTAGCTGACTGCCTGAGGGGCTGCAGGGTCTAAGGCTGGATTTCAGAAAATGTGCAGCCTACTAGTCATCTCTTTCCTGCATTTGTTCTTAGGCCGCCTCCTCAGGGAGGATGAAGTCTTACAGAACACATTGTTTGGCCTTCAAAGATTTAAGGATCAAGGAATGCAGACAAGCTAATATTTGTTACTTTATTTTATAAAATTGGTTTACATATTTTTTGTTTTGTTTTGTGGTGCTGGGAATCATGGCCAGGACCTTGTGCATACTAAGAACGTGCTATACCACTGAGCTACACCCCAGCCCATGAGACAGGAATCACCATGGTGGAACAGAAAGCTGGAACAACATGACATATTACTTCTCTGCTCTTACACTTTTTTCAACAGACCTATCACATCTTATAAAACCACAGAAGCAGAATGTTTGCATGAAATGGGAAATTATTACCCACAGAAAACCTAAATGAAACCTCTAGTTTTATTTTCTCTTACTAAACATAAAAGCTGCTGATTTTGGAAGTCACATGCCTGGGAAATACATGATTAGTTCCCACTAGCTTTGCTGTAGGTAACGCCACATGTGTGGGTTATAAGAACAGTTGCCTGGGTTACTTCCCAGGGACCTGAAGGCCACTCTTCCTGAAAACACTGACCTTTCCCTTTAGCCTACAGATGTCTGATGAGTGACTACAGTGAAATGAAAGGCTTGGTATCTCTGTCTTCAAATTGTGCCTTTACCCTTTGCTGTAGCCCTTGGATGAGATTCTTTTCAGCTCTACATATCGACATGTTGATTATTAAAAAATGTTTTGTCCAAGATTATAATACAGGATTAACTTGTCAGTTGAAGCTGATGTGTTTTCTTTTTCTTTCCTTCTTGTTTTCTGTTTCCACCCTTACACTTCTTCAAACAGCCACAACCACCTAAAATCCTCCAGTCCTGTCCCAAGGCCCAAGCCTACTAAGGCCAGGATGTTTTTTGGAGGATGATAGTGCCAGCTATACAAAAAATTCAACAGCTCCTAGGATGAGTTGACTCTGATCACCTGGTGGTACAAGTCTTGTACAAGAAGAAACACCTTCTGGAACCATATCACTGGCCAATGAAAATTATTGGACTTTAGCCCACCCTAGTAAATCAATAAAAATGTACCTTGTGTTTGTTTAGAGAGCCACTTGGTTCCTCTGTTAAATGGGATGTCCAGTTGCTGGCTCCCTTCATGAAATGTAGTCAGAGACCATTTCTGGCTTCCTTCAGCTGAAGCCCCAATTTAATTGACACTCCTTACCCCCATAAAGCCCTGCCCATCCAGGAATGTAAGTGCTTGCAGTCCTGCCTCTGGCATCTCCAGATCAAATTACCCAGTCATCTACTCTCATCCTGACTACATGTATTTTGCAAAAACAGTTTAAATATTTCCTAGGTTGTGTGTAGTGGTGTGTGAATCAATGGAACTATGAGTGTGTATGTTGTATGAGTGACATTAAGGGTGGTGACATTAAGGCTGGTTCCTCCCCACCTCTTCTGAAGGTCAGCAATGTCCTCTTCACAGCTCTCTTTGCTGCTAGATAACACCTCTTTGGTCTATCCTGTAAGCTATGGCCTTGCTAATTCCCTGCACAGGAACTTCGAAAGGCTCTTTGCCTGAAGAATTAAAACTTTCACAATCTGACATTGAAGAATTTCCAGAGTATCCTCCCTCTGGATTTTCCAAGTAAATTTCTCACATTTCCTGTGATATCTAGTTTGTTAGTGTAAGGCAGACTGATCATTAATTCCAAAGCACTCTTCAAAGCTCTAATTTTTGCCTATCATGGTCTTCCATCTACCTGAAATGTCTGCCTCTCTTCATCGACATTCAAAATCCTACCCAAAGAGATTCCTGTTTTAAAATAGAGTAAAAACAATGGTGCTCTCTATCTTCACAATTTTCCCCCAAACAGTGACAACAATGAGAAACAAATGCAAATTTCCTCCTTGACAAAGATGACATTTGTAACAAAATCACAAAATATAGTAAACTATAATAATAGTCAAACAAAATAGGAGACTATCTTGAAAGTATTCTGTAGGCTGAAGTGAGTGAAGGTTAATTTCCCCCACTGCTTGTCTATCAGGTGAAAGCAAACATCTCATGGGGAGGATGCCTTTGGGAATGAAGATCCAAGTTCCAAACAAAACTGATAATACATGGTCCTCCAGAAATAGGTGATCTTTCTGAGGGACAAAACTTTAAAAAAAAAAAAAAAAAAAAAGCTTAGTGCAAGAGTTTCTCTGTACCTGATTCATCTTTAAGATAATACAAGGAAAGAATGCTCAAAGGTCGACTCACACAAGCCATATTTTCAGGCTTGAGAAACACTGTAATCTTGCAATCTTGATTGGATTGGGAGAAATCTAAAGTAATATACCCTTAACCTAGTATCTTAGGAGAATTCCTGCATGTTCTAGAACATAGGCCTGCTCTCTCCCCATGAATAACTCCTAAAAATATTGTGCACATGAAGCACATTACCCAAAGACAATAATGGTTTAAAATGTCTGTACAGGAGTAAAGGTAACTTAGTGGTAGAGCACCTATCTAGCACATGTGAGGTCCTGAGTTTAATCCCCAATGCAGAAAAAAAGTATACAGTGATTAAGTGAAGGCCAACAAAAGACTGAGAAATACAACAAAATGGCCTATTATTATAGGGAATATTATAAGGAATATTTCCATGATGCAAAATTTTTTTTTTACATAACAAAATTTATAACTATTTTGAAGTATACGGTTCATCGGGATGAAATACATTCATAATGTGCAACTTACCACTGTTCATCTCCATAACTTTTTTCATTTTAAAAGAGATAAAAACTGAAACTCTACAATCATTAAACATCTAATTCCTTATCTTCACACACACCTGTCCCATCCCATGAAGGAAGGGCCCCCAGGAACATGTAAACATACCAAGGACTCCCAGGAACAAACAGACTTCCCAGTTGAACACCTTTTTATGTGCTTATTGGCCATGCGTGTATCTTCCTTGAATAAATATCTATTCAGATCCTTTGCCTGTTTTTTAAGTCGTTTTTTTATCCTGTTGAGGTGGTTTTGTTTTGCAATATTGGGGTTTGAACCAAGGGGTGTTCTGCCACTAAACTACATCCCCAACCCTTTAAAAAAATTTTATTTTGACACAGGATCTTAATAAGTTGCCTAATCTGGGCTCAAACTTGCAACCCTGTCTCAGCCTCCCAGAATTCTGGGATTTCAAGTGTGTAATACCATACCTGGCTGTTATTGAATTTAAGGAATTCTCTATGCATTCTGGATATTACTATCAGATATGTATTTGCACATATTTTCTCCCATGCTATACTGTTCACCTTTTTTCCTGTTGGTAGTGTCTTTTGATACATAATTTTAAACTGTTTTCATGAAATCTTGTTTATTTTGTTATTTTTGCCTTCAATGTCATATCCGAGGAATTATTACCAAATCCTGTGTCATGAAATTTTTGCTTTATGTTTTCTAGATTTTATATCTGACATTTTAGGTTAGGTCTTTGGTCCATTTTTGGTTCATTTTTGTGTGTAGTGTTAGGTGAGGCCCTATTTCATACTTTTGCCTGTGGATGCCCAGTATTCCTATCACCCTTGTTGGAAAGACTGTCCTTTCCCCATTGGATGATCATGGCACTCATATCAGAAGCTCATTTAACCATATATGTGAGGTTTATTTTTAGTCTGTATTCCATTGGTCTAGATGAGCATCTTCATGCCACTAGCACCACACTGTTTTGATTATTGCAGCTTTGTAATAAGTTCTGAAATCAGGAAGTGTGAGTCCTTCAGCTTTGATCTTTTCAATCTTATTTTGGCTATTTGGAGTCCTGCTACTTTAGAGTTCACTTATTATAAGACTGTGTGTGTGTGACAGAGAGAGGAGAGAGAGAGAGCGTGCTTTATGATTTCTACATATGAGACCATATCATCTGCGAACAAAAAGAATTTTACTTACTCTTTCCCAATTTGGGTATCTTTTATTTCTTTTCTTTGCCTGATTGCTCTGGCTAGAACTCTTAAGTGAAAAAAGTGGTGAAAGCTGACCTCCTTGCCTTGTTCCTGACCTTAGAGGAAAAGCTTTCTGTTTTTCACCATTGACTAAGATATTTGCTGCAGTTTTTCATATATGACTTTTTGTTATTGAGGTAGTTTCCTTCTATTCCTAGTTTGTTTAATGTTTTTATAATGAAGGAGTGTTGAATTTTTCAAAAGCTTTTAGTCTGCATCAGCTGAGATAACCCTGTGGTTTTTTCTTAATTCTGTGGTGCATTGCATTGTATTGAGTTTCAGTGTCAAACCATTCTTGCATTTTGGAAATAAATTTCACTTGGTCACGGTGTACTACCCTTTTAATATGCTGCTGAATTTGGTTTGCTATTATTTTTGCATAGATATTCATAAGAGATACTGGTGAGAAGTTTGCTTGTAGTAACTTTGGCTTCGATATCAGGGTCACATTGGCCTCATAGAATGAGTTAAAAAGTAGTCCCTTCTCTTTAATTCTTGGAAAATTTTGAGAAGAATTGGTATTGGACTCCTTTAAATGTTTGCTGGAATTCACCAGTGAAGTCATCAGTGAAGTCTAAGGTTTTTCTTTTCTGGAGATTTCTGTTTACTGATTCAATCTTTACTAGTTTTAAGTCTATTCTAATTTCCTGTTTCTTTGTGATTTGGTCTTACTATATTTTGTGTTTCTAGGAATGTGTCTAGTATTTTATCTAAGTTGCTCCATTTTTGGCATACAATTGTTTATAATATTCTCATAATCCTCGGTTATTTCTTTAGAGTAACTTTCATTGCTGGTTTTGATAATTTCAGTCCTATCTCCTTTTTCATAGACCATGTAGCTGAAGGCTCATCAGTTTTGTTAATCTTCAAGTAATCTATGGTCTTATTTATTTTCTCTATTTTATCCTATTCTGTTTATTTCTGTTTTATATTTATTATTTCTTTCTATCTGCTAGCTTTAGTTTAGTTTGTTCTTTGTTTTCTAATTTCTTAATTAGTAAAATTAGGTTGTTGACTTGACATCTTCTTTCTAAATATAAATGTTTATGTTGCTATCAATTTCCCCTCAGCACTGCTTTTGTTACATCCCATAAGTTTTAATATATTGTGCTTTTGTTTTTATTCATACTTTAGTAACTATTTTCTAATTTGCTTTATAGTTTTTGATTTCTAACTTCACTCCACAGTGGTTGGAAAAGTTACTTTCTTTGATATGTATCTTTAAAGTCTATTGAGACAATTTGTGACACAACATATGTTCTATGCAGGACATGCCTCGTGTACTTGGGAAGAATATGTATTCTGCTGTTGCTGGGCAGTGTTCATATGTCTGCCAGATCTAGTTGGTTTATTATATTGTTTATGTCCTCCATTTCCTTAATTGTCTTGTGTAGTTGTTCTATCCATTACTGAGAGAGAGAGAGAGAGAGATGTTGAAGTTTCTAATTACTCATGTAAAACTATTTCTGCCTTCAGTTCTTGCTGCATATGTTTTGATGGCCAGTCATTAGGTATAGAAACATTTGTCACTGTTATATCTTCTTTCTGCATCGAACTTTTATAATATATAATATCCTTCTTTTTCTCTTATAACTTTTTCTGATTTAAAATATCAGCTGGGTGTGGTGGGACATGCCTGTAATCCCAGCACTTGGGGAGGCTGAGGCAAGAAGATTCCAAGTTCAGGCCCAGCCTGGGCAATTTAGCAACTTAGCAAGACCTTTCTTAAAATAAAAAAGGGGTCTAAGGATGTGGTTCAGTGCAGAGGCTCTGTGTATAATCTCCAGCACTGCAAACAACAAAAAATGTATATTTTATCTAATTTTAGTATAGCCATCCCTACTCGTTTAGTTACTGTTTTAATGGAATATCTTTACTCTCCTTTCATTACAATGTATCTGTGTTTTTGGATCTGAAATGAGTTTCCTAATCCAACATGTAGTTGGATCATGGATTTGCTTTTTAAAATCTATCCTGCTCTGTCTTTAGGTGCTTAATCTTATATTTAAAATAATTACTGATAAACAGGGACTATTTCTGTCATTTTGATATTTATTTTCTATATGCCTCATAGCATTTTGTCCCTCATTTCCTATATTACTTTCTTTTTTTTGATATCAAAATGTTTAGATTCCATTCTCATTTCCTTTTGTGTATATTCGATAGCTATTTTCATGTGGTTACTACAGGGATTGCATTTAACATCCTACAGTCACACCACTTTAATTGGAATTTATATGAGCTCAATTTCAGTAGCATACAAAAGCTCTCCTTTTTGCAATTCTAGTTGTTACTGTCATAAATTACATCTTTATACATTGAATGCCCAAAACATGAACTATTAATTCTTTTAAATTCATTGGTCTCTTAAATTGTGTAGAAAGCAAAATGTGGATCTACAAACGAAAGTTAACAATACTGGATTTTAAATTAATATTTTTTTAAATGTTAGTTTTTCAAATAATGTAGAATACAAAAAGTAAAGGTACAGTCAGGCATGGTGGCATGTGCTCATAATCCCAGCATTTGGGAGCCTGAGGCAAGAGGATTGCCACAAGTTTGAGACCAGTCTGGACTACATAGTGAGACCTGTCTCAAAAAAAGAAGTTTACTTGTACCTTTAGGTACAAATTGTTATATTAGATTTTATAAGTGTGCATGTATTTGCTTTTATTGAGATTTCTTTCTTCATACAACTAGAAAATATTGTCTAGAAGCCTTTAATTGCAGTGTTCTTTTCATTTTTTAATTAGTATATGTTGTAATACATAATGATTAACATTTACCTTGTGGAATTGTACCTACACATATCACAGTACGCCTTTTTACTTCTCCTTTTCCTTTCCTTCAGCATGATTTTAAGAATTTCTTATCGAGTAAGTCAAATAGTAATAAACTCCTTCAGCTTTTATCTGGGAATATTTAAATTTGTTCCCCACTCTGACATATATTTTTTCTGGATACAGGATTCTAGGTTACTGGGGGGTTTTCTTCTTTTAATACTTTGACTATGTTGTTGACTCCCTGACTCTTCCCTCCAGTTTCTTATAAGAAATTTGCTGACAGTCTTCTTAAAGATCTCTTGTGTGTGATGAGTCACGTATGTTCCTGCTCTCAAGGTTCTCTGTCTTTCAAGTTTGATTATGTTGTGTCTCATTGTAGGTCTCTGAATTCATATGACTTGGAGTTTGCTGAACTTGGTGATTTTACTCACATCTTTCATCAAATTTGGGGAATTTTCAGCCATTATTCCCTCAAATAATGCCACTTTCCCTTCTTCTGAGCCTCCCTCAGAGGGTGTGTTGGTCTGCTTGATGACGTCCTGAAACTCTTTAGGTTTATTCACTTCTCTTCAGTCTTTTTTCTTTTTGTTATCAGGATCTTGTATCTTCAAAGTCCCTCATTCATTCTTTTACGTGCTCCAGTCTGACTTTGATTCCCTCCAATAAAATTTTCATTTCCAATATTCTACTTTTCAGTTCCAGAATTTCTTCCTTGTTTCCTTTTAGGCTTTCTACCCTTTCATCAATATTTCTATTTTATTCATGCATTTAAAAATATTTTTTTCTACATCTTCCTTTAACCCATTAAGCGTCTTTACCTAAGGACTTTTTTTTTTTTTTTTGGTACCAGAGATCGAACTCAGGACCTTGCGCTTTTGAGGCAGGTGCTGGAACCACTGAGCTAAATCCCTGGCCCATCCTTATCTAATATATCTGCCATCAGGTCTTTTTCAGGGACAGTTTCTGTTGGTTTATTTTTTTCTTTCAATAGCCCATACTTCCTTCTTTCTTTGTAAGCCTTATGATTTTGTTGTTGTTGTTGTTGAAAACTCGTCATTTGAGCAGATTGTCTTCTTTCCCTAGGATTTGTTTCTTATTGTTGTAGGCTATATCTACCCCCAGAATCAGACTGAGGTATAGACTTAGGAATTTCTAACCTTTTTATGTAGATCCACAGTCACTAATTGTCCCTCTATATGTTATTGTTTTTTAATATCTTAGTCCTTAATGTCTAGCTCCAAAAAGGGGAAAAAGAAAAAAATGAAGTGGAAAAGAGCACTAGTCCTTTAAGTGGGAGGAAGTGAAAGGACATTGGTTACTTTGTACCTCTGTGATCACAAGCTGCAGTTAGGGCATAGATCCTCGATATTTGGAGGACAGGGCCTTTTTGCCCACCCTGGCTTCCTACAAGCTGTGTGTGGATTGCTCCAAGAATACTACGCTGCCTACCATGTGGCTGAGGAGAGGGGGCCATGGCTGCTCCTGTACTCAGAGCTGAGATTGACCAAGAGTAACTGCAGTGTACTGTCCAAGCGTGGAAGCTGGGAGCCTTCACTAGACTGGAATTCCAAATAGCTACTTCCGCCAGACAGAGTCTGCTGGTGGAACTGCTATCTAGGTGGGAGACAGATTCCTGAAACTTCCTACGCTGTCTTCTTCCTACACCTACCCTTTTCCTACTGAAGTTCAACAGATTAGTGCAAACTATAGCTGAAGGGCCAAACCTGGCTACCTCCTGCTTTTGTATGGCCAGGAAATGAATAACAGCCTGACACTTGAAGTGGTTGATGTGAAAATTGTATGAAGTTCAGATTTCAGTGTCTGTAAGTAGAGTTTTTTGGGACCATCACCATGCTTATTTTGCTGATATATTTTCTATGGCTAAGGCCACTCTCCAGCTATGACAACAGGGTTGAAAAATTGTGATAGAGAGCAAATGGCCTACAGAACCTAAAATATTTCCTATTTGGCCCATTGCAAAAAAATAAATAAATAAAATTTGCCAATCTGTTTTAACCCTTACTGATGGGGTAGCAAGAAATATTTAAGGCTTTCCAGGAAGAACTCATCACAGGGGACGGAAACCTAGAATGTTGACCTGGGTCCAGTGCCACAGCAAATCACCATGAAGGGAAAACTAGTAGTGGCACAGCAGAAAGCTAAAACCTAAAGCCTGTGACCCAGGCTAGAAGGATCCAAAAATGTGAGAGCAACTGAAGAGCAACCTGAGGCCCCAAGCCAGGAGTGTTATAGGTAGAGTGTGTATGGCCAAGAGTTTATTTACCTTTGTTCTTTGTCTTCCCTGAAGAAACCTGCTGCCTAGGAAAAGATCTGAACTATCAGAGATATCACTGGAGCAGGACAAAGGGTTCATTGGACTTTGTGACCATGTGTTTTGAAATAGTCACATGGAAAGGGAGTCTTCCAGCAAAATGGGGTTGCATTTCTAGGCACTGTTGATGGCCTCAGGTACAGGCTCAGCAAAGTGGGTGTCATATGTACCCCAAAGGCCTTATGCTAAAGATTTCGTTTCCAGCTTGTGGTGCTCTTGGTAGAGCCTTTGGTGGGTAGCACGTAGTGGAAGAGAGGTCCCTGGGGGAATGTCCTTGAAGGGAATATTGGAACCTCACCCCTCCCTCCTTCACTTCTGAGTGCCAGATAGGAGCAAATTGATTGCTCACATGCTCCTTGCCATCACGTTCTGCCTCACCACATGCCCCAAACCATGGGGCCAAGCAACCATGGACTGAAACCATGCATCAGATATAAGTCACTCCTTTTTGCAAGTTTTTTTCAGGCTGGGTATAGTGGCTCACATCTGTAATCCTAGCACTCTGGGAGGCAGAGGCAGGAAGATCAATTTGATTTCTGCCTGGGCCACTTAGCAACTCAGTGAGAACCTATCTCAAAAAGTAAAAAAATAAAATAACTGGGGATGTAGCTCAGTGAGAAGGTACTGGGTTTAATTCCTGGTACTGCCACCACTACAGAGAAAAAAGTTGTTTATCTGAAGTATTTTGTCACAGGGACAGAAAGGTGAGTAAGATAGTGGGAAATGGCTGTATTGCCAGATGGATATGAGAAGACAGGAGGGGAGGCTTGGAACTCTAGGGCATTAGAGTCCTACTGAATGTATCAGCCACAGAATCTACACTACACAAGGGATAAGCGAAGAAAGGAGAAGAGAGCCAATTGGCACAAAGGTTGGGCTAGTTGTGGCAAGAGCAGTTGGACAGCAGGGTGGAAGGAGACCTCCAGCTCCTGGTTTTGTGGGAGGAGCTATTTCAACAATCACTGGTGCAGGCTGGGCTCTCTGGGTGGCAGCAGACATGCTTGGGGCAGGTATGTGGTGGTGAGAATTGGGTATCTGATGAGTTATGCATATGGAGGTTAAAAGCATGCAGGATGAAGGCAGGATTTGAAAAGGCAAAGACCAGGTGCCAAAGCCCAAACTGAAAGACAGAAGCTCTGGGAATGCCGCTGATGAAGGGCAGAGGGCGACACACAGTTTGAACAGCATAGGATGGGAGAAAAGTGGCCTGAAAGAGAACAAATAACCACAGTTGTGATAAAAACAGCAGAACCATAGTTGTGAAACAAAAAAAAACAAAAAACAGATTCTCAGAAAATACTAAGGGAGGGTAGGGGCTCAGGCTCATTTACATGAATTGGTCAAGGGAGCCTCACTGGAAAAACAGCATTTAATTGAGAGTGTAGAGAATAAATGGGAAGCTGGCCTCGGAGGAGTTGTGCACCACTGGGAAGCTGAGAGGAGGATCACAAATTCAAGCACTGGGCAACTCAGTGATGTAGAGGCCCTGTCTCAAAATTTAAAAATAAAATAGGGTGTAGCTCAGTGCTAAGACCCTGGCTTCAATCCCCAGTACCAAACAAAAAGATGTTTGGTTTGCCTGTGACTGTTTCAAAATGACACTACAAAAGTAGACATGGCTCCATCAGATGGGAAGAAGAAGGGGAGATTGAGAGAGCAGAAAGGCAGGTGCCCCAGCCAGTGCCGCTGCTGCCACCAAGTTAGGCAGGGGTGCTGGCCTCTCTGTGCCTGCGCAGCTGGGGACAGAGGGGCTGCCTGTGTCGTGCCTGGGACAGCGCCACCAACCAGAGCCACGTGTGGGGGCATAACAGTGATGGTTATTTGGGGAGAGATATTTTCCCTGGTATGGCATCCAAACAAAAAGGATAGCAGGTTCTCTCTTTCTCTCTGTACTTTTTTAATCCTTTCAACAACCTTGTGAGACAAGTTAAAAAAACAAAACTCTGGTTTTCTTTTCCTTCTTTCTCAATCAACACCACCTCATGCCCTGGCTCTCCTTGCATTCTGTGGCTTCCACAAAGAGCCTTTTGTTAAAATGTGGGGCACTCAAAGGCTGGCTACATGTCAAGCTGCCTTTTAATTTATCAAAGCCTCTCTGCGCTCAGGTATTCAGATTTGTATTGCTTCATTTTTTAGGCCAGAAGTTGCTGTGGGAGAGGCCAAGGGTTCAGTGTGAGACTGTGAGATGACTGGCCATGTCAGGGGGCCTCTTGCCCACTGGGCCCTTAGCTGGGCACCATGGTCCCTGAGTGCAGCTCCTAAGGACAGAAGGCTCTCCAGTCTGTAGGTCAGGCCCTGTGGGTCACAGTCAAGTTTCCACATGTGAACCTGAAAGACACGAGTTACCTATACAAGGACATCAGAAGGAGCTGTCTGAAGGAGACAGGAAATACAGTATACCCGCTCCCTCTCTCTTTTATTTTTATTTTTATTTCACCATGCTCTGTTTTGGGAGTACAGTAAGTTGATTTGAATCCATCTTGGAGTCACCAGTGACAACCAGAAAGTGGAGGCACCAGGACCAAGCAGGTGGCAACTGGGCTGAGACACAGAGCAGACAGACCTGGGAGATGGAAAGCATCAGGCACCTGAGGCCCAGCCTGGATTGGCTGGAAGATCAGACTGCTGCCGTCCCTCCAGAGATACCAGCAACTCCAAGGCACTGTCCAGAAGTTTAGGGGACAAAGAACAGCAGGATGGGTGACACAGGTGACCATGTGGACAAGCTGGTTTTTGAGACCATGCAAGACACAGCTATCAGAGGAACTATAGGAAAGACAAAGGACAGTGTGTGCCAGAAGGAGCTCAAACTATCACAAATTGGGTGTTAGGAAGCAAGCAACCTCAGTTTGCTCTCCTTTTAGGCACTCTGACTGCCCTCCTGTGCCACCACTTCTAGTGCACATGGGTTCCTCAGCTCAACCTTCCTGAGGTCTTGGGGGAGGAGCTGTAGGTGGAAGATGAGGCAAGTAGCTGGAAAGACTAGTGATAAGTACATTTATTGATGACCTTCCACATACCATATGTACTCTTCATGCAAGGCGTCCTTTGAAGTAGATCTGCTTATTCCCATATTGTAGATGAAGACCTTGAACTACAGAGAAGTTGTTTACTTGGCCAAGGTCACACAGCTGGTAAGTGGCAAAACCAAGATCCACCCCCTCCCCCTCCTTTTACACGATAGGGAAGAGTATTATTCTTTGGGATCCAGTGGGCAGTGGGTATTTGATGGAGCAATAAAAGATCCCAGGAGTGCATTATTTTTCCTTTAAAATCTTCATATCAATGCCCTGGTCTCCTCTAACCTGCTGACCAGAGGCAGTGGCCACTGTAGAGGAGTCCCTCACCCTCAGAAGGGCAGGAGCCGGCTCCATAAGGCAAACTGGCTCTTCCTGAAACAAGTGCTTGCATTCCACACTCCTGGCTCCAGGAGCTGTTATCAACCTTGCAGAATCAACAACAGCAGCCTAGGCCATAAAAAGATTAGTCTTTGCACTGGGGGCCATTAAGGGGCTCCATCTAAACCTTCAACTCTATCTTGCCAACAAGGTCAACCTCCACTCCTATTCTCTGACACGTCTCTCGTCTCTCGGGTTCTTGGGGCTAAGTCCAACAAACAGGCTGGGAAGAAAGAAAATATCCCAGGGACGTTGACAGCACCCTTGTCAGAGTTAGGCACCTGGATGCCTCAGAGGAGTTGCTGGGGATCTTGGGGATATTTGTTAGAACGTGGACCCCAAAACAAGTTAGAGTAAATTTCTGTAAACCAGGCCCAACAGGGGCTCAGGAAACATCAGGAATTAAGTAGGGAAGATCAGACCACTGTTGCTTCTAGAGATGAAATTGGACTAAGAGACCAAAGGAAAAGAGAACTAGAACTTGAGAGGCTTGATTGACTGTCTCTCTGCGATCCTGTGAATTCTGAAACGTGGTGTTGCCGAACTCTGCAAGCCACTCCACACCACTTGCCCTAAATCCCCCCTCCCATACACATTGTCCATCTTGATTAACACCAGAACCATCCTTTCACTTGGCCAACCCAAAAACTACAGCCTGTCCATGGGAAATCCTGTGGACTCCATTTTCAAGATGGATCCAGAATCTAGTCACTTTAATCACCTTCAAACGCCAGCTACAGGGGCTCTTTCCTGGGTTGCTATAATGGCTTCCTCACTGGGCTCTCTCACTCTTCTTCCTCCTTGGATTATTCTCGTCAGATCAGACACCAGTTGTTTCTTTTTTCTTTTCTTTTTTTTTCTAGGGCACTTTTTAGTGCTGGCCTTGAACTTGCCATCCTCCTGCCTGCGTTGTTAGGATTACAGGTGTACACTGAAACACTCAGCTCAATTTTTCTTTCTTTTTTTTTTAAGCAAAACATATATTGGTACATTTTAGATATACATAATGATAACATTCATTAGAGGGAATTTGTATCTGTACATGGTATATATCTTGCTTCTTCTTTTTTCCATCCCCCAATGTTTCTTCCCCTCCCCTTATTTCCAAAAGCTTTGTTTCCATTTTTTCTTCTATTCTCTTTTTTTGCTTTGTCCCTTCTTACCTTTCTCTCTCCTCCTCCCTTGTTCACCTTCTCATTTCAACATTTTCTTCCATTTCCCAATATCTGTTATACATTCTGGTCCTTATTTCCATTTTCGGTTTCTCACCCCCAGAGAAACAATGTGGTATTTAAACATGTGTGTCTGATTATTTCACTTAAGAGTATGGCCTCAAGGTGCATCCATTTTGCTGGAAATGTCTGAAGCTCATCCTTCTTTATGGCAGAGTAGTACTCCACTGTATAAAAAACTACATCTTCTTTATTTATCAGTTGAGGGGCATTTGGGCTGTTTCCAAGATTTAGCTGTTACAAACTCTGCCTCTATAAAAGTGGGTGCGCATATATCATTGTGGTATGATGCTTTTAATTCTTTTGGAAAGATACCCAGAAGGGGAATAGCTAGGTTAAATGGAACCTCTAGTTTTAGCTTTTTGAGGAATATCCATATTGATTTCCAAAGTATTTGCACCAGTCTACACTCCCACCAACAGTGGAGAAGCATTCCTTTTTCCCTACATCCCTGTCAGCATTTGTTATTGGCTTATTTCTTGATAACAGCCATTCTTTCTGGAGTGAGATGGAATCTCAGCATTGTTTTAATTTGCATCTCTCAAATAAGCAGTGATGTTGAACATTTTTTCATATATTTGCCATTTTTAATTCTTAATCTGAGAAGTGTGTATTCATTTCAGATGCCCATTTTTGGATTGGGTCTTTAAATTTGGGGGGGTCTGATTTTTTTGAGTTTTTTTATATATTCTAGATAGCAGTCCTTTGTATGAGGAACAGCTGGAAAAATTTTTTCCCACACTGTGGGTTGTGTCTTCACTCTGTTGGTTGTTTCTTTTGCTGTGCAAAAAACTTTTTATTAAGATGAGATCCCACTTGTTGATTCTTTGTGATATTTCCTGTGCAACTGGGGTTTTGTCCATAAAGTCTTTGCCTACACCAATGTCTTTAAGAGTTTTACTTATTTTGTCTTCCAGCAGATTTAGAGTTTTTGCTTTAATATTTAGATCTTTGGGCTGGGGATTTAGCTCAGTGGTTCCACTGCCTGCCTCACAAGCACAAGGTCCCGAGTTCGAACCCTGGTACAGAAAAAAAAAATTTAGATCTTTGATGCATTTTGATTTTAGTTTAGTGCATGGGGAAAGATATGGGTCTAGTTTTAATCTTTGGTATGTGGAAAGCCAGTTTTTTCAGCACCATTTATTAAAGAGGCTATGTAACTATTTAAAACAAATGTTAATGGACATAAAAATCAAATAAGCATTAATACAATTCTAATGGGGGACCTCAATACCAAACTGTCACAAATAGATCCACTGGACAAAAAATCAACAAAGAAATACCAGAACTGAACCAAACTTTTGAACAGATGGACTTAGTAGATGTCTACAGTGTTCCAAGCCTGTAACACCAGAATATGTGTGCTCAGCTGCACATGGGACGTTCTCCAAAATATACCACATACTAGCTCATAGAACATGTTTAAGTAAATGCAAAGGAACTGAAATTATCCCATGCATATTATCAGACCATGGTGCAGTGGAATTGGAAATCAATGGCAAAAGAAAACACAAGAACTTTATAAACACATGGAAATTAACACCCTCCTGCACAACCAATGGATCGGATGAAATTAAAGAAGAAATTAGATAGTTTCTACAATTAAACAATAATGCTAATACAACATATTGGAACTTATGGAACTCAATGAAAGCCGTCCTACAAGATAAATTTATAGAGGTGAATTCCCATATGAGAAAAACAGAGCAAGCGTGAATAAACAACCTAATGTTGAACCTCAAGCTTCTAGAAAAAGAAGAGAAAACCAAGCCCAAAGCTCATATGAGGGAGGAAATTATAAAGATAAGAGCAGAAATTAATGCAGTGGAGGCTAAGAAAACAAAGAATCAATGAATCAACTAGTTGGTTCTATTTTTATTTTGGTACCCAGGATCGAACTCGGGTCCTTGTGCTTGTGCAACAGGCGGCAAAACCAACGAGTTGGTTCTTTGAAAGATTAAATAAAATTGACAAACCCTTAGCCAACCTTATCAAAAAAGGAAATACTCAAATTTATGCAATTAGGAATGAAAAGGGTGAAATCATAACAGATCCTGTGGAAATCCAGAAGATCACTAATACCTACTTCAAGAACCTGTACTATAATAAGATAGAGAACACAGAAGAAATGGACAGATTCCTAGATACATATGAATTACCAAAGCTGAATCAAGAAGATACGAAAATTCTAAATAAACCAATATCTGTCAGTGGAATTGAAAATGTAATTAAAACGCTGCCAACAAAGAAAAGCCCAGGTCCTGATGGATTCACTGCTAAATTCCACAAGAAATTTAGAGAAGACCTAATTCTGCTACTTCTCAAGCTCTTTAATGAAATTGAAAGGGAAGCAATACTCCCAAATTCATTCCTGGAAGCAAGCATTACCCTGATACCAAAACCAGAGAAAAATTAACCAAAAAAGAGAACTACAGGCCAATCTCCCTCATGAACACAGATGCAAAAGACCTCAATATGATACTGGCAAACAGAATGCAGCAAATCATCAAGAAGATTATACACCATGACCAAGTAGGATTCATCCCAGGGAAGCAAGGATGGTTCGACGTACAGAAATCAATAAATGTAATACTCATCGACAGAGCCAAGGACAAAAACTATATGATCATCTCAATAGATGCAGAAAAAGGATTTGACAAAGCCCAACACATATTCCTGATAAAAAAAACCCTGCAGCAAATTGGAATAGATGGTCTTTATCTCAATCTGATAAAAGCCATCTATGACAAACCAACAGCCAATATCATACTAAGTGGTCAAAAACTGAAAGTGTTCATTCTAAAATCAGGAATAAGACAAGGATGTCTACTGTCACCGCTCTCATTCTGGAAGCATTAGAGAAATCAGACAAGAGAAAGAAATAAAAGGAGTAAGGATAGGAAAGGAAAAAGTTAAATTATCATTCTTTTGGGATGACATGATAGTCTACATAGAAGACCCCAAAAACTCAAACAAACTTCTAGATTTAATAACCAAATTCAGTAGCGTAGCTGGATACAAAGTCAACACTCAAAAATCAATAGCATTCTTATACACGAATAACAAACTCACTGAGAGAGAAATTAAGGAAACAACAGCCTTCAAAATAGCATCCAACAAAATGAAATATCTAGAAATAAATCTAATGAAGGAAGTAAAAGACCTTTACATGAAAAACTATAGTACTCTGAAAAAGGAGATTGAAGAGGGTATCAGAAAATGACCATACTCCCAAATATAAGAAAAATGGCCATACTCAGATTGTTACACACATTTAATGCAATCCTGATCAAAATTCCAACAACATATCTCACAGAAATAGAAAAAACAATCCTAAAACTCATTTGGAACCAGAAGAGACCTAGAATAGCAACAGCAATTCTGGGCAACAAAGGCAAGGCAGGGGGCATCACAATTCCTGACTTGAAATTATACTACAGAGCTACTATGATAAAAACCACATGGTACTGGCAAAAAAACCAGACCCGAGAGTCAGTGGAACAGATTAGAAGATGCAGAAACAACTTCAGATATACTCAGCTACCTTATCTTTAACAAAGGAGCCAAACACCTTCAATTTTTTTCTCTCTCTCTTTTCTTTTTCTTTTTTCTTTTTGGTGGTAGTGGTGAGGATACTGGGGTTTGAACCCAGGCCTTCCCACTGAGCTATATCCCTTGCCTTCTCTTATTTTGTATTTTGAGACAAGGTCTGGCTAAGATGCTAAGTTGCCCAGGTGGGGTTCAAACTTGCTATCCTCCTGCCTCAGCCTATCAGAATGTTGACATTATAGGAATGTGCCACCACACCCAACTGCAAAGTGTCTGTTACTGTCCTCTCCTCATGAAACTTCCATGACTCCCTGCTGCCTGTTTCCCCATGGAATTCCTGGTGCACTTGGTGTCACACACACACACACACACGCACACACACACACACGTTGTCTCTTCCTCTCCTACTCCTGCCCACCTTGTCCACTAACTCCTCCAACCCTAGCCTCTTTTCCTTCTCTGAATATGCTAATGTGCATGCTCCTACCTCAGAGCCTTTTACTTGCTGTTATCTCTGCCTCAGATGCTCTTCCCTTCTTCCTCCAAACATCACAAAATGTTTACAAATTATTTGACTCTCTTCCCTTTTAGAGTGTAATTCATGCCCTTTTGTGGTTTGATCCTAAGGGCTGGAATAAAGCAGAAGTGATGGTGCAGGATTTCAGAGGCTATGTCATAAAAAGCCCAGTGGCTTCCCTTACATCTGACTCCCTTGGATGGCTCGTGCTAGGGGAAGCCAGCTCCCAAATCATGAGGGCATCAAGGCAGCTCTGGGAACAGAGAAACAGGCCACCTGCGTACAGCTTCTGTGTGAGCCATGCCAGAAGCAGACCCTCTGCTTGTCATGCACACCTTCACACACCTGCTGCCCTGGCCAGCTGCTTGCTCCACTGCAGCCTCCCGAGAGCCCTCCAACCAGAACCACCCAGATTCCTGGCCCCAAGACACCCAGAGATAGTCAGCCTTTGTTGTTTGAAGCTTCTAAGTTTTGGGGCAATGTTATGCAATGGTAGATAATATGGTGCTTCCTCATTCCTCATTCCCATCAAGCTTCACCTGCAGTGTTACTTTCCTAGATGCCTTCCTTACCTGGTTGTTTAAAAATTGGAATTTCTACAGCAAGTTGAATCTCCATCTGTGATTCATTGCTCTCCATAGCCTTCGATAATCTGTTGTCCTCTCCTTATTGGAGTACCATAAGTTCCTTGGAGGCAAAAGATTTTTCTGTCTTGTATCTTGGTATGTGGTAAGTGCTCAGTAAATATGTGCGGAATAAATAAACACACGCAGCAGGGTCATTCTTCTATAACCCGTGATTGAATCTGAGGCTCCCATTTTTAAATCTTGTTCCAATGTGATTTTTCATTCTTAAATCTAGTTTATTAGTACATGTGTGTAGTGCATAATGTTTACACTCCTTGTATGGAGTTAGTACATGTACATAACACATCTTTTTTCATCCCCTTTTTCTTCCCTTTCTTTCCCCTTCCTTACCCACCCTTAAATCCCTTTTCCTTTAAGAGAGATCATTTCCTAACTTACTATTATCTATCCTTTATTTTGATCTTTATTTTTACTCTGGCTTTCTCATGTAAGAGGAGAAGCCATGTGATATTTAAACTTGTGTGTCTGATTTGTTTTATTTAACATTATGGTCTCAAGGTACATCCATTTTCCTACAAATGACCAAGTTCATGCTTCTTTATGGCAGAATAGTACCCCATTGTGTATAAATTCCACATTTTCTTAATCCATTCCCCTGTTGATGGATATACAGCCTGCTTCCAAGATTTAGCTATTATGAATTGTGCTGCTGTAAACATGGGTGAGCATACATCACTATAATATGATGTCTTTAACTTGGGAAGATACCTACAACCGCTACAGAAATCAATATGGAGGTGCTATTTTTTTCTAAGGATTCATTTTGGGCTTTTTTCCCCCTTCACTGTCACACAGTCTGGGAAAGGCCACTTGGTTTGGGATAGTGACAAGGCCATCCATCTTCTTTCCTAGACTAGGTTTGCTATAAGGACAAGCACCTTGAAGCCAGGTGGGTTATGTCTTTTGTACTTGACCGATGATCAGTTTCCAAGGTGCTGAATCTAGTCAAATGGATTCCAAAAGACACAAACAGTCCAAGCAGCAGCTATCCCAAGGGGAAGCTAATCTGATCGCCCTTGTTGGCGGGACATTCAGCTCTGTCATGGGTGGCGAGCCCGCAGTCATGTGGTACCAGTGCTGCAGCTGTATCAACAGGTCTGTGGCAGGTCTGCAGCAGGTCTGCACAGAACATAGCCAGAGACTGACTTTCAAATAAAGGAGAAAGAACAAGTAGGTAAAGGAACCAGGAACTCTTTTGTATGATGAAGAGTTGTTGGCAGGCCTGGATCAGAGGAGACAAATCCTATAATGAGGGCCTGAGTTCTTAGAAAGCCCAGGGCCTGCTCAGGTTGTATAATCGCCTCTGCTGGTTATTTGGTCACCAGCTGGGCGTACATATCTTGGTGCCCTTCCAAAAGGTGGTACATCTTGACACTTTGACCAGAGGACCTCCACCCCAGCCTTGGATGACTGCGATGTCCTGGGATACAGTGTCTGCATTGTTACGATGGTCTGTACTGATCCCTCACGTGGTAACACAACAGCATGTAATAAAAAGGTGGCTTTGGAATTCACTGTATTGCATGTCCTTTGGGTGACAGGTGAACTCAGGGAGGGACCTGGGCAGTTGGGAACTGGGCAGTTAGGAACTGCGGCTCAGGCCTTACTTCACATCAACCAGCTATGGAGCGTGCCTCATCTCTCCAGGTCTTCTGCCCTCAACTGAAAAATGGCTGCTTTTCTACCTCCCCTCTCTCTTTCTGGTTCCATTTTTTTCTGAGCTGCTGGAAACACTGAGAAAAGAACCATGAGTGGCAGCTCAAGCGCAGAATCTGTGCAGGGCCAGGGCTGTTGAATGTTACTATTATTTGTTATGCTAGTCATCAGCTGTTGTTTAGTTAAGGCTGGTATTCCCATTGGCCCAGGGTACTATGGCTGTGAGAAAGTCCACTTCAGGACCCCTGAGGGAAGTTTCCTCCACATTCCTGGGATTGGAATTGTCCAGTATGACTCTGGTGATCCCCAACTCCCCCACATCCCACCTCTCCCTCTGACCCCTTCTTTACTAGTCTCTTCTTACCTCTGGAAATTAGCAAAGTCTAACTCATACTTCACCCTCGGTGTCAAGCACTTGCAAATAGCTTGCTGTATCAGATAGGTAATTTTAAAAAGGCTAATCCAATGGGCGTAGCTCTGGAGAGGATTTTAAGGAGGGGGACAGGAAGCCAGAGAGAAAAGTCCTGGGCTGGGAAGTCCCCAGGGCTCAGGTGCCTCTGACTTGACTCACCTTCGGCAGCACCTTGCCCTCTAGTGTGGAAACGGCACGGGTGGATCCTTGTCACGGGACAGGTTACAAACAGCACAGGGATTAGCAAGCCCATCCCCATACTCCAGGTTCAAGGGCAGGGAAAGTTACCAGTTTAATTCCGGCTGCTCACTGGCGGTAGAGCACCAGGAGGGTGTGCGTATAGGTGCCAGCACAGAAGGGACAGGGGTCACTGGGCACAGGGCTTGCTTCAGTTTCGGCGCTGGGACATCAGGCCTGAGTGGATCTGGTATGGAAGACCTCTGTCTCACACTGTAAAGGGACGTTAGTGTCTCCATATTCTGTTCACAGGGAGCTCACAGCGAGGCGCTTTCGCCAGTGACCCCAGTGAAGTTCTCCGGGGTAGCAGCAGGCCCACAGGGCCACTGGGCTCACCGCCCAAGACTGCGCGGTGACCCTGGCTTTGGCGGCGGGAACTCGGGGACTCTTTTCCAGGGCCGCGCCCGCAGGGTGGCCACTTCTTTCCCTCTCCCGCCGCTTTCTCCCGCCTCCCGGGGTTGGGCGCTCTGGTCCTTGACGAGGACCTTGGAGGAGACAGGCTCCCCTCCCAGTTGCTGGCTTCCAGGCCGGCGCCGCGCGCAGATCAGGCAGCCAAGGGGACAATCTCTTAGCGCCGGGGCCCCCTGCCTGGCCTGCGGGCCGGGGAGGCGCTGAGCGTGCCCATCTCCCCCCCGGATTCCTGGCACGCGGTCATGGGCGCGGAAGCAGCCCCCAGCTGTCGGCCGGGTGCAGGGCGCTCCCTCGTCCCCGAGGGGCAGCATCCAGTGGCAGCCAGCGCTCGCCCGCCCGCCCCGCTCCGCCCTTCCGGGCCCCCGCGCCCTCTGGGCATCGCCTTCCAGTCCCCAGGCCTGGAGAGCAGAGGGGCGTGCGCGGGTTGGCTGGCGTCCAGGACGCCGATGCGGTGGTGGCGCCGCGCCCTACACAGTGCACACAGCAGCGCAGCGAGCCGAGTGCAGGCAGCCCCGGCTCAGGTAAGCGGCTGCAGGCCCGCGGTTCCTGCGCCCCGAGTGGCAGTGTGGGGGTGCCGGGGACCCTGTTCTCCACCCTCGCCCCGGGAACCACGCGTCCAGACCCTAGGGGCTGCCCGAAAACCCACAGAACTCTTTTCTACAGAAGATCTTTGTCTCTCGTTACCTCGCTCGCCAAACCCACTAGAACTTTGGGCCTGGAGAGATGCTGTTGATTTAGAAATGTCTTTTGAAAATTTGGCTCTCGTGAGGGGAATTTGGCTTTGGGGAAATTAAGTTTAGATTGGTATTTGGAAATGTTTTAATTTTCTGTTAGTGTGGCAGTCTCAGTGTGTCCCTTTGTGAGTGTGAGAGTGTGTGTGTGTGGAGGCCCGAGGCTACCATAACACTTTTGGATCAGGTGTTCTTTCTGCTAGACCAGGGAAAAGAAGTCCAATTTGGGGCATGTTTATTTTATTGGTGTTTGAGAATTTGTCTTCCCACAGGTGAAGTCTGGTGACTCACTGCAAAGTTAAAATACCAGGAATACAGTGACTTTCAGATAGGAGTTTGTAGCTGAGAATCACCCTTATGTCCCAAATCGGCAAAGGAAATATAGGATGGGGGGGGGGAGTTTTTACACTAGTGCATTACTTTAAGCCTTTCTCTCAGCTTAACAACATCTTCATAAAGCGTGGTTTTTCCAAGTGTGAGGTGAAAGCTTATTTGCCTGCTGTATTTCCCATTTTTCTCTGACTTCCTTCTGATTCTATCATACTTTTTCCTGGAAAAGTACTTCCTGGGATACAATCAGCTGTCTGCTTTTTTTTTTTTTTTAACCTAATCAGTCCTTCCTTCCTTCCACATGGTCTTGGTTTGTCAAGATGGTCTTGACCTTAGAGCCTCAGTCTCGCACTCCTCAGTGTGTGATCAAGGATTGGGGGAGCACAAATATTTTTACAAGTTTTCTTTCCTTGTGTAAGTTGGCTTGTCTTTTCGAGTCCCCCACTTAAAATCTCTAAAGATAACTGGATGATAGAGTCAGCACTGTGTAAACTAGACAGCTCTTGACCAACTATTTGATAAATGTAAATATAATACCTTTGGAGCACAGGGCTCTCTGGTGATTTTCTGGCAAGTGCTTTCCCAGTTGGTTCCACTTGTATTCTTTCAGAGTCAATTTCTCCTGCCTTTTTAGTGCTTTGTAACTGGTGATTTTGTTGGCTACTTATTTTCACTGAGTGTAACCTCTTTGTGGAAGTGGGTGGCAGTGTGAAGGAGGGTGAGTAGAAGCCACCTGCTTTAAGGTACTTGCTATTTTGGAGATGGGGCTCCACTTGCTCTGCAGGGTCATCCCAGGCCCCCAGGCACCTGTGTGTGTGTGTGTGTGTGCAGTCCCAGTGTAAGCCTGTCTTTCCCTTCTGTTGAGACTGCTTGACTTGGATCTTCTGTAGATGGAGCCTTAGAATAATGCATGAAATGAAAAGCTGCTGAAGTCTAAAACAGGAAATGGAACTGAACAAAAATTTACTGACTTGGAAATGCTCAGAGCAGCTTTGATGAAGTGTGGGGCATGGCAAATCAGCAACCCCCGTGGTTCTTCCCTCTTTCCCCACTGTCTTATTTTTGCCTGGGGGAGTGAGTTTGTAAGACTCCCAAACAGGAAAAGCCACACCCAGTTTTATTTTATTTTATTTTTACAATACTCTTATCTCGGATGCATGGTCATTGAATTTTCCCCCTTTTTTTGAGTATCTCCATAAAATTTCACATTTAGGAGTTTCTGAATGCCAGTGCTTCTGACTCAGAAACCAACTCATTGTTCTACAGTGTATGATTTCATCCTAGGGTGATTTCTGAAATGGCCAGCAAAAGAACAGGGCTGGTCAGAAAGACGTGTGCCCACTTTAATGAGGCATTTGTTTGTGTTTGCAGATTTCTGAAGCCAGTTGGAGTGAAAGAAACCCATCCCATCTCACCTCCGGGAAGGAACCTTTTCTGACCATGTCTTCCATAGCCATTGCTGAACCAGATGGGGATGAGCAGGACAGGGGTGCCAGCAAGCTCATTTTCTTCCTCTTTGTCTTTGGCGCTGTCCTGTTGTGTGTGGGACTCCTGCTCTCCATCTTTGGGTACCAGGCATGCCAATATGAACCTCTCCCAGACTGCAACATGGTGCTGAAGATTGCTGGGCCCTCATGTGCAGTGATAGGGCTCGGTGCTGTGATCCTGGCCCGCTCCCGGGCAAGACTTCAGCTCCTGGTGAGAAGGCGGCAAGGCAACCAGGTCGACTCTGACCAAGCTTTCCTCTGTGGAGAGAGCCGCCAGTTTGCCCAGTGCCTGATCTTTGGGTTTCTGTTTTTGACAAGTGGCCTGCTCGTTAGCATCCTGGGCATTTGGGTCCCTGGATGTAGCTCAGACTGGGCACAGGACCTGCTGAATGAGACGGACACTATCAGTGCAGAGCCCCAGATCTGTGGGTTCCTTTCCCTGCAGATCATGGGGCCTTTGATTGTGCTCATGGGATTGTGTTTCTTTGTGGTTGCCCATGTTAAGAAGAAAAACAACTTGAGTGTGAGCCAGGATGCCTCTGAAAGTGAAGAGGGACATGGCCCCAGCACAGAGCCTGTCCAGGTCACTGTAGGTGAGTGCAGTTGTTCCTGCCCTTGTTCATATCACCACAGCTGTTGCTTCAAGTCTTCCCTGGGCTGGTCTGATTTAGGCAGTCTGTCCCAAGTCTTCTCTCCCATGCATACACACATACCCACACACACATCCTTCATGTACACGTAGTATATTGCCCTGGAAGCCCCACAGGAATCCTTGTGCACATTATTTCCTCCCAATTATTTAGCAAAAGGAATGGGACATCTAACTGGTGACCTTGACTGAGGTCATAAGGCAAACTAAGAGAAGTAAGAAGAATCATGAACACCGCCTTAGAGCCTTCCATCACACCGAGTAACTTCTACTTCCCTGTTATTCTCACACTGAAACCTGTAGCACTCTCTGTTGTGGGACAATTCTGGCCATCACTGGCCAGCTGTTCTTGATAAATCCTTAACCTCCCCTGGCTTAGTTTATATATCTGTAAAAATGAACATTGCAATTTTTTGATTCCGTCCAGCATGAGCATCCTAGGAGTCCAAGTCTGTCCCAAGTCCATCGGTCTTCAGATGGTTTGCTGCGGGGGGCGGGGGGGGGAGGTCTGTACTGCTTTCCAGTCTGTTCTTCACTTTCTGTAACTTCATCCTTGGATGCAGGGATGGCCAAGGTTTGGAAGCAATGGCACAGACTGAGATGAGGTGGGCCACAGCAGTTCTGTCTTCCATAGAATGCCTAGAAATTCCTTTGGGTCCCTGGATTCTGCAGAAGGAGTGGATCACCATTTCCCAGAGGGCCTCCCTCCCAGCTCTGTTGCTGGCTTTGACATCAGCTGCACACACTCAGGGAAAACTTCATCTACTCATTTGCAAGTCCCATTTTATTTCAGCCTACTGCTTTGGAAAGGTTAAAGCTCTGATGTCACAGCCTTGGCATTTAAAAGACTGGGTTAAAAGGGCTCCAGGGCAGAAGTGGTAGAAGGTACAGAGAAGTGTGACAGGTGAGGTGTTCCTGGGCTGGGGCTTTCTGCTGTAAACTGCTGCATTCACTTGCTGGCTACAGAATGGAAGACGGAGCCACTGCTGGCTTGGCGTGGCAGCAGCCTTGGAGGGGAGAACACTTGGATTTGAGCCAGAGCAGATGCTCTCATTTCACTTACACATGCATTTATGTTTATGGTGACAGCAGAAATATTAATTATATATTAACCACTTACAGAGGGTCTATTTCTGGGCCAAATGCCCTCTAGGTGTTTTAATGGGCCCACTGTGCCAAAGCGAGATATCTACAGCAGACCAGTAAGGCTGACTTACTATCTCCTGGTTGGCTATGAAGAAAGGGAGGGATGGAGATAGCAAATAACTGTCCCAAGGTCACAAATGAGCAAGTGGCAGAGAAGCATCCAGACCCAGGTGGGTGGGTGGTGCACAGCACATCCTGGCACAGCGCCCTTGCCTGAGCACTGGGGTGTGATTATTCATCCTTTACCAGGTCCTTTTAGTACTTATTACTTGAGAAAAAGGCTCCCCCAGTGCTACAGATGATCTCAGACCTTTTGGGGAGCACACTGGGGCATAAAGCAATTCGTGGGGTGCTTAACCTGTTGGAGCTTTGGAGGAAGCTCTTTGGGTTTGCTAGCAGGGCAGTTTGAAGCCCAGCCTCCCACCTGGTGTCTGGAATTGGGTGCAGGAAGGGAGCAGAGTGGCAGCTGCTGTTCCTGGACAGGGTCAGGTGTCAGTGTCCTGAATCTGGCTGTGATAGTTCACAACCTTTTCCATTTAACCCATCAAATCTGGGAAATGGCATCACTCTTCTCCCCGTGGAGGCCGTGGGAGAGTTTATGTGTTAGGGCGCTCTCTCTACAGTGGACGTGCTCAGTGCTAGATCTTGGGCACACCAGCAGGTTGTATGAGACAGCTTCCTCCTGCAGACGTGGATGGTGTCACTGCTTAGAGGACAACAGGTTCTGAAAGGTGTAGTGAAAGGGGAAGCTGGGAGACAGGAGCTGGCAAGATGTGGATGCCTGCTGATTGGGTAGTGGGATGGCGCCCTTGGAGATAACAGGGCCACTCGGAGCATTTCCTTGTTTGTTTTTGACAGGTGACTGCCTGCCCTGGAGGCTTGTTTCACACATCCTGCATTCTGCCATTGTGTAATTAAAGTGAACACTCTCAGCCCTAATTCCTTTGACCTACTGAGACCTTTTAGCAGCTTAAAAAGCTAGACCCAAGAGAGCCCTTGTGCTTTATCAGGTTGAGATTAGAGGGCTGTATTTTAAGATGTAATTGCCATTTGTTTGCAGACAGGAGATGGAGTTAATGCATTTTCTGAAAGATTGAGTTATCTGTGGGGTTGTGATTGAGGCTTCAGGCTAGAGACTGCCAGTGGGAGTATAGTACTTCCAAGTGTGCTCTGAGGCAGGCACTGTTCCCCTGCTGGTGACAGCTGTGGCAGCTGAGGCCCAGAGAGGTCAGAGAGTGTGTTCAGGGCCATGCTGGGTTGGTCATTGGCAGATGGAACTCCTTTGCCTTTAAAGAACCTGTCAGATTTGCCACCAGTACCAACCAGTCTTCTCCCCAGGCAGAAATAAGTTCTCTCTCCTCCTCCATTCTTCATGGTGTGACCGCCTTAGCAGAGGCCTTCCTTGAACCTGTAGTAGTGGGGCTGCGACACACCTAGAATGTTCTGGGCACCTCCTTTGCTGCAGTGCATTGGAGTCCCAACATACTAGAATGGAAGTACAAGTTAGAGCTTGGTCCCTACTTTCTCCTGAAAACACGTGGATGTGTTCTGGAGCTAACAATAGCAACAGAAATACAAAAACCCAGCTTCCCTTTGAGTTTGACCTTCATCTGTGCAGCTTGGGTAAGTTTTGGTGGGCTGACTGGCAGAGCATGGGTTATTGTCATGTTCAGAGGCTAGAACTACATTTGAGGAACTGACCCTTTACCCCAAAACTGGCTTTTGATTAAAACCATCAGGTGAACATGAGGTAAACATTTCCTGTTCCAGCAGTAAACATTTCCTGCTCAAGGTGAGGGAGCTTGTTAGCAAGTGCCGCACATGAGTGTGTCAGCTCACACTCGCCAGGAAAGAGAGGCCGTGTCCATACTGTGATGAGGAGCACTCGGGCTCTGAAATATAGGTTCACTTTTTAAAATTTGCAGCAAAATATATGTAACATAAAATTTACCATTTTAACCATTTTCAAATGTATGATTCAGTGGCATTAAATGCATTCATAGTGTTGTACAACTGTCATCCCTGTCACTTTGCAGAATTTTTTCCATCATCTCAAACAGAAATTTCCCCTTCCATTCCCCTCTCCAGCCTCATCCCAGCCCCTGGTAGCCTGTTCTACTTTACACATAAAATGGATAGGACTACTTTTTAATTCTGGTGTGAGGAGCAACTGTTTTGACATTTGATTGTATATAGATGGAACTAATGTTAGAATCAGTTTATTTTGCTCTAGGTAATTTGCCTCCATTTATTACCCCTCTGTCTTCAACCAAATATTGTGTTTCCCCAGGTGACTCGGTGATAATATTCCCGCCCCCTCCACCACCATACTTTCCTGAGTCTTCCACATCTGCAGGAAGTCAAAGTCCTGGGGCCAACAGCTTGCTGCCCACTGACAGCCCTCCTCCCTATTTCAGCCTTTTCAGCCATGGGTAAGACTTCCCCTTGGGATCTCAGAGTGGGCTTGTGTGAACTTCTCAGGCATAGGCCTAAACTTGGACCAAACTAGCTTTAGGGCTGAGGTACAACAACAGTAAGTATTAGACTATCGAGTATCTCGTTTGCTGGTATTATGTTAGGATTGTTGCCTTGACATTAACAGTACTTATCAGGAAGCTTTGGGCAGCACTAAGTTAAGTGATAGAGTGGTTAAACTGGGGAAATAGGACTCCTTTTCCAGTCTCTATGCACTCCTAGCAGAGGTGGCCCTCAAAATGTCTCAAAGCCCATCAGTCAGACTGAACCCTGCAGCACTGGCTGGGGGACCCTTCCATGTTAGAGATCACTGCTTTAGATTCTGGGGAGGTTTGGGACCCCCCAGCTGGTACAGAAAATTTCAGTGCTCTGACGGAGGAGCTTGGGTGACTGGCTAAAGTCAGTGCCAGTGTCTCAGCTGGTCAGGGAGCTCCCTGGTCCTCTGAGCCTTCAAAGGTTGACCAAGGAGAAGCCTGAGGCCCACACCCCAGTCCACTGAAATGGGGCAGGTCTGAGGCCTTGGGAGACTGGAGCAGCAAGAGGGTCACCTGCCACCCGGTGTTGAGGAAGAGGGGGCTCTCCAGGGTGAGCTGTGGGGCAATGGAGAGGTCCCCAACTGTGAAGGAGGTGGAGACCAGCTCACTAGGCTGGGAGAAGGCCCGGCTGGCTGGAGGTCGAGCGACAGTGAGGGGCGATGTTAGAGGGAGACTGGAAGGGGCTGGGTCTTATGAAAGAGTGGAAGCACAGAGATGTTCTGGAAACCAGGAGGGCAAAGAGTCAGAGTGCTGCAGACAGCAGGGGAGGCAGGTATGCCCAGAAGGAGTTCTGGGAAGTGCCAGGCAGGGGAGGGCTTTTGCAGCCCCCAGAAACGTGGCCCAGGGGAAGCAGTGCCAGAGAAGGCACTGGGAACATCTTCCCAAAGGAGATGCCAGGGAGAAGAAGGGAGGGAAGCATTGCTGGGAAAGGTCGCAGGACAAAGGAGAAGAGGTCGGTAGGACCTGGTGAGATCGGCTTTCCTGACCAGGAAATGATGCTGTTTTGAGAGCAAGGGAAGTGAGGTTCACAGGCCCTGGTGACCACTTCTGGGAATAGCTACTAACTTCTTTGTGTTTAAGGTCCACTTTCTACCTCCTCAACTCCAGGGAGCACCCTGTGGAGTCAGGAGCTCTCTGCGCCCCCTCTTCCCTCAGGTAGAGCAGGCCATGGTGTGTGGGACCTAGACACAGGGGCTGGGGTACACCTGTCTTAAGGTTCTGGAGGGAGTGGAGCTGTGTAGAGACTCTTTTTCCAAAAAAGTAGGGGGCCAGTTACCAGAAGAGGTGGAGAGACAGGTGCCAGGTGAGGATGGAGGGGGCAGGCAAACTTCACAAGGGTGGGCAGTGAGCAAGTGAATGGAGGAGTCATCCTGTGGAGAGAAAGGCCGGGTTTTGGCTAGACATTTGAGAGTTCTAGTAATGAATTTTTTATTTTTTCCTCTCGGAAGACAAAGTTCCCTGAACCCTAAAATTGATGTCTACTGACATAAAATAAACTGCTGCTGCTGTACATGCATTCTATTTGGCTGCATCTAGACTTTTGAACTCAGTGCCTTTTCAGCGACAGAGAATGACAACAGGAGCAAGTCTGTCTTAATGTTACAAGCAGCTCTAAGAAAAGTAAGGGGTGAGGAATAAAACAGACCTATAAAAAGTCGAATGTGGAGGAAATTACCCCTTAGACCCAGGCAGATACTCCTAAATGCCTGTCATTAAGCCTGTGAAAGGAACCTAGTACTTATGGATGTCACTGTTTTCATCTTCTCCCCTTCTTGGTCCCTGTCCTTCTTTTCAGCAGGACCTCAGCCCTTGAGAACCAGGACACAGCCCATGAGCAAGAGCATGAATTTGTATACACCATTTCTGGGCCTCACTCGCCTCCTGAGATCACACATGCTCCGAGAGTTTTATTGGAATTGCCCCCGAGATATGAGGAGAAAGAAACTCCCACAGCCACATCTTTGTCTCTACCTTCTGAGCTTTCTGCACCATGAACTTTGGACTCCAGGGCAGTTTTATATATCATGGGACACTTTTATTTAACTTGTTTTTTAATAAAAAAAAATGTGATAGCTTTGGCTGTGTTCCCATTTTCTGGTACAATGTCCACAGAAGTGACCAACCTTCCAGGTTAGATTCCAGATTATGGGAAAAGCATTGTCCCTGCTGGCCAGACATGGCACACTGTCTTCTCAGTCTTGGGAGTAGGTAGGGTTATTTTTATGGGTGGATAAAGAAACAGGTTCAGAGAGGCTAATTGACTTCTTCAGGGTCACACAGCTTCTACATGATGAGGTTGGGTTTTGAACCAATCCGTTTTCTGAAATTCAGCCTCCTGTCACTACTTTGTGCTGTCACAGGCCAACAGAAGTTAATGTCTAGCTTGCTACATTCTGTCTCCAGTGTTACTTGCTTTTGGAGCAGAGAAACAAGATTATAGACATTCCTTATTTAACAAGCAAGTTCTGTTTGTGTGACTAGGTCAGTAAATGAATTGGTTGCTAAGTGAGGAATTGTATATAGTATGTACAATATGCAGAACAAAGAAATGGTCAAAGGAAACTCCAACTTGATGACTTTGCTTCTATTTGCATAACTCTTACATGCAGTACTGTAATGTATAACAAAAGGAAAAACTACAGTACTGTGCTGTATACTACAGCCAGCAAAAATTATAGTATTGTGTAAACAAGATGTACTGTACAAAAAAAAAGGCATTGAGGCTCTATAAACAAGATGTACAGAAGCGTACAAATAAAAAGGATGGCTCGTTAGTCCGAACAGTCATTAAACAAATAGTTTGCTAAACGAGGAACATCCATACTGTCCTAATTTTTTCTCCTTCTCCTGCTTCTTTCTCCTCTTCCTGTTCCTCCTCCTTGCTTTAGGGAGCCTGTAAGTAGGGACAGTTAAAAGCATATTGATATCCTGGGGTCTCTGTAATATAGTGGCATTTCTCGAGGACTTATTGGGATACTTTTCCAACTAGCTTCCCCTTCAGGGGTCCAAGAAGGATTTGTATTGGTATGAAACAGTCTGAACAATTGACTTTTTTTTTGGTACCAGGGATCGAGCTTGGGTCCTTGCACCGGAGGGACAGGTGGTGGAACCACTGAGCTAAATCCCCGGCCTGAACAATTGACTTTTATTCTTAAAAGAATACTACTAAATGAAAGCTTTTATACAGTTGGGTACAGTAATATATTTAATTCTAGATATAAACTTTAAGAAATATGACTGTTAGTATCTCTCCCTGGGAGAAACTGATTTTTTAGAATATGAAATCTGTAGTTAATTAGCATTTTAGTTTTGTTGCAAAGTTGGGTGTAACAAAATTGCCAGTGTTTTAGGCCTTTTCCACAAACCTTAATCCCCACACAGGTCAAGGATTCTGTACCACTCAGGTGGCTGAGAGCAAAGCCACAGGCATGAAGGTGACAGAGACTTAGCTGTGGTG
Source organism: Heterocephalus glaber (assembly GCF_053883595.1). NCBI lineage: Eukaryota > Metazoa > Chordata > Mammalia > Rodentia > Bathyergidae > Heterocephalus > Heterocephalus glaber. The sequence continues at coordinate 1,404,507 of NW_028258471.1, read as the reverse complement.
ACAACCGATTTTACGTGAAGTGCTGTAAATCAGGGATGGCCATCTGTATCAGCAGTCCTAATCCATTTTTAAGTTAGATATTTACTGGATTGAACTACTCTTAAAATTCTGCCTTTTTTTCCTCCTGGAAGGTTAATTATTCACATTTTAAAATTAGAACAAAGAGTAGATTGCTGCTACTTCCTTCTGCTGTTATTTGTTTAAAATGACCAAGCTGAAACTTCTAGGTAGAATTACTTTTAAACAATTATGAGTTTTCATATGCAGTTAAGAGCCTTTACAATGGCTCAAAGTTGGGGCTTGTAATTGAGTATTTTACAGCTAATAAACTTAAAAGGCAGTTGGCGATGCTTAGGAGTCATTTTGGCCTTCTGGGTGGAGGAATCTATTCTGCCTCAACAGTTCTTTGCAGTATTTTCCTCCTAGGCACTGAAGCCATGGTTTGTAAACCCCCTGGCAGTGAAAGGGTCACTGGAGATGCCTGACAAGGTTCTGGACAAGGGTGACTATTTCTGAGAACCCACTTGATGGATTCTAACTTGCTTTAGTTGTGTGTTAATTTTCCTTTTTTATTGGGGTAAAATTTGTGTAGCAAAACTAACTAACCATTTTATTCCTTTTTTTTTTTTTTTTGGTAGTGCTGGGAATTGAACCCACAGGCTTGTGCCTGATATGAGTGCTCTGCCATTTAACTACATCCCTAGCCCCAAATTAACCATTTAAAAGTTAACAATTCAGTGATATTCACAAGGTTGTACAAACCATCACCTCTATCTGATTCAAAACATTTTCATCACCCTAAAACAAATCCCCATGCTTATTAAGCAATAAGTCCTCCTTCTCTCCCTCATACCACCACTCCCAACCCCTGGCAACCACTGATTTGCTTTCTGTTGCTATGGATTTACCTATTTTTGTGGTTCATACAAGTAAGATTATACAGTGTGTGACTTTCTATGTTTGGATTCTCTTGTTTAGTATGTTTTCAAGGTTTGTCTATGTTGTAGCATACATTAGCACTTTATTCATTTTCATAGCCAAGAACTATTCCATGGTATGAGTGCACCACAATTTGTTTAACCATTCATCCATTGGTGGATGTTTGAGTTGTTCCTACACTTTGGCTGTTGTGAATAGTGCAGCTTTGAACATTTATGTGCAAGTATTTATTGCAGTACTTGGTTGTTGTTGTTTTTTAAAATTTTTTTGGCTTTAATACCTAGCTGTGTATGGGTGGATCACAAGCCAACTTTATATTTAAGGTTTTAGTTCTTATTTTGAGATAGGATCTAAGTCATGAAGTTGCCCCAGCAGGCTCAAATTTGCGAACTTCTTGCCTCAGCCTCCCAGAGCACTAGGACTAGGGTTGTGCTACCAAGTCCAGCTTATGGTTAAGTTTTTGAGGAACCTCTATAGGGTTTTCCACAGTGGTGCATCATTTTACATTCCTCCTTGCAAAGCATGAGAGTTCCTATTTTTCTACACTCTCACCCACATTTATTTTTCATTAAAAATGATTACAGCTATTCTAGTTGATATGAAAGAGTATTCCATTGTGGTTTTGACTTGTATTTCCCTAATAGCTAATGATATAGATTATCTTTTCATGGATATGGCTTATTTCTGGATACCAGACATCCCCACCAGCACACAAAATCTTAGATTGTTATGGTTTGTCCCTCAAGACTCATGCAGAACATTAGTCCCCAAAGTCATACGTGAATGGTGTTGAGGGGAGAAAGTTAATTCAACCATAGCATTTACAGGTCAGGCCTTTGAGATGGGGTTAGGTTTAATAAGGCCATTAGAGTTGAGCCCTATGATTGAATCTGGGTGGCTTGTAAGAAGGTCAGAGACCAGATGCACAGACACAGGGAAAGATACATATGTGCAGCTGCCATGATGCGATTTAGCCAAGAGTGAGGTTTGCCAGAGCCTGTGCTGTGCTCTTTGGACTTTCAAAATCATGAGGTAAACAAACCTCTTTTCCTTATGAGTTACCCTGTCTTAGGTATTTTGTTATAGTAATGAAAAACTGACTAATACATAGATCTTATTCTAGATTTTCCTCTTCTGGTATTGGGAGGTCTGATGTCCCCACCTTATATAAAATAGTAAGGAGGTCTGCAAATTCAGGCAGGATGACTCACACGTGGGAGGAAGTAGCATGTTGCCTGTCTCACTGTGGAGACCCCTTCTTGTGAATTCTTTGTTCTCCCCTGGCATCAGGTAAGTGGACTAACTCATCCAACTAACTTCTGTGGAAGCTAAAGCATTTGTGACTAGGAAGGCGCTTTTGGTGTTTCTTTGTCAACATATGAATGACAGAGGAACAGGACAGCTGAGGGATGCAGGTGTTCAGATGGTGACAGCAGAGGGTAGGCAGGCAGATATTCACTCAGTTTCCTCCTGTGGTTTGCAGTGGGGCTGGGGACATGGCAGGAAGTGATAGGGGCTCCCGTCCTCCTCTGGGCCTAGTTGTTGGCCTGCTCACATGGAGGTTGTCCAGAGGCCTGAGGCCCTGAGGGGCTTCCTCTTTAGAGGGTACTGTTGATCCAGGGTAGGCCTCAGGAAAAAGTTGGAAAGGGAGACACAAACTAGAGTGGAGAGGCCATGGGTGGTCTCTGGGTCTGCAGGGAGCTGCCCTGGGGCACATGCGGCACCCAGGGCTGAGGGCATCTGTCAGGTGTCCCAAACTTCTGTGACGTTAGGAGTGGCCTGGGACAATTGCTGAGGATGTGAAATTTCCAAGACCACTGAGTCTAAGCCTCTAGGAAAGTAACGTTTAGCATCCTGGGATCTGGGAAACACTGTGTGGGGGAACAGCACAAGGAAACTTCACAGGCAGCACCTTGTGGACTGGATACCTGAGGACCCCTAGTGCCTTCTGGGCCTTCTGGGTCTTCTGGAGACTACTATTCGCAGGTTCCAGCTCTCCTAAGTGGCCTTGAGGAGAAGGTTGTGGGTTTATAGTTGGTCCCAAGTGTTGATGGGAGGACCAGCTTTCCAGGCAGCTGTGTCCATGACCCATGGGAAGCCCCCAGGGGAGTAGGGCAACAAAGCCAGGGTCAGATCGCATGCTACTCCTCTCCCACATGGGCAGTCCCCCTCCATTTCCAGATGGACAGATACTAGACTCATTTACTAAGGAAAATGTATGTCGTTTTATCTTGCTTCTTTGTCTTACAAGAGGCCAAGACTGAGCCCAGAGGGAGCACCAGAGATGTTTGTCAAAGCACACAGAGATGATGGCAACACTCCTTGGATCAAAATGAAAACTTCTTGGGATTGTTTAAGTGGAAAGTAGCTCAGACACCGTCCTGGAGAGGGCTCCTGCCTGCTGGTGCCTCTCTGTCCCTGGTGAACCAGGTTCCCTGATCAGGAAGCTATGCCCTGGCCCAGGAGCACCACCCACCCCATGCTTGGGCCACTCACGTGGGAGTGTCACGAGAGGAGAGGAAGTGAGGAAGTCTGCTGTGGGGGTGGGAACGGGCATGTGAGCGACACCTGCTGACTTGAAGGGGAACCATGCATGACCGGCCACCAGCCCTCCTGGGGTCATGCATACCTGGGATTCCTGGAGTAGCATGCCTGCTGCCACCAGTCAAAGTACTTCAAGAGGAGCAAAGTGGAGGACTGATGCAGTTTCTTAATAAGGAATTCTGTGTGTGTGTTTCTGGCTGGGGGGAGCATGTAGCTGCTTGAAAATCCTGCTTGTCCCTGTGCAGTGACCTCAGCCAGAGCTAGAGGTGGGGCTGGTGCAGGAGTGTAGTGTGACTTCATACCTGGTGAGGCCAGTAACAGTCAGTGGACTGCGACAGGGTGGTGAGTGGGTGGTCCTTTAGCTCCTCTGTTCTCAGGCTGCCCAAGGCCTGCAGGGGCTGGAAGCTGGGCAGGCTGGGTGATAAGGGTAGATGAGCCACCATAGCTGTCCTGTGCCAAGCTACTCACAGGACATTTCCTTAAAGGCCTTTGAACTAGTAAGTGAGTCCTGCTGACTGGCACCAGATATACCCAATGGCTCATGTATTAGGGCTTAACACAAAGGAGGAAGACAGACTGGACCGAGGGGCTAGGAGCCAGCATATGGAGCAGTCTGGGGAGGTCCTGGGCCAGCCCCTGTGGGATGTGGTTCTTCCTAAACTCAGAGACTTTCTGGTGCCTGAGACCCTGCTCAGGAGGTGGCCATTTCTGTCTTCCCCATCTCCTGGGGCCCCCAGGTGGATTGGTAGTGGCTTTGCTTTCCCTCAGATTGCCTTCAAAAGTCCCTTCGTTGGACTCTGTGCCTTCCTAGGGCCAATTTGCTGTTATCTCAGCTGGACTTTACTCCAGCAGCCTGGCAGGACAGCCTTACAGGTGCAGGCTCAGCATCAGCCTCCCTGGGAAAGGAACACATTATGACTGCTCTTGTTGGAGGAGTGGTAGAAACAGCCTGCTTGCGGTCTGCTTGACTCCATGGCTGCATGCTCCGGGCTGGGCCCAGGAAGAAATCTCTGCACTGTTACATGTAGGTGTGGGCAGGCAAATGACCCTCTTCCACTCTGCTCATCTCTGGGATACCCTTTGGCTCTGGACAGGAACTAGAATTGCAGTCCAGCTCCTGCAAGGGTCTTCCACAGTAGGCTGTTGGCTTTGGAAACTTTCCCTCTGGAATCCTGCCAGGCTGGGTTCTGGGCATGGCAGCTAGATTAGCAAGAGCAACATGTGTATCAAGGGTTCCAAGGGAGGCTTTAAGTTCAGTAAAAGGCCGGGGGATGAACCAGAAGCAGCATGCCTTTTGCTATTGGAAAGGAAATTTGGGTTCCCAACCTGGAAAGAACAATAATCTCAACCCTCGTCACTCTCTTTGGAAATAACTTTTGCCCCAGCCACTTGGGGCAGCAATGGGGATGAGCTAAAGCAGACGTCATGGGCACAACAGGAAGGGTAGGTTGGGCAGATGGCCTGCAGGGGCCTGTGTGAGAAGGAAGTTCCCTGGAAATCTCCTGGAGTTAGCTGGGAAGTCCACAGTGTTGGCTGCCCAGGGCAGAGACTGTGTGAGACTTCTGGAAAGGTGGACATGGAGCCAGGTAGAGAGAGGGAAGTGGGGAAGCCCAGCTCCTCAGCAGGTGCACCTCCCTCATACCCCCTCTTGTCAGCTCTGGACCTTGTTGGGACCAGCTTTCTGCTAGAATCAGTTCTTTTTTGAGACAGGGTCTCACTGGCTGGCCTTGAACTCACTGTGTAGCCCAGGCTGGCCTTGAACTCGAGGCAGTCCTCCTGCCTCAGCCTCCAGAGTGCTGGGATTACAGGCATGCAGCACACACCAGGCTTTCTGCTAGAATGAGAAAAGAGGAAAGTTTATTTAAATGTCAGTCAATTAAAATGATTGTTTCTCAAAATAATACCAAATTTCCAAAAAGGCACACACACACGCACATGAGTGCATGCACACACATATAAACATTTATTTATTTGTTTGTTGTATTTAAGATTTATATGACTAGGTATGGAGCCCCGCTCCATCCTGCCTGGGCCCCGCCCCTCTACAATCAACTTATCCCCCATCTCCCCAACCTCTGGCCTCCTGGCTGTGCTGCTACCTGGTTCCACACTACAGAGGGACAGGGGGTCATAAAGGCCATTGTCCTGAGCTCCAGAAGATAGAGCAGAAGTGAACAACAGAAAGAGGACCTCTCTCAGGCTCCTTGATGAAAACTGAAGCCCACTGGAAAAGTAAAGAGAATCTCTGCAATAAAGGCACACCAGACCACTGTACTCGGTAAGTTGGAGGGATCATCACCTCCCATTGGAACCTGGACTATCTTCAGGGGAAGGGCAGCTGGAACCTGCAGTAGAGCCTTGCAGAGTTCAAACCTGCAGGAGGACAGGGAGCTCAATGTGGGACTTGCAGCCAGAAATCTGCCTGAATCTCACGGGTCTGCTACTGGCTTGCTGAGACACATTGACTTATAACTGCACACTGCTGCCCACATTGTCTATTGTGACAGCAGAGACCCACCCTGAAGGAGGCCCTTTATTTTTATTTTTTATTTGTTATTTTCAAAATTATTATTTCTTTTTCTGCTCTTATTTTTACTTTTTCTTTTTTTTCTTTTTCTACTCTTCAAATTTTTATTTTTCTCTTTTTTCTTTCTTTTCTCTTTTCTTTCTCTCTCTCACTCACTCTCTTGCTGTCCCACATTGTTCTTCATCTCCCTTTTTGTTCCTCTTCTGACTTTAATTCGGATTTCTTCTTTATTTTTCTTTTCTTCTTTATTTCCTTCTCTCTTGTCATTAGTTTTAAAGGAAAGTAAATACAGTTTCTAGCCTCCCTATTGCTGTTTGGTTGTTCTGTTCTCATCTTTGTTCTTTCATTCTGTCTTTTCCTCTTGTCTTCAACAGTTTCTTAGTGTTTGTGTGATCTTCCTGTGTCTTCTGGCCTCACTGCTAACCTTCCCCTATCCTTCTACCTACCTATCCCTTCCTCCCCAACTCCTTCTAATTCCCCAGCCCAAAGGGTAAAGTTGCTATATTGAAAAGTTTATTCACTATAAACATATGTTGGTTTGGTTCTCGATTTTGATTTAATTCACACAGTGAAAGGTGATAGATTAATAACTACCACAAATTGTCATTTTCTAAGCTGTGCTTGATGCTATGGTGTTGCTAATTATATCACTTGGGCTAAGGTGTTGTGATTGATCTAATCAATTGTCCTTCCTGGTACAATGAAAATGAGATAGCCTCAGAGTCATTAGAGATTCAAAACCTAAAGACCAGATATATCTGGAAGACACCTCTGAGAAGCAATCATTCCATAAGGGTTCTAAATAAAAGCAAGAAAGATACTTACAATAAGCAATTTCAAAGTATCAACCCAGGAATTAAACCAAAGACAGTACCAAAAACAAAAATGAGAAGACATTTTTGCAAGATATTTAAGCAAGACATTTTTGCAAGACAATTAAGCAAGGCACAAACTCAGACTTCCACCCCACCAAAGGCAAATTCTAGGGGAAACGAGGTGGAAAAGGCTGATAATCAATTACCTGGACACCCTGAACTGATAACACAGGAAGTAACAAAACAGATGAATGAGGCTCTAGAAAAATTCAAAACAGAAGTAATTTCCCAGATAACTACAGAGATGGTGAGTAGAGTGAAAGACATGATTAGAGGCTCTAGAACAGAAACAGATAAAAAAAAAATACATGAGCTGAGAACCATGCGGGAAGCCATGAATGTCCAGCTTAGGAAAGAAATGGAAACCATGATCATCCAGCATAAGAAAGAAATGGAATCCATGAAACAGATTCAAACAGATATCCAGAAGATTAAAAACTCCATTGAAAGTATGCACAGCAGATTAAGGGAATGTGAAGATAGAATATCAGATACAGAAGACAGGATTTTGGTTAATGACCATGAAAACAGAGATTTCTTAAAAATAGCAAGGGACTATGAGAAATCAATCCACCAGCTGCTAGATAATGCAAAGAAGAATAACATAAGACTGATAGGAGTCCACGAAAAAGCAGAAGAAAGTACAATTGACATAGAAAACTGTTCACAGAAGTAATAGTAGAAAACTTCCCAGAAAGAGGTAGAGAATTGGACATACAGATAAGTGAGGCATATAGAGCTCCCAACTAGCCATGATAAAAAAAAGAACTATACCTATATAATAGTCAAGATCCCAGAAACCCAACCGAAGAACAAAATTCTACAAGCAGTTAGAGAAAAGAAATCACCTACAAAGGAAAGCCCATCAGAATCACAGCAGGCTTCTCAACACAAACCCTCAAGTCAAGGAGAGCCTGGAGTGAGGTATTTCAAGCCCTAAAAGAAAATAACTTCCAACCTAGACTGTTGTATCCTGCAAAATTATCTTTCAAAATTGATGGGGAAATTAGATAATTCCACGACAAAGAACACCTGAGAAATTTCATGAACACCAAACCAGCACTCCAAACAATTCTAAAAATTATAGAAAAAAACAATGAAGGTCACAACTCCATGAGGCCCAACAGAAGGAAGCCACCAGGCAAGGTAAGAAACTAAAGGGAAAGGGGAAAAAATAGGAAATAAAAGAGCCAACAACAGTAAAACTTCTTTGCCTGAGAAATGTCTGTTTATTTCAGATGCCCATTTTTGAATTGGGTCTTTAAATTTGGGGGGGTCTGATTTTTTGAGGCCTTTATATATTCTAGATAGTAGTCCTTTGTCTGACGTACAGCTGCTAAAAAATATTTCCCACATTGTAAGTTGTCTCTTAGCTGTGTTGGTGGTTTCTCTTGCAGTGCAGAAGCTTTTTAATAAAATGAGATCCCAGTTGTTGCTTCTTTGGGCTGGTTCCCAGGCTACTGAGGCTTTGATCATAAAGTCTTTTCCTATGCCATTGTCTTCAGGAGTTCTACCTAACTTATCTTCCAGCAAGTTTAGTGTTTCTGGCTTAATATTTAGATCTTTAATCCACTTCCATCTTAGTTTAGTGTGCGGTGATAGGTATGGGTCTAGTTTTAATCTTTGGCAGGTTGAAATCCAGTTTTTCCAACACCATTTATTTTATGTTTTGGATATCCTTTTATTGGTGCATTTTAGGTATACAATATAATGACATTCATCATTGAAAATTTGCACCTTTACATAATCTCTCTTGGTTCTTATTTCCCCCCCTTTCCCCTGCCCTCCCTTAAACCCCTCCATCCCTATTTACAAAGACTTTGTCCCCATTTTCTCATATTAATTCCATTCCCTTCTTTCCTTTCTCCTACCCCTCCCACTTCCCCTTCCCCTTTGCCCCCTTTCTTCCTATTTCACATTATCTATTATACCTTTTAGTCCTCATTTACACTTTCAGTTTCTCACACTAGAGAAACTATTCGGTATTTACACATGTGTGTCCTGTTTATTTCACTTAAGAGTATTGCCTCAATGTGCATCCATTTAGCTATAAATGTCTCTAATTTCTCATTTTTTATGGCCATTTTATTAACAAAACCACATTTTCTTTATCCAGGTTCCAGTTGATTGGCATTTGGCCTGCTTCCAAGTTTTTGCTATTATAAATTGTGCTGCTGTGAACATGGGTACACATATATCACTGTGGTATGATTCTTTTAATTCTTTGAGGAAGATACCCAAGAGGGGAATAGCTAGGTCAAATGGGACTTCCAGTCCCAGTTCTTTGAGGTATCTCCATAGTGATTTCCATAGTGGTTGCACCAGTCTACACTCCCACCAGTAGTGGAGCAGGGTTCTTCTTTCCCCACAGCCCTGTCTGCATTTGTAATTGGTTGATTTCATGATAATAGCCATTCTTTCTGGGGTGAGGTGGAATCTCAGCATTGTTTTCATTTGCTTCTCTTCAATGACCAGTGATGTTGAACACTTTTTCATATGTTTATTTGCCATTTCTACTTCTTTGTGTGAGAAATGTCTGTTCATTTCAGATGCCCATTTTGGGATTGGGTTTTTCAATTTGGGAGGTCTGATGTTTTTAAGTTCTTTATAGATTTGAGATAGTAGACCTTTGTCTGAGGAACACCAGGTGAAGATTTGTTCCCACACTGTGGGTTGTCTCTTCACACTGCTGGTGGTTTCTCTTGCTCTGCTAAAGATTTTTAGTAAGAAGAGATCACTTGTTGATTGTTTGTGCTAGTTCAGGGGCAACTGAGGTTTTGTTCATAAAAACTTTTCCTACATCAGTGTCTTCAAGAGTTCTACCTAACCACTGTTCCAGCCAGTTCAGCGTTTCTGTTTTAATATTTAGATACTTAATCCATTTAGATTTTAGTTTAGTGCATGGCGAGAGATATAGGTCTAGTTTTAATCTTTGGCAAGTTGAAACCCAATGTTTTAAGAATCATTTATTAAAGAGGCTATCTTTCCTCCAGTGAGGGTGTTTGGCTCCCTTATCAAAGATGAGATGGGTGAGTGCGTCTTGAGTTGTTTTGGCATCTTCTAGTCTGTTCCACTGGTCCTCAGATCTGTTTCTTTGCCAGTACCATGCTGTTTTTATCACAGTAGCTTTGTAGTATAATTTCAAGTTGGGGATTGTGATATCCCCTGCCATATCTCTGTTACCTAGAATTGCTTTTGCTATTCTGGGTCTCTTCTTGTTCCAAATGAATTTTTGGATTGTTTTCTCAAGGCCCATGAAGTATACTGCTGGGATTTCAATTGGGATTGCATTCAATCTATATAGCAGTTTTGGAAGTATTGCCATTTTCACTATATTGATCCTTCCTAAACAGGAGCAGAGGATGTCTGTCCATTTTCTGATATCATCTTCAATTTCTCTTTTCAGAGTGCTATAGTTTTCAGAGAAGAGGGCTTTGACTTCTTTCGTTAGGTTGATTCCCAGGTATTTCAGTTTTTTAGATGCTATTGTAAAAGGAATTGTTTGGCCTATTTCTCTCTCAGTGAGTCTATTGTTTGTGTAGAGGAAAGCTATTGATTTTTGTGTGTTCACCTTGTAACCAGCTACTTGACTGAATTTGGTCATTAAGTCTAGAAGACTTTTGGTGGAGTTCTTGGCATCTTTGATATAGAGTATCATGTCATCTGCAAATAATGACGATTTGACTTCTTCATTTCCTATTTTTATTCCTTTTATTTCTTTCTCTTGTCTAATTGACATGGCTAATATTTCCAAAACTATATTGAACAAGAGTGGTAATAGTGGAGATCCTTGTCTTGTTCCTGATTTTAGTGGGAAGGATTTCAGTTTTTGACCATTTAGTATGATATTGTCTGTTGCTTTGTCATAGATGGCTTTTATCAGATTGAGGTAGAGACCATCTATTCCAATTTTTTGTAGGGTTTTCATCATAAATGCATTTTGGATTTTGTCAATGCTTTTTCTGCATCTATGGAGATAATCATATGTTTTTTGTCCTTGGCACTATTGATATAGTGTATTACATTTATTGATTTGCATATGATAAACCATCCCTGCATCCCTGGGATGAATCCCACTTGATCAGGGTGTATGATCTTCTTGATGATCTTCTGCATTCTATTTGCCAGTATCTTATTAAGGAATTTTGCATCTATGTTCATTAGTGAGATTGGCTGATAGTTCTCTTTTTTGGTTGGGTCTTTCTCTGCTTTGGGGAATCAAGGTGATGCTTGCTTCCAGGAATGAATTTGGGAGTATTGCTTCCCTTTCAATTTCAATGAAGAGTTTAAACAGTAGTGGCAGTCGTCCCTCTCTAAATGTCTTGTAGAATTCAGCAGTGAATCCATCAGGAACTGGGCTTTTCTTAGTTGGTAAGGTTTTAATTATGTTTCCAATTTCACTGGTTGATATTGAGTTGTTTAGAATTTTTAGGTCTTCTTTGTTCAACTTTGGTAATTCATACATATCTAGGATTCTGTGCATTTCTTCTGTGGTTTCCATCTTATTGGTGTATAGGTTCTGGAAGTAGGTATCGATGATCCTCTGGATTTCTGCTGGGTCTGTTGTAATTTCACCCTTTTTATTCCTAATTGCATGGATTTGGGCCTTTTCTTTCCTTTTTCTGATAAGGTTGGCTAAGGACTTGCCAATTTTGTTTATTCTTTCGAAGAACCAACTCTTGGCTTCATCAAATGTTTGTATCATTCTCATTGTCTCCATTGAATTGATTTCTCCTCTGATCTTTATAATTTCCTCCCTTGTATGAGCTTTGGGGTTGTCCTGCTCTTCTTTTTCTAGAAGCTTGAGGTCCAGCATCATGTTGTTTAATTGGGCTCGCTCTGTTTTCCTAATATGAGTATTCACTGCTATGTATTTCCCTAGTAAGACTGCTTTCATTGTGTCCCATAGATTCTAATATGTTGTATTGTGATTGTCATTTAATTGAAGGAACTGTCTGATTTCTTCTTTAGTTTCCTCTGTGACCCATTGGTTATTCAGAAGTGTGTTGTTCGATTTCCATGTGTTTACAAAATTTTTGCAGTTTCTTTTGCTATTGATCTCCAATTTCATCACACTATGGTCTGATAATATACAGGGAATAACTCAATTCCTTTGCACTTACCTAAATGTGTTTTATGAGTGAGTATGTGGTCTATCTTGGAGAATGACCTATGTGCAGCTGAAAAGAATGTGTATTCTGATTTTGTGGGGTGAAGCACTCTGTAAACATCTGTTAAGTTCATTTGTTCAATAATTCAATTGAGTTCTAGTATTTCATTACTTATTTTTTGTCTAGTTGACCTATCTGTGACAGTGGGTTATTGAGGTCCTCCACTACTATTGTATTAGTGCATAAATGACTTTTCATGTCCATTAATATTTGTTTTATATAGTTGGCTGCACTAGTGTTTAGTGCATAGATATTTGTGATTGTCATATCTTCCTGTTGGATATTTCCCTTTACAAGGATATAGTGTCCTTTTTTGTCTCTCTTAATCTGTGTTGGTTTGAAATCCACTTGATCTGCAAAGAGGATAGCTACTCCTGCTTTTTTTCGGGTTCCTGTTGCATGGAGTATTGTTTTCCATCCTGTAACTTTCAATGTATGAGTTTCTTTTTGAATTAAATGTGTTTCTTGTATGCAGCATATTGTTGGATCTTGCTTCCTGACCCATTCTACCAGTCTATTGCTTTTGATTGGTGAGTTGAGACTATTGATGGTTATAACTGATACGTATCGAGTTATCTTTGTCATTACTTTTTCTCTTTGTTGGATTCTCCCCCTTTACATTTAATTTCTTGTTGTGCCTGATGGATTCATTCTGCTGTGCTTCCTGGAGTTGTGATCCTCATTGTCTGTTCTTAAGATATTACCTAAAATTTTTTGGAGTGCTGATTTGGTATTCATGAAGTTCCTAAAGTGCTCTTTGTCATGAAAGTATCTTATTTTTCCATCAATTTTGAAAAATAGTTTTGCAGGGTATACCAATCTGGGTTGGAGGCTGTTTTCCTTTAGGGCTTGGAATATATCACTCCAAGCTCTTCTTGCCTTGAGGGTTTGTGTTGAGAAGTCTGCTGTGATTCTGATGGGCTTTTCTTTGTATTTGATTTGTTTCTTTTCTCTAACTGCTTGTAGAACTTTGTTCTTCTGTTGGGTTTCTGGAATCTTAACAATTATATGCCTATGTGTAGATTTTTTTTGATCAAGGATAGTTGGAGTCCTATATGCCTCACTTATCTGTATGTCAAGTTCTTTTCCCCTGCTTGGGAAGTTTTCTGCCATCATTTCTGTGAAGTTTTTTTTTATGTCACCTGCACTCTCTCCTGTTTCTTCATTGACTCCAATCAGTCTTGTTAGTCTTCTTTCCTCATCTACCAGCTGTTGAATTGATTTCTCATGGTCCCTTACAATTTTAAAGAAATTTTTCTTTTCCTGGTCACTAATTGCAATCTTATCTTCTATATGTGAAATTCTGTCCTCACATTGGCTCATTCTCCTGTGTAACCTTTCAATGGAGTTTTTATTTTCCCGGAAAACTGTTTATATCTGTTTTATGGATTCCATTTGTTTCCTATGTTGGGATTCCATCATGTTCCTCAGCTCCTCTATTTTTTTTATCTGTGTCCTCTCTAGATTTTTTAATCATGTCTTGCACTATGGGCACAATCTCTGTTGTTATCTGAATAATTATTTCTGATTTCATTTTTGCCAGATCCTCTTTTGTTGCCAGTTCAGGGAGTTCAGGTGTTTGAGTATCAGATTGTTCCATCTTCCTTCCCCTTGGAGTTGCTATAGGTGATCTGGAAATCTGGCTTTTAGACTTGTTCACGTGTCTTCTCATTTCAATGGGTGGGGGATGCTGTTGGCACCTGCATGGCTCACCTCATCTGTGCTGGGAGCTGTGGATGGGTGGCCTGCAAGCCCTTTCCTCTGGGCTGGGACTGGTGGAACCAGTAGGCAAATATTTCTTAGGCAAGATATGAGAAAGCACCAACCAGAAAAGAAAGTGTTGGTAAATTGAGCTTTATCAAAATGAAAACCTTTGTTCTTTGAAAGACAATATTAAGAAAATGAAAAAAAATAAAATCAGTCACTGGAAGAAGTTATCTGTAATATGCAAACCTGGCAAAGGACTCATATGAAAATCTCAATAAGAAAAACACAATCTACTTTTTAAAAGGGCAAAATATCCAGACAGACACAATACAAAAAGAATATAGATGTAACTCTAGGGATGTACCTCAGTTGATAAAATGCTTGCCTAGCATGTTTAATCCTCAGCACTTCCCAATTCCCAAATAATAAAACAAAAAGAATATAAACACAAATGGCCAGTAGGCACACGAAAACAACATCTCATGCATGTCATCTCCAGTTATAAGGGGCATGCAAAGTAAAACCACATAGACACACTATATATCCACACAATGGGCAAAAAAGTAGAGGATTGATCATGTCAAGCATTGGTGAGGATATAAACTCTCATACATATGACAGTATGCTTGTGGGCATGTAAAATATCATAAACACTATGGAAACAGTTTGGCCATTTCTTATAAAGTTAAATATATACTTCTACAATCCAGAACTCCTATTTTCAGACTTTTACCCAAGAGAAATGAAAATGTGTTTACAAAAAGAGTTGTACAAGACTTTTCATAGAAATTTTTTAATTATAATAGCCTAAAACTGGAAGCAATCTCAATGTCCGACAAGCAAATCATGGTATGTTCATACAGTGATGCTCCACTCAGCAACATAAAGAACAAACTATTCACATATACAACATGGATGACTTTCAAAAATATATACTGAGTGAAAGAAGCGAGATGCAGAAATGTTTAAGTTGTATTCTTGTATTTATAAAGTTTTTGAGCTGGCAAAGTTATAATGGTAAAAATCAGATCAGTGGTTGATGGAGGTGGGAATTTGGGGGGGGGGGATGGGAATTAAGTGGCTGTGAAAGGAGAATGAATGAACTCTTTCCGTACTTTGAATGAAGTGGTAGTTATATAAGGGTAGATACATTTTTCAAACCTCATTAAATGATACTTTTAAAATAAATTCATTGCACTGAATGTTAAATTTACTTAATTAAAAATAGACAAAAGAGAAATAATAATCAAATGCAATGTGTGATCCTCAACTAGATGTTGATTTGGCAAAAACCAAAGCTATAAAAGCTATTTTTAGGATGATGGGGCAATATTAAATATGACTTGGCTATTAAATAATATGGAATTATTGTTAATCTTCTTAGGTATGATAATAGCTATTGGGGTTGAACAAAACTATCTAACTTCTTGTTCTCAGGAATAAAATCCCAAGATGCCTGCAACTTACTTTTTAGTGGCTTAGTAACAACAAAAATGGTACAATACCAAGAATACATACACAAATATACATAGAAAAATGAAATAAATCTGGCAAGTATTACAATTGTTGGAAAAAGTAGAATATTGATTTTTCATTGTACTTTAACTTTTCTGATTTTTTGGAAGACATTTTTTCACAACATTCCACACTAATAATGAAAACTGGAGGAGGAAACTGTGGTAGTGTTAAGGCTTACCCTTTCTTAAAAGATGGCATTTCTGAAGACATGGCTAGAGTCAGAAGTTCCTCCAAATTCTCTTAGACACATTGTGAAGGGACTTCCACGAACAAACAGCATTGGGAATGACACAAGTAATATTTTACTATAATGGAACATCCTGGCTGGAGCTCGGTTGGCCTCCTGTCCTCCTTGGCTGGTCACAGAGGCAGGGAGTGCTTTGCTGTGTTGGGTCAGGAACAAAACATCAGGACTGGGGGCAGTGTTTGGGTCCACTTCTTGGTGTCTTTCATGTGAGGAAAGTGAATGGTTAACCCGTTGCCCATCCTTGGCATTCCTGAACCCTCTGTTCCTGCATGGGACTTTCCTGCTGAATTTTGCCAGCCAAGCTAAAAGTCTCATAGCAAAGGCAAGGAACATACAAAGTCCAGGTGATGCATTAAGCAGTGAAAACTAAGTTCATACAGGTGCTTTACAAAGACTACGCCCACATGCAAATATGTCTCCCCAAAGAGCTCAGATTCATGGCTAATGAGACACTGCCCAGAGCCTTGGCCAGATGGTGTCTCAGAGCTAAAAAAAGGGCAGGGTCAGAGGTCCAGAAGAGCTTTGTGAAGCAGGTGCACATTGACCAGGTAGGGAAGGGCAGCCAGTGAAAGGGAGGGTGTGAGTCTACTGGGGCAAGGAGGGAGAAGCAGGGAGGTTGAGGATGAGGTCACATCTTGAATTTGAGGGGGCCGGATTCAAGTTGAACATGTGGCAGCCAGCAAGAGATGTTTCAGAAGTGCTCTGAGGTTAAGGGCTGGAAAAGGTTATGGGTTCTAGACACTTGGTGGGCCATGAGAAACAGAGCCTGAGTCATTCCAAGGGCTGGGGAGGTGGAAGGGAAGGGCTTAGGGATTGCCCAGGAAGGGAGGTCATGGAGGCATAGGTACAAAGAATTTGCCAACAAGTTTGCTGCAATACCAAAATGGCTGTGGAAGAGAGGTTTTCTTGTCCAGGGATACTAGTGTCCTTGGAGGCTGAGTAGAGAGTCAGAGATGGAGATGACGGAATCATTAGGAAATCAAGAAAGGAGGGGCTGAGATTGGCACTGTGGAAAGTGACTCAGCACCAAGAAGCTCTGAGATGTGAGGGAAGGAGAGAGGAGAGGCAAAGACACGGAGATGAAGGCTGGGGATTTAGCTCAGTGGTTCCACCGCCTGCCTGGCAAGCACAAGGTCCCAAGTTCAATCCCCAGTACCAAAAAAAAAATGTGCCTGACATGGAGATGAGATGCTTTGAGTTCCTCAGTGGGACTCCAATGCCACCTATTTTCATCACATATCATTAGAAATAAGAAAAGAAGACTTAAACCTCTTTTTTATGTGTGGATGTAATTTAGACAGACTTCTAGTTATAGTCAGTGCATTCAGGGAGAAAGTCAGACAGGAGGGAAATGAAATGGATTGGATTGGGTGAAAGGAGGAGGAACTGAAGCCTAGAGTGATCAAAAGATCTGGAAAAAATAGCACAGCAGAGAGTGATACAAAGAAGAAAACATAACAGCACACCAAGAGATGGACAGTTAAGGTTGCAGACCCCTTTGTGGCCATACAGATGGGTCCCTGTGGGCGAATCACTGAGTTTTCTAGGTTCACAGCCCCTTTAGGGTCTGTTTCAGTTCTGTAAATCTGCTTTAAAAATACTTTTCTAACTTGACTTGGATCCATTCTTGTTGAGAAGAGTGTAGCAAAAGAGGTGGAGGTAAGTTTGTTTTATAAACATTTATTGGCCTCCTACATGCAAGACATCATCTCAGAGCCCACCCAGATGCAAAGATGGATGCGGGGATCTGTCCTTGGGCAAAATGGTATGGGATGCATATGGGCTATGAAGGTTAGGGCAGGGGGCTTGTTTGAGGAAGTGTGGCCAATACACTCAAGGAGCTCTTTCCAAGTGTTATGGTTTGGATCTTAAATGTCCCCAAAGGCCAAGAGTTGAAAGCTGTTTGCCAGCCTGTGCCATTATTGGAAGGTGGTGGAGTTTTTAGGAGGTGAGGCCTACAGGGGAAAGTTAGATTAGTGGAGGCTTGCCCTGAGACCGTGGACATTTCCTCTCTTTTTCTTTGTTTCCTGGCTGCCATGAGTCAAGCAGCTCCTTTATCAGGTACTTCCAACATGATGTTCTTTCCTGCTAAAGGCTCAAAAGCAGTGTGGCCAAGTGACCATGGACTGAAACCATGAGCTAGAATAAGTCTTTACCCTTTTTTGTTTTGTTTTGTTGTTGGTACTGGGGATTGAACTCGGGACCTTGTGCTTGTGACACAGGTGGTGGAACCACTGAGCTAAATCCCTGGCCCAAGTCTTTACTCTTTTTAAGTCGATTATCTCAGGCATTTTGTTACAGCTCTGAAAAACTGATGAACACACCAAGCTGCATAGTGCTAGTGATCACCTGGAAGGGGTGTGTTAATGTATACCCTACAGTATGGCTTTTTCTGTCTGGAGATGGTGCTAACTTAAGTCTGAAGAAGCCAGACATTTCTACAGCCATGTACTAGTAGCATGTCCTATTGGTGGCTGACATAGGTAACACTTAATGGCTTTGTTACCAATACTTGGGGCTATAATATGGCTTCTTTTGAGAAATACATGGACAAGAAAATAAGAGTTAAATCTAGAAAGTATCAACACATAGTCAAGTATGGTTGTGCATGCCTGTAATCCCAGCACTCTGGGAGGCTGAGGCAGAAGGACTGAAAGTTCAGGTTCAGCCTAGAATGCAACTTAGCAAGAGTCTTGTCTAAAAACAAAACAAAACAAAACAAAAAGCGACCAACAAGACCCAAACAAAACAAACACCATCGCCACCACCAGCAAAAACCCAAAGTCAACCGAACAAACAAAATCAACAGGTAATGGATGGACTAGAGATGAGAAAATTTACTGTAAGGAGACAGAACAATTTTTTTTAGGCATGCCAGAGAAAACTGGTGTCACTTAGTGTGTTTCTGCAGGTGCAACATGCTTCCTCACAGCATGGTGGCCCAGGGCAAGGAGAGTGTTCACATGACAACCAAAGACTTCAGGGCACATATTCTAGGAAACTGCAGAAATTTGGTTTATGACTTAGACTTGGAGGTCACACAGTGCTGTACCACCGTACTCTGTGAGATAATCACACAAAGCCTACCATTTTCAAGGTCGGGATGCTCCTGCCCATCCAACCTCTTAATGACAGCAGGGTCAAAGTAACATGGTTCAAGAGACTGTGAAGTGGTGGTATCACAGCTATCTTTGGCAAGAAAAATCTGCTGTACCAGCTTTGGCCAATGTCGGGAGCAATGTTACATAATTTTAGGGAAAAATCATTTGGATAGCCTAGTTCTCCTGCCTACAGCCCAGCTATGGGATTCTGAGACACAATTCCATTTTGGCCTCCGGTCACAACTGAGACCTCAATGATCCAGTGATGCTGTGATTCTCCACGACAAGATTACACCAGCTGAAGACATCCTGGGAGGAACAAAATCTTCACCTACTCAGTTCCTCATTGTTCTTGGATTGTTACATCTTGTTTACGTCGATGTACTGAACTCTCTGCAAGTTGTTTGTTACATCTTGTTTACGCGGATGTACTGAACTCTCTGTCCCGAGTCATTTGTTACATGTGTTTCTCCTGATGTACTGAATAAAAGGTGCGGTAAACTGGGGGCTTTCGTCTTTGCCGCCCAGAGCGGCACTGATCAGACCCAAAGCTCAGCTTCTTCTCAAAGTCTCATTTTTCTACCTTTCCTGTAATTCACCTTGTGCTGCTGTGACTCACAGGAGACTAGGACATACTGCAGAGGTTCTAGTAACGTCCCCTTTTCCTGTTCCCTACAGGCCAATTAAGAGCTTCATGGGAAGCTCAGAAAGTGGGAGTGGAAATAAATCATTGAGGGTCATTCTTGGGTTTCCCAACTTAAAATTCCTAAGTACACTAAATTTTGCCCATTTATTTTTAATTGGGAAAATAAGAAACATTGATTTGGAGAGAACTAGCTTTATTCCAGAAGAGAAGAGCCTGCTGCTGTGAACTTCCTGTTGGCAGTGAAAGCAGAGGAGGCAGCAAACAGGAGCATCTGCAGTGTCTGTGAGGACCCAAAATTGGCCATGGTAGTTTTTAGGAAGAAGCTACTGAAAGCCAGTTTTCCTAAAACATAATCATGCTGGTCAGATTTGGGTACAAGGAAAGAAATCAGGGAGGGTGGCTCCATAGAAGGGGGCTCATTGTGAGGGGGGCACAAAGGCCACAGAGGAAGGCTGAGGCCACAGTGCAGGAGGACTGGCATGAGGACTTTATTTTAACAGTTGCTTGGTAGTTCTCATGGGGGGAGCTCTCTGCTTTTCTCTGAACAAAGATGGGATCTTTGTTCTTCTCTTGGTCACCAATGTCTACTCCTTACTCCAAATTTCTGCTCATAAGTTTTGCTAATATAGGACTAGCATCACTTCTCCTTAACATGCCCATATTGTTTTCAATACTGTCATTCTTCTATTTCAGCCAATAGCTTCCATCTGTTTGCTTTCCTGTTGTAATTTAGAATCTATTGTCCATACTTTAGTTTTGAACCTGCCACCCAGGCCATGGTCCTTTCCTACGAGGGTGACCAAGTTGTCCCAGTAGGACCAGGACTTTTCTGGTTTTAACACTCAAAGTCAGGCACCCTGAGATGCCCCTCTATCCCAGGCATACTCTGTCTATGGCAGGATGGCTCTTGTATAAGATGCTCACCTCAGGCCAGTTATTCAAGAGGAAGTAAACTGGGTCACCTGGTGTGCTGCAAGGCCACTGTCCTTAAGCAGTGCTAGGGAGTATCTCTGAGGAGAGGGTATAACTTGGGCCAGCAAGTTAACCTCTGGTTAAAAGTATACTTCAATACACTACTCATTAGAAGGGAAGGAAGTGAGGTGTTATAAGTATCTGTGCAGTAGTTTGATACAGTAGAGAAAGCAGTGGACTCAGAGTCACAATGTCTAGTTTCTACTGCTTAGTAGCAATAAATCCCAGAGCCAAAAATCTCATCTTTCTGAGCCTTAGTTTCTCCATTTGTGGAATGAATGGGGTAGGACTAGGACTTGCTTCCTTTTTTATATTTTATCAAGGGTTGGGAAAGCAGTGCTGGGGATTGAACCCAGAGCCTTACATTTATCAGACAAGCACTTTACCACTGAACTACACCCTAGTCCTCCTTTTTTACTTTTGTCCTAGAACTTACGGTCCAGAGTGCAGGGTTGCACATTCTCCTCATGACATGGTTTGCTATCATCATTATTAAATTCTTCCCTCTCCTCTCCTTCCTTCCTTGCCTTCCTTCCATCCCCATCCCCAGCACTAATTCCTTTCTCCCCAGTGGGCAATCTTATTAACATATTTATCATTGAAAAGATATGTAGTTTAATAAAGTATGAGTATTATTTTGTATACTGTCTTAATTACTTTTTCACTGCTAGTGCAAAATGCCTGACACTCACAAGTTAAAGGAGGAAAGATTTATTTTAGCTCACAGTTTGTAGAGGTTTCAGTCCATAGTTGGCTGGCTCCAAGGCAGGGCAGCGTGGCAGAGGAGAAACAGTCCATGGAAGGGTAAGCAGGAAGCAGCCAGCCTTCCTTCTTCTTTCCTTTTTTATTTCATCCAGGCTGCAGCCTATTGGTTGGTGCTACCCACACCCAGGGTGGATCTTCCCTTACTGGTACATCTATCATCCACACCCAGAACCATGCTATATCCTTCAGCGGACTAATTCAGTATCACACTCATGATCCAGTCACGCCTAAAAGCCTATGAGGCTCCATGGGCACATTTAGATATTAGCCATAATGTGTACATTTTATTTGAGGTTTTTTTTGTTGTTGTTGTTACCAGAGATTGAACTCGGGACCTTGCACTTGTGAGGCAAGTGGCAGAATCACTGAGCTAAATCCCGGTCCACA
Organism: Heterocephalus glaber; assembly: GCF_053883595.1. Classification (NCBI taxonomy): domain Eukaryota; kingdom Metazoa; phylum Chordata; class Mammalia; order Rodentia; family Bathyergidae; genus Heterocephalus; species Heterocephalus glaber. The sequence continues at coordinate 1,383,108 of NW_028258471.1, read as the reverse complement.
TGTACATTTTAAATATATTTACATTGTATAGGCCTCATTTGGCTCCTAACAGTTTTTACTCAGCATCATTTAAAAAAAATCTCAGTGGTGCTGGCTATTGGTCTTTAAGGCTCCTTGCATGATGACATTTTATGCATGTCAGTCTGCATGAAGGGACTCAAATGGATTCATAGGTAGAAGACATTCAAGGAATAATAAAGATGATAACTTGCTTACATAAGTTCTGTTTTTGCTGTGTACAGAAATGGTCAAAAAACAAAGCTGAACGTCCACTATGTAAACAACACTTTGACTCTATTTTCCATTCTGTGAGGGCAGTAGATGACTTCAAGGAATATGTCCTAAGGCCTTCATATAATGGTTCTTTTGCCACCCCCGATGGTCGATGATTTCGCTACTGTAAAACTATGACAAGGGAACGAAGTGCTTCTGTGTATTCACCTAGTAGTACTTTGAATAGAAGAACAACTATTCCTCCAGATAGTGGGCTATTATTTGAGGGGTTGGATATTTCAACAAGACATAGAGATGTTGAAATTCCTCAACTTATGAGACAGATTGCAATAAAGCAACAGCATACTTCAAATGAGAGATCTTTGTGGAAAATTCAAGAACAAGATATTGTTAATTCTAGACAAACTTTCTATTGTGCTGGTGCTCAAGTTAGAAATATTGAAGATGGTGGCCACTACAGGGATATTTCAGCTGAATTTTTCCATGGAAATCCAGCTTGCCTTCACAGATTAGTCCCTTGGTTAAAACGTGAACTGACAGTTCTTTTTGGAGCTCATGCATCATTAGCCAATATTGTCTAGCATATCATCATGAGTAATGTACTATGACTTGGAGAGTCAAGCATTTGTGTCTGATTTAAAACCATTTTTACTTAATCGAACTGAGCATTTCATACATGAATTTATCAGTTTTGCTTGATCTCCTTTTAATATGGCAGCTTTTGACCAGCATGCTAATTATGATTGTCCTGCTCCTTCATATGAAGAAGGCAGAAATTCTGATTCTTCAGTAATAACAATATCTCCTGATGAGACTGAGACCCAGGAGCTGGATATTAATGTAGCCACTGTTAGTCAGGCACCATGGCGTGATAAAACTCCAGGACCATCTTACTCAAGCTCAGAGCAGGTACACGTTGCCATGTCTTCCCTTTTAAATACTTCTGACAGTTCAGATGAAAAACTTGTCACGAGAGGAGCCCCATCTCAAATACAAGGAGTACAAACCAGTGAGGACCTAAATAATGACAGTGATTCTTTAGATAATTGTGTCATTGTTGGGTTTGTTAAACCACTAGCTAAGAGGACCCCAGAACTTGTTGAACTATCCTCTGATTCTGAAGAGTTAGGCTCCTATGAGAAAATGGAGATGATAAAGACTCAAGAACAAGAGATGTCAGCTTAGGTGTGAACTAGTTAGATCTTTTGAATACTGCTAATGTGAATGTAAAATGATAAAACCATTTTGGAAAACAATATAGAAATTACTTGTATTACTGTTAAGAACTGACAGTTCTGTTCTTCAGTTTTTACTTAAGAGGAATGAAAACACATGTTCACAATAGATTTGTACATACAAGTTGACCATCCCTTATCTGAAATTCTTGGGACCAGAAGTGTTTCAGATTTTGGTTTGAAATCCACTTGATCTGCAAAGAAGATAGCTACTCCTGCTTTTTTTTTTTTTTTTTTTTTTGGTTACTATCACATTCACATGGAGTATTGTTTTCCGCCCTTTAACTTTCAATCTATGAGTTCCTTTTTGAACTGTCTTTCTTTCTCTTTCTTTCTTTCTTTCTTTCTTTCTTTCTTTCTTTCTTTCTTTCCTTTCCTTCCTTCCTTCCTTCTTTCTTTCTTTCTTTTTGGTACTGGGGATCGAACTTGGATCCTTGTGTTGTGAGGCAGTTGGCAAATGTGTTTCTTGTATGCAGTGTATTGTTGGATCTTGCTTCTTGACCCATCCTGCCTGTCTATTTCTTTTGATTGGTGATTTGAGACCACTAACATTGATGGTTATAACTGATAGGTATTAACATCATTGTTATGATTTTTTCTTTTTGTTGGATTCTCCCCCTTTGCATTTAATTTCTTGTCATGCCTGATGGATTCATTCTGCTGTGCTTCCTGGGGCTGTGTTCCTTGTTGTCTTTTCCCAAGATATTGTCTAAAATTTTTTGGAGTGCTGGTTTGGTGTTCATGAAGTTCCTAAGGTGCTCTTTGTCATGAGAGTATCTTATTTTTCCATCAATTTTGAAAGATAGCTTTGCAGGGTACATCAATCTGGGTTGGAGCTTGTTTTCCTTTAGGGCTTGAAATACATCACTCCAAGCTCTTCTTCCTTGAGGGTTTGCATTGAGAAGTCTGCTGTGATTCTGATGGGCTTTCCTTTGTATGTGATTTGTTTCTTTTCTCTAACTGCTTGTAGAATTTTGTTCTTCTGTTGGGTTTCTCAAATCCTAATTATTATATGCGTATGTGTAGCTTTTTTTGATCAAGGATAGTTGGAGTCCTATATGCCTCACTTATCTGTATGTCAAGTTCTTTTCCCCTCCTTGGGAAGTTTTCTGCTATCACTTCTGTGAACAGTTTTTTTTATGTCATCTGCACTCTCTCCTCTTTCTTCATTGACTCCAATCAGTCTTATGTTATTCTTCTTTGCATCGTCTAGCAGCTGCTGGATTGATTTCTTGTGTTCCCTTACAATTTTAAAGCAATTTTTCTTTTCCTGGTCACTAATTGCAATCTTATCTTCTGTATTTGAAATTCTGTCCTCACATTGGCTCATTTCTCCTGCATAAGCTTTCAATGGAATTTTTAATCTCCTGGAAATCTGTTTGTATTTGTTTTGTGGGTTCCATCTATTTCCTATTTTGGGATTCCATCATGTTCCTCAGCTCCTCTATTTTTTTAATCTGTGTCCTCTCTAGATGTTTTAATCATGTCTTGCACTATGGGCACAATCTCTGCTGTTATCTGAAAAATTATTTCTGATTTTATTTTTTTCAGGATCATCTTTTGTTGCCAGTTCAGGGGGTCCAGGTGGTTGAGTATCAGATTGTCCCATCTCATTTCCCTTTGGGGTTGCTGTAGGTGATCTTTAAAGTCTGGCTTTGAGGCTTGTTTATGTGTCTTCTCATTTTGATGGTGGGGGGCTGTGGTGTTGGCACCTGCGCAGCTCACCTACTGTATGCTGGCAGCAGTCTTATGGAGGCCTAGGAGCCTCCTCCTGGGCACTGGGATTGGCTCACCTCCTCTGAGCTGGCAGTGGTCCTATGGCAGCCCAGGAGCCTCCTCCAAGGTGCTGGGATTGGCTCACCTCCTCTGCACTGGGAGCGGTGCTATGGCGGCCTGGGAGCCTCTTCTGAATAGCTTTTTGTTCAGTAAGATATAAGAATCTAGTTTCAATCTTCTACATATGGATATATAATTTTTCCCGCACCATTTTAAGGTGGCTGTCTCTTCTCCAGTATATGTTTTTGGTCCCCCTTTCTCAAGAGTCAGATGGCTGCAGTCTCATGGGTTTGTTTCTGTGTCCTTTATTCCATTCCATTGGTCTCTATGTTTTTGTGCCTATACCGTGTTGGTATATGGTATATATTATGCGCTTTGTAATATAGTTTGAAAGTAGGTATTGTTATGCCTCTGGTATTGCTCCTTTTGCTCAGGATTGCTTTGGCTGTTCTAGGTCTTTTGTGTTTCCATATGAATTCTAGGATTGTTTTTCATTTTTAGTTCTGTGAATAATATCATTGGAATTTTGATAGAGGTTGGATTAAATCTCTAGATTGCTTTCGATGTTATCATTTTGACAGTATTAATTCTGCTGATCCATGAACATGGGAGGTCTTTTCATTTTCTGGTGTCTTCTTTAATTTTGTCAGTGTTCTGTAATTTTCATTATAGAAGTCTTTCAACTCTTTGGTTAAGGTGATTCCTAGATGTTTAACGTATTTTTTTAAGCCATTATGAATGGAATTGTCTTTCTCAGCTGAGAAAATTGGTATATAGAAAAACCATTGTTTTTTAGTGTTTATTTTGTATTCTGATACTTTGCTGAATTTGTCAGATCTAAAAGATTTTTGGCTGAGTTTTTAGGGTCTTGTAAGTATAGGATCATATTGTTTTCATGAATCATTTGACTTCTTCCTTTCTTATTTGTATCCTGTTTCTTTCTTTCGCTTGCCTAATTGTTCTGGGTAAAATTTCAAGTACAGTAGTGACCAGGAGTGGTAGGAGTGGCCATCCTTGTCTTGCTCCTAAGTTTAGAGGAATGTTTTTGGTTTTTCCCATCCAGTATGACATTGTGCCTCTGTACTTTGAGCTTCCCAGGGGAGGAGAAGAGCAGAGCTTTGTGATCATACACATACCATGAACAGATGAGTCTTCATTCACACTCAAGGACATAGGCAGCACAAAGGATCCAACAGGTTCACCTTTGCCTGGGGGCCTAGAAGCAGCCTGTCCCCAGTTCCTACGTGATACCTCACAGAGCTCTTTCAGGGACTCCTGATGAGGCCAGGCCCACCATGAACCTAGCTTCTCAAATACCTAAGGAGAAAGTTTCAAAAACATTTAGCAAGATAAAATAATTACATTTGAGGGCCACTAAGTTTACTCTTCTAAGTGTCTTCTCTATGTCCTCTCACTTGATCTTTATAAACTTAGGAAGTAGATGCTGTATTCATAAATGAGGAAACCAAGACTGAGAGAGTCCTAGAAGCTGACCCATTCTGCTACTAGTAATTGGTGGGGCCAGGGTTTCACTGCAGAAAATACCAAAGTCTGTGCTCCTTTTATGTCTTTTTTTAATTAAAAAAATTTTTCATTGTTCATAGTACATAATGATTACATTTCTTGTGGGGAGTTGGTATGTGTACATAATGCATCTTAATTCTTTATGCATCTTCTTCCCCTCTCTTCCCTCTATCTTCCCATCTCTTGGTTGCCTTCTCTTTTGCAAAAAATCTATCTCCCTATTTCCTATTATCTAGCTTTTATTTTGCTCTTTATATTTTGGGTTTATCATATAAGAGAGACCATGTTATATTTAAGCTTATTGTCTGATTTATTTCACCTAATAATATGGTCAAGGTGCATCTATATCCCTACAAGTTACTCAAGTTTATCCTTTATGGCAGAATAGTACTCCATTATGTATAAATACCACATTTTCTTTATCTATTCATCTGTTGATGGACATATAGGCTGCTTCCAATATTAAGCTATTATGATTTGTGCTGCTATAAACATGGGTATGCATATATCAGTGTAATATGATGTGTTTAACTCTTTGGGGAAGATATCTAGAAGGGAAATAATTGGGTCAAACTTAAGTTTTAGTTTTAGTTTTCTGAGGAGTCTCCATACTGATTTCCATAGTTGTACTCATTTACATTTCCACTAACAATGTAGAAGGGTTCCTTTCCCCCTAGAGCCTTACCAGCATTTATTATTATTTGATTATTTGATGATAGCCCTTCTTTCTAGAGTAAGATTGAATCTTGAAGTTGTTTTAATTGTATTTCTTTAAAGGCCAGAGATGTTGAATATTTTTTCATGTATTTATTGGCAATGTGTACTTCTTCTGAGTGTCTTATCATGTTATTTGTTCACTTTTGATTTGATCTTTTATTTTGGGAGCTCTAAGTTTTTGAGTTCTTTATATATTCTAGATATATAAAGTCCTCTGTTTGAGGACTGGCAAATTTTTTTTCCCATTGTGTTTATTGTCTCTTTATTGGTCATTTCCCTTTGTTGTGCAGAAACTTTAAAATTTGACATAATCCCATTTGTTGATTCTTTTTTTTTTTTTTTTTTTGGTACCAGGGATTGAACTCAGGACTTTGTGCTTGTGAAGCAAGTGCCAGAACCACTGAGCTAAATCCCTGGCCCTGTTGATTCTTGAAAATATTTCTTGTGCAATTCGGGTTCTGTTCAGAAAATCCCTGCCTATGCCTATGTTTTCAAGAGCTTTACCTATTTTGTCTTCCAGTAGATTGTGTTTCTTTTTTAACATTAGATCTTTTATCCATTTTTATTTTACTTTAGAGTATGGTGAGAGATATAGGCCTAGATTCAGTCTTCTGCATATGAATAGCCAGGTTTCCCAGTACCAATTATTAAAGAGGCTATCTTTCCTCTCAGTGTATGTTTTTGACCCTTTCATCAAAGATCAGATAGTTAAACAACCAGCCTGGGGTTGTTTCCTGCATCCTGTATCTGTTACATTGAATCACATGTCTGTTTTTGTGTCAATACTATGCTGTTTTTATCACTAGTTTTACAGCGTAACTTGAAGTCCAGGATTGTGAAGTCTCCTGCTTTACTCTTGTTGCCCAGGATTGTTTTTGCTATTCTGGGTCTTTTCTGGTTCTGTACAGATTTTAGTATTGTTTTCTCTAGTTCTGTGAGGAGTGCTATTGGTATTTTTATTAAAATTGTGTTAAGTTGGTATATCAATTTTGGAAATACAGCCATTTTGACAATATTGGTTCTCTCTATCCAGGAACAGGGGACATTGTTCCATTTTTGGATGTCCTTTTTGATCTTTTTCAGAGTACTGTAGTTTTTATTGTACAAGTCTTTCACTTCCTTGGTTAGGTTAATTTCTAAGTATTTAATTTTTATTGATGCTATTATGAATGGTATTGTTTTCCTAATTTTTTGTGAGTTCATTATTGGAGTATAGGAACACTATTGATTTTTGTGTGTTGATTTTGTATCCTGCTACACTACTTAATTTGGTTATACATTCTAGGAGTCTTTTGGTGAAATTTTTCGAGTCTTCTATGTAGAGGATCATGTCATCTGCAAAAATGATAGTTTGGCTTCCTCATTTCCATACATATCCTCTTTTTTCTTTTTCTTGCTTAATTGCTCAAGGTAATATTTCAATTACTATATTCAACAGGAGCGGTGATTGTGGACATCTTTGTCTTAGTCCTGATTTTAGAGGGAAAACTTTCAGTTTCTCTCCATTTGATATTATATTGGCAGGAGGTTTATCATAAATGGATTTTATCAAATTGAGATAAGGTCTTTCTATTCTTATTTTCTTCAGTTTTTTTAAAAATCATGAATAGACATTGGACTTTGTCCAAGGCTTTTTCTGCATCTATTAAGACGATCATGTGATTTTTGTCCTTGCTTTTGTTTATGTGATGTATTACATTTATTAATTTGCATATGCTGAAGCATCCTTGCATCCCAGGGTTGAGGCTTACTTGGTCAGAATGTATGATGTTTTTGATGATTTATTGCATTCTGTTTGTCCCTATCTCATTGAAGATTGCCCATATCTCATTGAGGACTTTTGCATCTATGGTTCTTAAAGGGATGGGCCTGTAGTTCTCTTTTTTATTTGGTACTTGTCTTGTTTTGGAATCAGAGTAAAGGTAGCTTCCAGGAATGACTTTGGGAATACTCTTTCCTTTTAAATTTCATTAAAGATTTTGAGGAATATTGAAGTTGGATCTTTCTTGAAGTTCTTGTAGAATTCAATGTAGAATCCATTGGGTCCTGGCCTTGTCTTAGTTGGTAAGTTTTTAAAATTATTATTCCTTCAGTTATTGAATTATTCAGAGCTTCAAAATCTTCTTATTTCAGTTTTGGTAATTTATATGTATCTAAGAATCTATTCATTTCTCCAGGATTTTCAAATTTATTAGGCGTACAGGTGTTCAAATTAGTTACTCATAATCTTCTGGATTTCAGCAGTGTCTATTGTGATTTCATCTTTTTCATGTCTAATTACATTGATTTGGGTCTCTTCTTTCATTTTGGAGGGTAAGATTCACTAAGGATTTATCTATTTTTTTATTCTTTCAAAGAACTAAGTCTTTGATTCATTAATTATTTGTATTGTGTTTTGGACTCGTTTTCATTTCTGCTCTGATCTTTATAATTTCCTTCTTTGTGCTAGCTTTGGATTTGGATTGTTCTTATTTTTCCAGGACCTTGAGGTGCATCATTAGTTTACTTATTTGGGCTCACTTTGTTTTTCTGATGTGGGCATTCACAGCTATAAACTCTCTCTGTCTCTCTCTGTCTCTTAGGATTGCTTTCATTGTGTCCTTGAAGTTCTGCTATGTTGTATTGGCATTATTGTTTGATTGATTCTTTCCTTGATTTCTTTTTCTGTGACCCATTGATTATTCAAGTGTATTGTACAATTTCCATAATTTCTGTGGTTTCTTTGTTATTGATATCTAGTTTCATTGCATTATGATTTGATGACATCCATGGGATAATTTCGATTCTTTTGCATTTACTTAACCATGCCGTGTGATCTATTTTGGGGAAAGTTCTATGTGTTGCTGAGAAGAATGTATGTTCTGTTGTTGTTGGGCAGAACACTTTGTAGATATTTAATAAGTCCATTTGTTTGCAGGTGTGGTTCATCTCTGATATTTCTTTGTTGATTTTTTTTGTCTAGTTGATCTATTTGTGACAGTGGTGTATTAAGGTTCCTCCAGTATAATTGTTTTGATGTTTATCTGATGTTTTATTTTCAGTAGTCTTTGTTTTATGAAGTTGGGCGAGCCAATGTTTGCTTATATGTTTACAATTGTTGTCTCTTCCTGCTCAATTGTTCTCTTAATCAATATGCAGTAACCTTTTTTTTTTTTTTGTCTCTTCAGATCACTTTTGGCTTGAAGTTCACTTTATCTGAAAATAGAATAGCTACTCCTATTTGTTTTCAGGTTCTCATTATATGGAATATTGTTTTCCACTCTTTGATTTTTTACTTTTGAATTTCTTTTTGGATTAAGTGTCTTTCTTATATTCAGCTGTTATGTTTTGTTTCTTGATCCATTGCTAATCTGTGCATTTTGGTTGAGGAATTGAGGCCACTTATAATGAGTTTTTACTGAAAGGCATTGACTTCTTTCTGTCCTTGCATTATTTTCCTATTGCTGATTCTCTGTTTATCCCTTCTCCTTACTTTGTCACTCTGCCTGATGTATTCATTCTATTTAGACTTTTGGGCACTGTTGATTTCAATGCCTCTTTTTAGGATATCATTGGGAATTTTTTTGAGTGCTGATTTGGTGATCATGAATTTCTTAAGATGCTCTTTGCCCTGAAAAGACCTTATTTCTCTATCAATTTTGAAAGATAGTTTTGCAGAATAAATCAGTCTGGGATGGAAGTTTTTTCTTTTAGGGCTTGAAACACTTTATTCCAAGTTCTTCTGGTGTTTAAGGTTTGTGTTGAGAAGTCTGTTGTAATTCAGTGTGTTTACCTTTGTAAGTGATTCATTAGTTTTCTCTAGAAGCTTTTTTTTTTTTTTTGAGACAGAGTCTCACTGTGTAGCCCAGGCTGCCTCAAACTCATGGTCATCCTCCTGACTCTGCCTCCAAAGTACTGGGGTTACAGGTGCATACCACCATGCCTGGCATCTAGCAGCTGTTAAGATTCAGTTCTTGTATTGGACTTCTGAAATTTTGGTTATGATGTGTTGTGGAGAGATTCTTTTCTAATCATAACTATTTGGGGTCCTATATGCCTCACTTATTTGTATGTTAAATTCTTTCCCCATATTTGGAAATTTTTCTGCTGTTATACCTGTAAACAAGTTTTCTAAGTCATTTATGCTGTCTTCTGATTTTTCACTAATTCTAGTCAATCTTAGATTAGATTTTCCATCATTTAGCAGCTGTTGGATCCATTTTTCATGTTCTCTTGTTATTTTAAAGGTATCTTTGAGTATATGGTCACCAATATCAACTCTTTCAGTTCTGATACTCTATCCTCATGTTGGTCACTTCTGCTGCCCATACTTTCCATATGATTTTTAATTTCCTAGATTTCTACTTGGTACCTTTTTATGAATTCTAATTCTTTGCTAACTTGATTATTCATATTTTGTATCATTTTGCTGAGCTCAGCTAGTTTCTTATTAGTGTCTTTGGTAAACTGATTGACTTTTTTATTAAGTCCATTATCTGTTTATGTTTGTCAAACACCTTATTGATCTGTTTGTTTTTGTTTTTGTTTTTTTGGTACTGGGGATCGAACTCAGGACCTTGTGCTTGCGAGGCAGGCAGCAGAACCACTGAGCTAAATCCCTGGCCCAATGATCTGCTTTTTAAAAATCTCTTCTGTTGTCTTTTTGAATGATTCAGGTGTGGGGCTTTTGATTTCTTCTCCCTCAATATCTATAGATCAGGCATTTTGTTGCCTTGTCTTCTCATGGTTTGTGTGTGTGTGTGTGTGTGTGTGTTTGTGTGTGTGTGTTGAGGTTTATGGATTTATAGTGGAAAGACTGGTTCTAATGTAGAAATCTCTTAGTGTCTGCTTTTCAGTGCTGCAGTCTGGTCATGGTTAATTATAGGCCTTTGCTTCTATATCAAGATCCAACCACCTCCATTGTTGCAGTGTAATTAGCCCAGCACCCAGTTCTCTGGGAATGGACTTCAGAGTTAATGACACAGTGGCAATCTAGATATCAGCATACAGAGAAAATCAGTTGATAGCAACAACTGTGCCACCTCAATAGCAACAAAATCAGCAACAGTAATACCATCAAAGGCAAACTGGATGTTGACATGCCACAAGAACAAATAATGTACCATCCTTAATCATACAAAAGAGATATATAATTATAGTATAAACACTAAGACAAAGCAAATATTGACATATAGTAAATATCTACTAAAAGCAGCAACTATAATACTTTCATTAATAATAAAAAGTATTCAATAGTAATAGTGTAGTCACCTATCTAAAGATTAATAAAACTTTATTATACTGGCAAAGATAGAGGGGTTGGGGAATGAGAGAATGAAAGAAGTAAAGTTTCTGCTGTGAAAGCACAAAGACCTGAGTTCAATCCCTGGTACCAAAAAAAAGAAAAGAAAAGAAAAAAAGAAAGAAGTTTGAAAAATTAAGCAATGGAAAATGAGAAAGAGGACAGAAAAATAAGATAAGTGATCCTATTATTGAGTAGAAAGAAATTAATATAATTAGATAAAAGTAATAGAAGAGAACAAGAAAAAGAACAAAAAAGAAAAGAAAAATTAAAAGAAAAACAAAAAAAGATTAAAAATAAAAAAGGAAAAAACCCCAATCCCCCAGAACCAATGAAGAAATTAAAACAAAAAAAGGAAATGAGTAAAAAAAATTCCCCTGTATTTTTTTACTGTATGGTTTCTTTCCAGTGTTTTCAGTCTTAGAATCCAGTCCAAGCTGAGGCATGTCCTTGCTCATGTTCATAACAGGGAAAGCAATCAGACCACTGATCTATATGCTGGATATAACAGTGGGGCAGGGGTTCAAGAAACCATTGGACTTAATGCCAGCACTTTCAGACCTAGCTGCTTCTGAAAATCACACATGACCAGCTTGACTTCTCACCATGGAGGCCATGGGCCTGTGTCCTTCCCTGCCTGAGCTTAAGCTTCTCAGGGAGGATCTACATCTACCCTGCACCCTCTCTGAGACTCTTGTGGCTCTCTCTCACCCAGTCACTGTGACAGGGTAACACTGAAAACCCTGAAGTGAAGTTGTTCTGTGGCTCAGTTTTTTGGTTTTTTTTTTTTTTTTTTTTGGTTGGTTTTGTTTTTGGGTACCGGGAATTGAACTCAGGACCTTGTGCTTGGAAGGCAGGCATGGTGCCACTGAACTAAATCCCTGGTCCCTCTGTGACTCTGTTTTAAACAATTAACTGCTTCCAAAAATGGCTTCTGATTAAACCCTCTCAAATATGATAGGCACTACAATGGATTTCTTCTCCAACTCTATCCTTCCATGTGGAAAGAGTCACTTTCAGAATAAAATCCCATGCTAATTTTGCAGTTTACAATAGTCGTGGGTTTTCCTTGGGGCTAGCACTGCTGGCCCAATCTTTTGTTTCTTCCTGGAGCTGCTGACCTTCTCCAGGCTTACCTTATGTCAGCAGAGACAATGACTTCCTTCCTAGGAGCCAAGACCAGCTTTCCAGAATGTTTCATTCTTTTTTCTGTGCTGTGCTCCATTTCTCCAGCTTCTCATACTTTCCAGTTTTCTTGTCAGATCCCTTCTGATTCCTGGAGATCTACTTTTTTTCCTCTTCACTAAGTTGTTCTTTTTCAAGTGTCTCAATTCCAGGTGCTGGAGAGGTTTTGTTGCGATTGCTGCTCTACCAGTTTTCTCCCCTACACCTACGCTTTTAATCACTACATGTATGTAACCTTGAGATACACAAGGATGTGTGCACACACACAGTGGTATATATGTACAGTCTTTGGTTATACTGTATAATCACTTTTATGATATTTGCAGAATAATAGATTGTTATAAATAAAAGTCATTTTCAAAATTGCCTATCTGATTCTTCCTCTACTTTCTATTTCCACAAAAAAGAAACTTGGGACTTGTCTTTTGGCAACAGTCCTCAAACTTGAGCAAGCATGTGAGTTGCTTAGAGGATTGGCCTCAACACACATCTCCAGGCCTCACTGGTAGAGCTTCTGCTTCAGTGTGTTGGGGGCCCAAGAATCTGCATTTCTAACAAGTTCGCCATGGTGCTGATGCTGCTGGTCCAGGGACCACACTTCAAGACTGACTTAGTCTGTTTTCTTAAAAATAGCTGAGGCTAGACACAGTATAAAGAAAAGAGGTTTATTTACTTCACAGTTTTGGAGCCAAATGTCCAAGTCAGCTGTGTCTCTTTGGTCTCTGATGAGGGCCTCATAGTAAATGGCATTACAACGGCAGGACCATGTGAAGAAGAGATCACATGATGAGACAGGAAACTAGAGAGATTTAGAGGCAAGATTCACTCTTTCTATAGCAACTCATTCTTGCAAGAACTCAGTGGAAGAAGCCAGATAAATCCCTTTCAAGGATGATGGCCCCAGTGACCTAATTACCATCCACTAGGCCCCACCTCTTAAGGGTTCCACATCATCACATAGGACCAAGTCTCCAATAAATAAACCTTTTGGGAACACTCAAACCATAGCCAAACAATAATAGAGACCTGCTGCCTAGTGTAAACTGGACACAGTAAGGCTCATCAGATCCACTGCCATGTCATTACTTACACAGTTGTAGCAATATTGACGAAGCGTGGACAAACATGTCCAATGAAATCACTTAAATAACTCTCTTTGGCTCTCAGAGACACAGCCAGGATGCAGTGGGGAAAATTCTAAAAACGCCCTCCTCCATGAAAGATCCTACCCTTCACTATTCCTCACAAACTGACAGTGGGTGCTAAGTGTCTTCCTGTATTGCCTGTGTCCTCTTATTTGACCCTCCTGACCTTATAAGGTGCGAACTGTATTCATAAATGTAACTGAGGCTGAGAGAAATAGAAATAGAAATATATATATATAGTGATATATATATATATGTATATACATCACTGCTAATTTCATGCTGGAGAGAGCCGTAGCAAAAAGTATGTTGGTGGCTTCTAAGAGCAGAAAGTGACCTCAGGCAAGGAAGAGGGACCTTAGTCCTACATTTGCACTGGAACGAATTCTGCCAACAGCCTGAGTGAGCTGGAAACAGATTCTTCCCTGAGCTCCCAGAAACTACAGATGAATATCTGACCTACAGAACTGAGAGCAAATAAATGAAAGTAGTTTTAAGTCTCTGTCTATGGCCATACTGCAGCAGAAAAGCTAATACACAAGTCCATAAACTCCTGAGTTCAGAAGAAGGCTACTTCCCAACACAGACCTAACCCCTCCTCAAAATCCTTAAATTAGAAGCTGCATTTCAGGGATGCTCACCTAGTCATTTTCTGGAAATGGCAGTGGCTGTGACCTAAACTCCATTCCCATCAAGGTGGTGTTCAGTTCAGTAGGGGAAAACAAATCTAAAGGTTGCCAAACACTCTGAAAATGTCCTGCCAGCCCCATCAGCAGACACCAGTCTTGCTCACAATCACAGACAGATGATTCCTTGTCAACAAGCACATGCCCTTCATGGAAGAGCAGTTTACAAACATGTTAGCAAAACAGTGTCCTTCTATGCTGCTAGTAAGTCAAATACCCCACTTTCTTACTTTTGAGATTAATCAGCAATAACACAGAGGTGCTGCCCCACACCAGGAGACAGGGAAGCTCCAGCCAAAGTAAGGTGTAAATGCACAGAATCTATGCATCAATGACCCCACCCCAAATATCCATGTTATCCTTGAAACAAACTAAAATGTAAAATGGGGAGGCATAGTTTTGATTTTCAAAGTGACAACAGTACAACTTCAATAGTGTAGCCATGATCTAACCAACCCTTTTGTCATAAAAGGTGAATATAACCATCTGCTGCCATAGTCAGTTACAATTCAAATAAATAAAACAGGTTAGGACAAAATCCCTACTATTGAGCTTTCCCCCAGATATCCCCTCTTAAATGATTATAGATATTTGACATTCATTTAAATGGAGATTCAATTCTTAGAGTTGAGGTTCCATACCTTCTCCATCCTGCGCCATTACTGTGTATTAATTCCATTGTTTCTCCAAGGGAGCAGTCAAGTAATACAGATCAGTCCCATCTTTGTTCATGCTCCCTACAGATCTTCAGCTCTGGCCCTCCAAAGGCACAGAACTGGGCAGGGCATGGCTGTCTGAGCCTAGTCACCCTGTCCACCATATCTGCCTGCTTTTTCCACTGTCTCCCTAATGACAAGGCATGTCATGGAGGAAGTACCTGCCTTGTAGGGGACACTGGGACAGGTCTAGCTCTCAGGTTTCTGAGCAGGCTTCTGACTGTGTACCTTTCACATTAACCCAGAGGCAGAGCTGAGCCTATAGGTCAATATCCTCAGGTCTGACTGTGCCACAATGCAGGGACAACATTAGGCCCTTGCTGTTCCTTATTCTCCTCCTCTTCTCTCACCATGTGCTGCAGATAGGGGAAGCCACACACAATGCAATTTTTATCTGCGTGTTTGGGAAGACCCTTTTTCAAAAATGAGCAGATTCCCTCTTTTTCCATGTCATCCAAGCTCATGGTGGTGTTGCATTTGTTTTGCTTTTTGTGTGATTGAAATATTTGGTTCTTCTTCCCACCTGTAGTTGGATCAAACTGAATATGGCCCACGTTGTTGCAGAAACAAGCAACACTGCAGGCTGATGGCCCGAGAAGCTAGTTTTGAATACACACACACACACACACACACACACACACACACACACACAGCTTCCCCGAAGCAATTCTTACCACAATGTATCCAAGCAAATGTTTTGTTCAGAAAGACATGACCGTCCTTAGTTTAACTTCCACCGCAGTTCTCTGATAATCTTGGAAAACTCTGTTTTTGTGGTTTTACTGTCATTCTTGGGCCATCTCTTGGAACTATCATCATTTCAACATTATAATTTTTAACTGGGAATGTGGGTTGGTGGTTAAAAACAGGAAGTGTGATGTGTTAAGTCTGAAAACCAGTAAAAATATGCAAGAAAGTCAGGGAAATTCAGAATTGGATATTATTGATAGGGGAGAGACAACCAACCAACAGCAAGTGAATGAGTATATTCATATGGTTGATCTGAAATCCTGAGAAACATGTGGATATCAACATAGACAAAAAGTCCAAGCACTACCACAGACTAAACAATGTAAAGTAAATATTCTTTTGTGAAAAATTGTATTTTCCAAAGAAGCAATAATACCTCCTGTTTCATATGTTTTTCTGTAATGCATCCTTGACATTCCTCCCATAAAGAGCAAGAATCTAATTCCCTTCCTTTGTATCTGGGTTGGCACAGTCACTTACTGGAAGAATAGAATGAAATGAAAGAGATTTTCTGGAACTTGCAGAGCTAAACATTTCGCAGCTTCCACACTAGATGCCTGAAACCCAGGTCCATCCTGAGAAGCCAAGCAGGAAAGCCCACATGAGTGCTTCCATTGGTAACCCAGCTTAGCTCCAGAGCCTACTGTTGGGCGTGTGAGTGAACCTTCTTGGTCCAAGCCCACTGAGCCTGCAGAGGTCTGCAGCTTCAGCTGATGGCCCAGGAAGTGTAGCCTGTCACACTCCTCTAACCTAAAACAAACTTTCTGTGGTTTCTCATATGCTAACAGGTAACTGGAACACCCTCCCAGCTCTCTTTTCTGGTGTATTGTATATCTTTTGTCATATTTTATGCTCATATGAGACAGATGAGAAGTGTCTGACTTTACCCCCCTTTTCCGTGATAGCGGGGCGGGGCAGGGGGAGGGAGCATGGTTTGGCTGTCAAGCCACTCCACTTCCAGTCCCTTCACTCTTGCTTGGTCCCTACCCCCAAGATGGGCTGTGAGAACTTGGTTGGTGTCCTCCCTGATTACTTAGCAACTACTCTCCTCCAGGATGCTCTGACAGGAGGCGCAGCTTAGCTGTCAGCCACAGCACACCTCCCCCACTTTTACCACTCCAGCTGAGGCTGCTGCTGTTCTTTGTGGGATGGGGGGAGGCACCCTAATGTGGTTGAGATCGGGGACTGAGGGATCTGGGCCTAGTATTAACATCCCCAACCTCCTCAAGCCCAGTAAGCTGTGCTGAGTACACTAGCCCTCCTGAAGTTTGGCCAGTTTGGGCCCCACCATTTTGCAAAACGTGACAGATGTCAACCAAGCAGTTGCTGTCTCTCTGGCCTTTCCCTAAACTGCAGCATTGACAGCTGTAGCTGTCCTAGAGACCCTGCACCCACTTGAACCAATCACAGGTCTGCACTTGAACCAATCAGCAAGCCCAAATCTGAAGCAACTAGTGCCTTCACCTGGACCATCACGAGTGTGAGTGTAAGCAGCACTCCCCTCACACTTCTCAGGTTAGTCTAGGAGGGGTCCTCTGGTGTACTGATGCCCCTGTGCTGCCATACAGGTCTTATTAAAAGAAAGCCTCACTGGTGGTCCTATAAACCTGCTCATGGTTTATTTCCAAGTAGGTCAGCCTTGGAGGCCCTGTAAATCTACTTGGGATCTTATTCTGTGTAGTGTGGACAGAGTGGTCACTTTAAAAGAAAGAGCAATAAACACTAAGGCTGTTAGCCCTGAAGAGCCCCAGAGACCAGCACCCAACAGAATCAGCCACTGGTGTCTGGCACAGGCTAGTCTTGAACATTGGTGGCTGGCAGTGGCTGACAGCAGCAGCCAGCAGTGTCAGCCAGTGGCATCCAGCATTAACTGGTTTTGACTGGTGGGGCATAAGGGCTGCTAGCAGACTTGTACTTAGCTGATTCAATTTCTGAGTTGAGCAAAATGAACCCTCAGCTGATTGGGAATGCATACATACAATGCACCTCTTCCCTTTGCAAATGGTGGCACAACAAATACACTATTTGCTCCACTTTTTTTTTTCCAGTCAACAACTTGTCTTGGGAGATTATTCCTCACCTGTTCATCCAGACCTGACCTGCTCTTGAACAGTAATAGAGTTGGCTATGATGGTTAATTCTGGCTGTCAACTTGACTTGGACTGAGAGATGCTTAGAAATTGGGCAAAGCCTATTACTGGGTGTGTCTGAGAGGCACGTTTCCAGAGAAGTTTGGTGTGCAGGTCAGTTAACAGAGTGGGAAAGCCCTGTCTTGGCTGTGGGTGACACTGGCCAGCAGGCTGGAGACCCAGATGGAATAAGCAGCATAGGAAGGCTGAAGCTTATACCCGCTCCTATTCATCCTTGTTGAGTGGGTGCATGTTTTTGCTGCTGCTGTTGTCCTTAGGCATCAGACTCCAGATCCTTTGATATTTGAAAGTAGATTTGCACTAGTGACTCTCTAGGAGGCCTTCAGGCCTTCAGCCTTGGACTGAGGCTGTGTGATCCATTCCTCTTGTTCTGAGGTTTCCAGCTCCTTGGATTTGCTGGTGCAAATATACTTTTAGTACCTCATAGTTCATAACTACAATTTGTTGAACCAGTCCACAGTTAATGGATATTTAGGGTACCCCTTCCCTACTCTATACTTTGTTTGTACAGTGATTCACTGCTATTCTGACAAAATACTCTTCTATTTATAGATAGACATTCCTAGAGGAAAGTATTTATACCTTCTTAATTCAATTATTTGTGCATTTTAAACTGTAGTTGAAATTGTCAAATTGCTCCCCTCAAGAGGTTATAAGAAGTTGTATTTTCTTCAATCATATTTAAGGGTATATGTTTTCTCACATACTTGACAAAATATTTCCATACCAAAGTTTAAAAAATTATTTATTCTGAATTTTTATTCAAATTACAGATGTTATTTTTGTGGAAAAACAAAGGAACTAAATCCTTGATAACTAGTTCATACCCTGATAGCCTTTATTTGAGAAACTCTGAGTCCTCATTGTTAAAAAAAAATTATATTCTATGGATTTGGGGAGGATGGTGTAACGTAAGAAGGATAGTTGAAGAAAAATAAACTTAAATATGATTCCATTTTTATGAAATGTGTAAGCTTATATAAAGAAAAAAGTCTGGAAGTAGTTATCTGAAGTGTTAATAAGACCCTAGGTCCATCCTAATGGTAAACTACAGTCAATCCAGTGATTAAATATCATCTGGAATTCTGCAAGGTGTGGCTGCTCTCTAGAAATGGCTGAAGAAAAACTTAAGTTAAAAGAGGAAGCCAAGATAAAAAAGTGTACTCTTATCAAAGGTATGGTTTATGGTGTTAAAAATCCATTTTGAAAAATTTGTGAGAGACTAACTTTCAATATTTTGACAAAAGCTTAGACATTAGTGAGATAGCTATTTTACAGGATTTTTCTTTTTTCTTTTGTATTAAATTCTTTTATTGGTACATTGTAGGTATACAACACAATTACATTTCTCATTGGGAATTATACCTTTATATAATACATCTTGGTTCTTATTTTTTCCCTATTCCTAGCCCTCCCTTCACGCCCTCCACCCTTCCCTATTTACAAAGACTTTATTTCCATTTTTCCCATTTCTCATCATTTTTTCCTTTCCCTTCTTTCCTTTCCCCTGTGCCTCTCACTACCCCTACCCCTTTGGACCTTTTCTTCCTATTTTACATTATCGATTATTCATTCTAATAATTGGTACATTTTAGGTATACAATATAATGACATTCATCATTGGAAATTTGCACCTTTACATAGTCTCTCTTGGTTCTTATTTTTCACCCTTGCCCAGCCCTCCCTTCAACCCCTCCAGCCCTCCCTATTTACAAAAATTTTGTTCCTATTTTTCCATTTTCTCATATTAATTTACAGGATTTTTCTTATTCATGTAAAATGGATCTAGATCAACTCATTGAATGACTGATATACTAAATGATCGTTCATCAACCTTAGCTGTTTTTCTAAGCATTTGCTTTTAGTTGACTAGTTTTCATTTGTCATTGTAATTGCATCTTAAGGATTGTCATTTAGTCTCTAACTTACTTAGTTCTACACCTGCTGCAGCTGGAAACTGAGAGGAGCCCATTTATAATGAAAGCAATTTCCATGTATAATTTTTTTTTTTTGGTACCGGGGATCAAACTCAGGACCTTGCACTTGCGCAGCAGGCAGCAAAACCACTGAGGTAAATCCCCGGCCCTCCAGGTATAATGTTTTATTCAAAGATAGTCCCAGTGCTCAATTGGTACAGATGTTTTTCAACAAGATAAGATCCTGAGATTTCTTCAGCATCTACTGTATTCATTGCCAACACTATCTCAAGATACTTGCCATTGGGTTTTCTTATTTAAGGGAATTAAATAGTAAGTTTTGTTAAAAAGGAAATAGCATATTGAATATATGTGCTTTCAGCAGATGTAAAATGGATAACTAATAACTTTGATAACTTAGCCAAATTTTCTGAATTCAGGGTTGACTATTATTTTCATATATTGAAGAATTATCCTACCACTACAGAGGATCAAATTCTGGATAAAGCAAATTGAATTACTCAGCTTGTTAACAAAGGATGTTCACAAAGATGGCTTAGTTAACAAATGTTTTTCAAGTTTTAATGTTAAATATTCTCAAACAACAATTGCAAGGGACAACTGTATATTTTTATTGTATGTGATATTCCTACAATAAAAATGAAGATTGAAAATTGGATGGAGAGACTTACTTGATCATTGAGACTTTAAGTGATTTGAGACAGTATATTAAATCTAATAAAAACTTACCCATGGAAAAATAATTCATCATTTTTTAACTAAAGATATATTCGAATGAGATAGATTTCAATCTTAAGCTTTTCTCTGGAAGGAATACTTACAGATATCTTTGTTTCAATTGTAGACTTATCAAACCTGTTCGCAAATTAGGTGTTCACGCTGTGATCTAAAAGATGACTTACATGAGTGACTCTTTTTTCTACTTTCCTCTTTTATGTGTTAAGGGGGTAGGCCTTTAGACAGATAGAAAGATAGACAACCATTTTTCATGGACTCACTAACTTTCCTCCATATCTTTCTGACCTCAGAGGGCCTGCCTGCTCTGCCCCTCTCTGCAGATCACTTTTTCTGTGCTTTCTTATAGGAAAAAGCACGTTCCTATGCTTTTTCAACTTCAAGGTCAAGGTAAAGGGAGACCTCCAGTCTTGACCTTGTGCTCCAGCCAAGTGTACTTGAGTTCTGTGCTTTGGGGATTCTTTATAGCTCAAATCCCATAGCAGCAAAATTGTCCCATGCCTCCTGTGGGGAAGTAATGAGAAGGGATAGGAAAGTGAGCAGCATAACTTGGGTATTTATTGGTCCCTGGCCACAGTCTCTCACAGTATCTATCAAAATATCCAATGCATGAATATTTCTGAATATTTAAGAGAGAATGGCTAATAGATCAGAGAGAATTTCAGGCTTGCTAACTGACAGCAGTGACTTATCTTCTTGGTGAGAAGTTACTCTTTTACAAATGCTTAGTAATGATCATATGAAAACAGTGCCATTCTGCCTCTTCAGCATGTCTGGGCACTTCTCCTGTTATTAGCTTGAAGAAGCAATCAAAACAGTGCAAAACCACTTCCTTTATGGTTGTTTTGGTTCTAAAAATATTGAGATATCAGACATAGAGAAATTTCCAGGCCACTAGACAAGTTTCCCAAGTTGGTATATTCAATGCAATAGCATCTCACCATTACCCCAGGAATCCTCACTCTTTAATAAACCTAAGAATCCTCTGGGACACTTATAAAACAAGTGCAGATTTGTGGCCCCACATCTAGGGTTTCTGATTCATTAATGTCCCTTGGAGCCTGGGAATCTGCATGTTAAGAAGGACTCTCTAGGGGTGGGGATTTAGCTCAGTGGTGCTGTTGCTGGCCTCACAAGCACAAGGTCCCAAGTTCGATCCCTGGTACCAAAAAAACAAAAAAAGCAAAAAAGAAGAAGGACTCTCTACAATGTTATGTTGTAGAAAACATTGCACTGGTGAGACAGAAAATTCACCTTTTTTCATGGCAATAGATAAATTTCAATTTTAAAAATTAAAATTAATGAAAAATTTAAATGAGTTTTCAAGAAAAAAAACACAAGATGTCAAACTAGTAGTGATTTATCAATTTAGTCTCCCAGTTAATCTGAAAACTTAGAAAATGTCTTCAGCAGCACCATATATCTGGAAGGACAGCACTGGAGATGCTAATGTTTTAGAGAACAAAATTACAACAGGACTCTATTACAGTCCGCAGGCCCCATCTCAGCTCCACTACTCACTAACTCTGCCTCCTTCATTTCTGCTTCAGATAGGACCCACTCAAAAAACCAGAAATGTATTCGTGATTTCTTACAAAGAGGAACTAATCTAGGGAATTGGTTAAGCAGCAGATTAAAAAGTTAAAAGGAAAATATTGGGTAGAAGAAGATGCTACCACTTCTAGAGTTAAGAAGCAATTGGGTTATCTGAGCCAAGAGCTTGGAGCAGATGGTCATGGAGCTGAAATCAGGACATCTTTGGAGGCCCTTCCCAGGTGATACCAGCACCTCTGAGGGTTCTGATTAGACTGGGAGAAGGGAAAAAACTGGAAACTGGAACCAACTGTCACTATCATAGGAATATTTCTGGGTGACAAAAGAGAAATAGGAAATAAAACAAGGAGCAAATCCCTCTCCCTCCTACCCTGAAGCCTCACTGAAATATCACCTATGGCAATGCTTAATGGCAAGCCAGCTGTCAGCAGAAATGTGGCTCTGAGAGTCTTAGTCCCACCCCTAAAAAGCACAGTATACAAATAGGTCAGCTTGAATGTGAGGAACCATAGCTTAATAGCCTCTACAGTCCACCCCTTTGGCCATTCAGCATCTATCCATACCCTCCTATAGGTGTACTTATATACAAGAACAAAAACAACTTCATGCTTTTGCATAAAAAGATGAAACTGTGGCACAAATTAAGATTATCTTTCCTCTTCCCAAGATGGGAAATACAAGGTTCCAGGAGCCCTTGTATTTTTTTTTCCTCCATAATACTGATTACCCTGCTGAGTATGGAGTGGGGATAGGTGGGTGGGAATGGCTCTGCTGATTTTCACTATCAGAAAGACATTTAAAAAGCCCTTCCTTGGACAAGAATATAACTCTTGCCTTCTGGGAAAGGGAGCTGGAATAATATTTAACCGTGGAAGAGAGATACCCGCTTGGATAAAATCTGTCCAAGAAAGGAAGAAGCCTACAGTTACTATTATGTGGAGGAGGAAATTTATGGGTTCTTTGGAAGTTTTATAGTCATGAATGACAGAACATGTCATTAGAGATCAAGCTGTCTTCTGCTAAATCAGCTGGGGTTTGGTTGCAAAACACAGCAGGCTAAAAAATGCAGCTGTTTGCTTCACCTTGGGGACCAGAACTGTGCAGTCACCATGGAGGGAGGGTCTGAGCATGTGTCCCAGGAATGTCATGTCACACTTGATGCTTATGTAATGTGGGGTATAGGAAGGTTTCCTATGGCATCTTTCCTCTCCCACAGCTGGAGTTACTCTCCACATGTAGAAAGCAAAAGGCACATGGGGCTGGCCAGAAGAGAATGGAACCTCAGAGTGTGGTGAGAACTGTTATTAAAGCTTAGGTATTGGTGTGATTTGAATGTGTCTCTCCCACCCCCAATTCATAATTCCTAAATTCATATGTTGATGGCATTTGGAGGTATGGCCTTTGCAGGATAATTGTGGATAAACGAGGTCAACAGAGTGGGGCTCCATGATGGGATTAGTGGCCTCATAAGAAGCAGAAGAGAGACCTGAGCTGACACATCCCCCTGCCGTCACCCTGTGAAGCTTGCTATCATGTTAGATGCAGCAAAAGATGCTAGCAAAATTTTGACACCTTGATATTAGACTTGCCGGCCTTTAGAACTATGAGAAATAAACCCCTATTCTTTATTAATTACTCACTTTGTGATGTTCTGTTATAGCAACAGAAAAAAGACTAAGACAAGTATCATCTTAACTAGAGATTCCTAAAGTGGATAGGGGATATGAGGGCCATCTGGCTGCAACATCTCTCACCTCATTGATCACCAGGGTTGATTTGGCTGATATGGCTGGCTAGGTGCATGTCCTCTTCCTCCCTCACTGCTCCACGTCACTCCCTCCCAAAGCTGCTCACTAGGTCCAAGAGGACAACCACCTGCAATAGAGGAGGACCATTCCCTTGGTCAAGGGTATATAAGTAACTGTGCTCCTCTGCTAGAGCCTCCCAACAAGCTCCCACGGTCCTAAAGTGGATAGGAATATACATATAATTATGTAGTAGGTTTCCACCTATTTCTAATGGGCTGATGCAGTAGCAAAGTTATAGGTTACACTCACAAGAACATGGTAGATACATCAATGTTCTCCTCTGCTGCTGGAGATGGCTCTGCCATTTCTATAAACCTGCCTTTGGTAGGGCAAAATAGGGTCACACGACAGTGCCACACATGGCTCTAGCATAACAGCTCCTTGCATTAAAGCAGCTTGAGAAGTGTCTTTTGAATGAGTGAATGAATAAATGTGATTTAGAGAAACAGCCTATCAATAATAGGTTGCTTGCAATGCAGAGACCTCACTTGCTGGCAATCTGACCAAATTTCAAGCTTCAGTTCTCAGACCTTTATTCGGCTATGCAAAGTTCAGCCCTCTGCCTGTTATACTCTGTTAAGCACAGGAGCCTAAAGTTCTTTTATAACTAGACTGAGCCTGCAATTCCTGGCCTCTCACCATCCCTTTCCCCTCTGAGACACAGGGGCTGCTCGAGGAGCCATGGAGCCCAGCAGCAGCCACATAGATGACTTCCCTCTTAATGTGTTTTCGCTCACTCCTTACACTCCCAGTACCGCTGACATCCAGGTGTCTGATGACGACAAGGCAGGAGCCACCTTGCTCTTCTCAGGCATCTTTCTGGGACTGGTGGGGATCACGTTCACAGTCATGGGCTGGATCAAATACCAAGGTGTCTCCCACTTTGAGTGGACCCAGCTTCTTGGACCCATCCTGCTATCAGTTGGGGTGACGTTCATCCTGATTGCTGTGTGCAAGTTCAAAATGCTCTCCTGCCAGCTGTGCAAAGACAGTGAGGAAAGGGTCCCGGACTCCGAGCCGATATCAGGAGGACAATCGTTCGTTTTTACTGGTATCAACCAACCCATCACTTTTCACGGAGCCACCGTGGTGCAGTACATCCCTCCTCCTTATGGGTCTCAAGAGCCGATGGGGATGCACACCACCTACCTGCAGTCCATGGTGAACCCTTGTGGTCTCTTGCCCTCTGGAGGAGCAGCCAGCGCCATGCCAAGTCCCCCTCAGTACTACACCATCTACCCCCAAGATAATGCTGCATTTGTGGAGGGCGAGGACTACTCTTCTCTCATGGATGGTGGGAATGGCAGGTATGGTGTGCATACTGGGGCTACTCCCCTCCCTGCTCCCCAGTCATGGTCTGTGTCTGTGTTTGGTCTCTGGGGCAGGTGGTGGGAAGTATAGATCTCCATGCAGCCTGCTGCTCAGGGTGGAGACACTTGTTCTGCCAACTGTGCTTTGGGCTGTGATATATCTGGTTTTTCTGCTCATGTTTCAGGCTCAGCCCTGATGCTGTCCGGCTAGGAGAGATGCAGCTTCAAGAGGAGGATTGTGCCTGCTTCTCTCCTCCTCCCTATGAGGAAATATATGCCCTCCCTCACTAGAGTCTATAAGAGAAAGAGCACTGAAGTAATTGCTGTTGTTGACCTGGCAACTGGAATGTCCTATAGTATTATCTTTAGAAGTCAGGGCAGGGCAGCACAGACATTGTCCAAGGGGGGAAAGGGAAAGGAAGCAGCAGGTAAAATGTCTCAGACTGGTAAAGATTAGGCTGGGTTGGAAGAGTTTCTTCAGACACAGTGACAAATTCTCTCAGGTAAATCCCCTGGGTAAGGTCCAAGAGCAAGAATTTTGCCTTTCCCCAGCACCCACCTTCTACATATGGTAAGGCAATGGTGTCTCAGTTTTAACTCCAGCAGTCAAGGAGAAAATTCTGACTTCTGAGACCTAGTGAGCTTCCAGGTGGAAGTGAGGGTGGGAAGGAAGCAGGGAAGAGAAAGCAGGCAGAACCAGGGATTTCCCGGTGCCTATCCTGGCCCCAAAGTGAGCTTGCATATCCCAAACAGCTGGTGGCCAAGTGGTCTCCATGAGGACTCTTGGTATCTTAAAGGCTGCAAAATAAGTGAATAAATATAATAGAAAAAGATAATATTTCCTGCTGGAATAGAATTGGCTAGCTGACTAAACCTACGAAGGAAGTGGTAATAGAATAATGATGTGAATGAAACTAATGTATTCTGGATAAATGTTCTGGATCCATGAATAAAATCACTGATGTTTTCTTCTGCAAGGCTGAAGCTTTATGTGTGATCCACATAAATGGACTCTTGATCTACCCCAGTACAGGGTCTGTGCGAGGCACGAACTTGGCCCAGGGGTGAACAGATACATGTACTTCCCCAAGTGCCCGGAGATCTGTGAAGTTAGAGTAGAGCTGCTGTGTCAACATGGGAAAGTTATGCATTACGGAAACAATCTTAGTGGCTAAGATGAGCTCACCTTCTTCGTAAAAAGACTGATGTCCTTAATCTCCCTGAATCGGAACTGTATAATAAACAACCGTAACAGACTCACTGACTTTAGAAGAGATAGTTTTAAATCATTCAGTTTCAAAATAAAACATTTTCCTTAGGCTACAAAGATAAGGCCACTCACTGAAGGGTGGCTCACCCCAAAGAAAGACACAAGGTTTAGCAATTCTTTAAAGTTTTGGTACTGCGTTTATATATGGAGTGATTTTTACTTTCTATGGGAATTATGCAAGTTGTCAAGATATGAATAATATGGGCTTGGTACATTATTGTTTCGATTTATTTTATGTATTAGTGACAAACCTTTTTACGGACACTTTCATGTTTGACAGATGATGGAAAAATATTATTCCACTTACAGATTCAGTTTATTAGCTTTACACTCCACATGTGCTTGAGATATTGAGTACCGAGCTGAAGGTTCTAGGAAGTTAGGTGACAAGGACATGATTGAGCATCACCAGTGACATTCTGACAGGTAAATAAATGACTTGGGTCCTACAGGCCTGTCTCACTCGCCATTTCCTCTCATCTTCACCTACCCCACAATTTTTATATATAGTGCGATAAAAAATATGGTCAATGTTTAATTTCTTTAAAATTACAGTAAAAGACACATTGCAATTAATCCCCCTCAAAATCCTCCCCCTCATTTCAAACACACTTATCCCATCATTCTTGCCACCTTCTGAAGCAGTTCTGAAAGGCTTTCATGTCTTTAGTTCCACAGTTGTGGCTGCCTTGATGTCCTAAATCGATTAAAAACATTTACCTTGAGAGTCATTTTGACTTTGAGGAAGAGCAAAAAGTTTCATGGTGCCATATCTGGAGAATGAGGGGGATGAGAACACATTATAATATTTTGATTTGACAGATATTGTCATAAATTATGGATCAGTGAGGAGTGGTCAAACAATATGGTGAATGTTTAAATTAAAGCATTTATTATACATTGTCATTGAATGTCCTCAAAGTATGCCAAATTCTTCCCCTCACTTTGAATATACTTATCCCATAATTATTGGCAATGTGTCTTTTATTGTTATAAGTTTTTAAAAATTTTAAACATTCACTATATCTTTTGATCACCCTTGTGCTTATAGACTTGAGACACAATGAACATCAAAAGAAGCTCAAAGAAGAATATACTCGTTTTAAAAATTTTTTATTTTACTGGTACATTGGAGATATACATAATGATACCATTCATCATAGGGAATTTCTTCCCATGCATAATATATCTTCCTTCTTTTTTTCCAATTCTCCTTCCCTCCTTTAAATGTCCCCCCCCCTTTTTTTATTTTCATTGTTTATTGGTACATTTTAGGTATATAATACAGTTACATTCAGCATTAGGATCTTGTACCTTTACATGATGTATCTTGGTTCTTATTTTTTCCCCATTCCCCTGCCCTCCCTTCACCCCCTCCACCCCTCCCTATTTACAAAGACCTTACTTCCATTTTTTTCTTTTCTCATATTTTTTCTTTTCCCTTCTTTCCTTTCCCCTATCCCTTCCACTCTTTATCTACAAAAGGCTTGTTTCCATTTTTTTCTTCCATTCTTTTTTTTCTTGTCCATTCTTTCCTTTCTGCCTCCTTCCTCCCTTGTTTCCCTTCTCATTTGAACATTTTCGAGAAGAATCTATTCATAAAGGATACCATGTGTGGGAGCTGGGGAGAGCAGGTAGTCAATTTATCTGGGTGATGCTGGGAGAATGGGCTGGGACAGAATCAACTATGCAGGGAAGTGGCCCTGGGGGTGTGGGCTCCACTGTTCCTGTCCCTGGTGCCACCACAGAGGTCATTTATGCTCCTAAAGACAGAGCTGCAGGGCTCCTTAGCTCATCGCGGAAGTGAGGCCTGCAACAGTCAGGGGATCAGAAAATGGGCTTTGTTCATTCATTTCACATCTATTCACTGAGCATCATCTGTCGGGACTGGGACCATCTAGTCTGTTTCAGGAATATAGCCATGACAAACCAAACTAACAAAACAGCAGATAATGGCTCTGCCCATAGAGTTTCTAGCATGGGAAGCAGATACTGATTAATTATCTGTATTATCTATCAATTAGCCTCTGATACCCATGAGGGGTCCTGGAGCTCTAAGGGGAATTTTGACACACCAAAGGGTCATAAAGCTTGCCTGGGGATGTGAGCTCAGGGCCATTGCCTTGGTAACCCCAGGGAGGGCAGTTCACAGGGAAAGGCAAGTGGCTGAGGTCTGTAGGCCTATGAAGACCATGCTGGGACCTTGAGGACTAGTGGCTGCCTGCTAGACAAGGAGGAGAGGTCAGCACTCATGGTAGAAGCAGTCTGGCAGAGCACCATATGAAGCAGTAGTAGAAGGCACCTTGTGGATTGTATAAGCTGCCACAGCCCTCACATAGAATGCATCAAGCACCCAAAAATTACATCCACCAGCTTTCAACCCTGCCATTGTGCATTTATTTGGGGGCTTTAGTGACTGACATGGAAACCCACTGCAGAGCTCCTGGCCTGTGGCCACCAGGTTCCCACTTGGTGTCCTGACTTGGTGTCTGACTGGCCAGATCACATTCCCAACCGTTTCTGTCTTGTCCTCCAGATAGCTGCCTCTGATCATTCTTTCAATGTCTTATGGGGTGCAGAGTGTGAGATTGTGGGCAGATAGTGAGCTGCAGCCAGCCTCCGGGTCTGCGATCCAAGCTTAGATGATCCAGGGGGAGTGGTGCTGGCCTGGGGCAGATGCCTGAATCTGTGGGGTCTGACAGACCTTGTCTGCCTTAGCAGACTTTTTAGGCTTTGTGTGAAGAGCAGCTGGGAAGCCATAGGCGTGTTAGATGAAAAAGCAGCTATGATGAGAGTCTGGATACTTACTGGTCAGAGCATGACCCAGAAGGTATATATGAAGGGAACAATGACCTTGCTAGCTGAATTCAGAACTACGTGACTAGAACATGCCCCGGGAGCCATCCCTCCCTCCCCTGCACCCTCGGCCTCCAATGTGACCGTGAGGGTGAGCAATCTACAGAGAATTCAAAATGATGCTAAAAGGCTTGTTAATCAAAGGAAATGACTTTTTAAAGAACTTCACATGTCTGGAAACATCTTCCAGGAGCTGACAGGGGCAGGCCTTTTGGCTGGCAAGACTGGTAACAGCCAATGATTTTGAAGGGGCATGAAAGAGATCATCCAGATTTGAGAAATGAAGGCCCAGTGTCAATGGGAAGATACTTTCACAGAGTGCTTTGGACATTTCTTTTTCCCTTTGGGGCCATTGGAGGTGCTGATCTCCTCTGCAACCTGGGCCGGGGCCTGCACTTCCCAGGTAGCAGCTCCCCAGAGACTCTTTCCTTTTCATCCCACTGAGCCAGGATGGGTTTGAGTTTCAATTCACCACGTGGTTCTCTACTACAAAACCAGCCCTTTCAGTACTCTCTCTCTCTCTCTCTCTCTCTCTGAGTGCAGCATAAAATAAGCCTCTTGTTTCTGGAAACTGATCTTGAGGGTCTGTTTCCAAGTTCAGACCTCTGGGGCTCCCTTTGGTCTTGTTTACTGTTAGATCAGTGGGGTGAGATTTTGCTGAAGTCAAATTTTTGTGGATTGGCTCTGTCCCAAACAGAAACCCCTGCAATAACCAAGGGTAGACATCTTCTTACCAACAAAGCGAGGTTCCCTAACATGTCACAGAGGCCCGTATGGTCTAGAGTTCAGCAGTGTCCCTGCCTGTCACCTGGGTGCTGAGTGACTGTGGCTCACAACATCAAATCAGCACAGTGAATCATTCGAAGCCCTGGGCATAACTGTACTCCATTCCTGCTGAACAAGAAATGTGAAATGAATACATGAAGAACTTTCTAAAAGATAATAAATGACTCTTTCAGCTTGTTAGCCACTTTATTGTTTTTAATGTGATGAAAAATTTCAAATACAGAAATAGAACCCTATCTAGCCATCATCCAACTTAAATGACTATCAACTTACAGCCCCACTCACAATCAGTTACATTTTATTGTTATATTTTTAAAGTGTATATCCTTTTATTGGTATATTTTAGGTATATAATATAAAGACATTCGTCATTGGAAATTTGCACCTTTATATAATCTCTCAGGTTCTTATTTTTTCCCCCTTCCCCTGCCCTCTCTTCAAGCCCTCCATCCCTCCCTATTTACAGAGACTATGTTTCCTTTTTCTCATTTTCTCAAACTAATTCCATTCCCTTCTTTCCTTTCCCCTACCCTTCCCACTTCCTCTTCCCTTTTGCCCCTTTTCTTCCTATTTCACCTTACCTATTATACCTTTTAGTCCTTATTTACACATTCAGTTTCTCACACCAGAGAAACTATTCGGTATTTACACGTGTGACCTGTCTATTTCACTTAAGAGTATCACCTCAATGTACATCCATTCAGCAATAAATATCTCTAATTTCTCATTTTTTATGGCTGAGTGGTACTCTATTTTATTAAAAAAACACATTTTCTTGATCAAGTCTCCAGCTGATGGGCATTTGGGCTGTTTCCCAGTTTGAACTATCACAAACTGTGCTGCTATGAACATGGGTGCACATATATCACTGTGGTATGATTCTTTTAATTCTTTGGGGAAGATCCCCAGCAGAGGAAAAGCGGGGTCAAATGGGACTTCCAGTCCTAGTTCTTTGAGGTATCTCCATACTGATTTCCACAGTGGTTGCACCAGTCTACACTCCCACCAGCAGTGAAGCAGCGTTCCTCTTTCCCCACAGCCCTGCCAGCATTTGTTATTGGTTGATTTCTGGATAGCAGCCATTCTTTCTGGAGTGAGGTGAAATCTCAGCATTGTTTTCATT
This sequence comes from Heterocephalus glaber, assembly GCF_053883595.1. Lineage (NCBI taxonomy): Eukaryota > Metazoa > Chordata > Mammalia > Rodentia > Bathyergidae > Heterocephalus > Heterocephalus glaber. The sequence goes on along the minus strand of NW_028258471.1, from coordinate 1,352,330 downwards.
TGCATCTCTCTAATGACCAGTGATGTTGAACACTTTTTCATATGTTTATTTGCCATTTCTACTTCTTTGTGTGAGAAATGTCTGTTCATTTCAGATGCCCATTTTGGGATTGGGTTTTTCAATTTGGGAGGTCTGATGTTTTTAAGTTCTTTATAGATTCAAGATAGTAGACCTTTGTCTGAGGAACACCAGGTGAAGATTTTTCCCCACATTGTGGGTTGTCTCTTCACACTGCTGGTGGTTTCTCTTGCTGTGCTAAAGATTTTTAGTAAGAAGAGATCCCACTCGTTGATAGTTTGTGCTAGTTCAGGGGCAACTGAGGTTTTGTTCGTAAAATCTTTTCCTACACCAATGTCTTCAAGAGTTCTACCTAACCTCTGTACCAGCCGGTTCAGTGTTTCTGTTTTAATATTTAGATCTTTAATCCATTTTGATTTTAGTTTAGTGCATGAGATATAGGTCTAGTTTTAATCTTTGGCAAGTTGAAACCCAATTTTTCCAGCACCATTTATTAAAGAGGCTATCTTTCCTCCAGTGAGGGTGTTTGGTTCCTTTGTCAAAGATGAGGTGGCTGAGTGTGTCTGGAGTTGTTTCTGCATCTTCTAATCTGTGTTGCTCAGGTCTGTTTCTTTGCCAGTACCATGCTGTTTTTATCACAGTAGCTTTGTAGTATAGTTTCAAGTTGGGGATTGTGATACCCCCTGCCATGTTTCTGTTACCTAGAGTTGCTTTTGCTGTTCTGAGTCTCTTCTTGTTCCAAATGAATTTTTGGATTGTTTTCTCAAGGTCTATGAAGTACGCTGATGGGATTTCAATAGGGATTGCATTAAACGTATATAGCTGTTTTGGAAGTATGGCCATTTTCACTATGTTGATCCTTCCTACCCAGGAGCAGAGGATGTCTTTCCATTTTCTGATACCCTCTTCAATCTCTCTTTTCAGAGTGCCATAGTTTTCAGAGAACAGGTCTTTGATTTCTTTCATTAGGTTGAGTCCCAGTTATTTCAGTTTTTTGGATGCTATTGTGAAAGGAATTGTTTGCCCTATTTCTGTCTCAGTGAGTCTATTGTTTGTGTAGAGGAAAGCTATTGATTTTTGTGTGTTCACCTTGTATCCAGCTACTCTGCTGAATTTGGTTATTAAGTCTAGAAGACTTTTGGTGGAGTTCTTGGGGTCTTCTATATAGAGTATCATGTCATCTGCAAATAATGACAATTTGACTTCTTCATTTCCTATCTTTATTCCTTTAATTTCTTTCTCTTGTCTAATTGCCATGACTAATGTTTCCAAAACTATATTGAACAGGAGTGGTGATAGTGGAGATCCTTGTCTTGTTCCTGATTTTAGTGGGAAGGATTTCAGTTTTTGACCATTTAGTATGATATTGGCTGTTGGTTCTTCATAGATGGTTTTATCAGATTGAGGTAGAGACTGTCTATTCCAATTTTTTGTAGGGTTTTTATCATAAATGCATGTTGGATTTTGTCAAATGCTTTTTCTGCATCTATGGAAATAATCATATGGTTTTTGTCCTTGGCTCTATTGATACAGTGTATCAACATTTATTGATTTGCATATGTTGAACTATCCCTGCCTCCCTGGGATGAATCCCACTTGGTTAGGGTATATGATCTTCTTGATGATCTTCTGGATTCTATTTGCCAGTATCTTATTCAGGATTTTTGCATCTATACCCATGAGTGAGATTGGCCTATAGTTATCTTTTTTGGTTGGGTCTCTCTCTGCTTTGGGATGAAGGTAATGCTTGCTTCCAGGAATGAATTTGGGAGTATTGCTTCCCTTTCAATTTCATTGAAGAGTTTAAACAGTAGCGGCAGTAGTTCCTCTCTAAATGTCTTGTAGAATTCAGCAGTGAATCCATCAGGACCTGGGCTTTTCTTAGTTGGTAAGTTTTTAATTACATTTTCCATTTCATTGGTTGATATTGGGTTGTTTAGAATTTTTAGGTCTTCTTCGTTCAACTTTGGTAATTCATATGTATCTAGGAATCTGTCCATTTCTTCTGTTTTCCATCTTATTGGCATATAGGTTCTGGAAGTAGGTATTGATGATCCTCTGGATTTCTGCTGGGTCCATTGTAATTTCATCCTTTTCATTCCTAATTGCATGGATTTGAGCCTTTTCTTTCCTTTTTCTAATAAGGTTGGCTAAGGGTTTGTCAATTTTGTTTATTCTTTTGAGGAACCAACTCTTGGCTTCATTGATTTTTTGTATTGTTCTTTTAGTCTCCATTGTATTGATTTCTGCCCTGATCTTTATAATTTCCTCCCTTGTATGAGCTTTGGGGTTGTCCTGCTCTTCTTTTTCTAGAAGCTTGAGGTTCATCATCAGGTTGTTTAATTGGGCTCAATCTGTTTTTCTAATATGAGTATTCACTGCTATGAATTTCCCTTGTAAGACTGCTTTCACTGTGTCCCGTAGATTCTGATATGTTGTATTGTCATTGTCATTTAATTGAAGGAACTGTCTGATTTCTTCTTTAATTTCCTCTGTGACCCATTGGTCATCCAGAAGTGTATTGTTCAATTTCCATGTGTTTATGAAATTTTTGTGGTTTCTTTTTCTATTATCTCCAATTTCATTTCACTATGGTCTGATAATATACAGGGGATAATTATAATTCCTTTGCACTTACCTAAATACGTTCTATGAGTGAGTATGTGGTCTATCTTGGAGAACACCCCATGTGCAGCTGAGAAGAATGTGTATTCTGATTTTGTAGGGTGAAACACTCTGTAAACATCTGTTAAATTCATTTGTTCAAGAGTTCAATTGAGTTCTAGTATTTCATTACTTATTTTTTGTCTAGTTGATCTATCTTTTTGTGACAGTGGGATATTGAGGTCCCTACTACTATTGTATTAGTGCATATATGACTTTTCATGACCGTTAGTATTTGTTTTATATAGTTGGGCACACTAGTGTTTGGTGCATAGATATTTATGACTGTCATCTCTTCCTGTTGTATTGTTCCCTTTACAAGATGTAGTGTCCTTCTTTGTCTCTCTTAATCAGTGTTGGTTTGAAATCCACTTGATCTGCAAAGAGGATAGCTTCTGCTGCCTTTTTTCGGGTTCCTATCACATAGAGTATTGTTTTTCACCCTCTAACTTTCAGTCTATGAGTTTCAGTCTATGAATGAAGTGTGTTTCTTGTATGCAACATATTGTTGGATCTTGCTTCTTGACCCATTCTGCCAGTCTATTTCTTTTGATTGGTGAGTTGAGACCACTAACATTGATAGTTATAACTGATACCTATTGACTTATCATTGTCATGACTTTTTCTTTTTGTTGAATTCTCCCCCTTGCTTTTAATTCTTGTCATGTCCAGTGGATTCATTCTGCTGTGCTTCCTGGGGTTGTGATCCTCATTGTCTGTTCCTATGATATTATCTAACATTTTTTGCAGTGCTGGTTTGGTATTCATGAAGTTCCTAAGGTATTCTTTGTCATGAAAGTATCTTATTTCTCCATCAATTTTGAAATATAGTTTTGCAGGGTACATCAATCTGGGTTGGAGTTTGTTTTCCTTTAGAGCTTGAAATACATCACTCCAATCTCTTCTTGCCTTGAGGGTTTGTGTTGAGAAGTCTGCTGTGATTCTGATGGGCTTTCCTTTGTATGTGATTGGTTTCTTTTCTCTAACTGCTTGTAGAACTTTGTTCTTCTGTTGGGTTTCTGGAATCTTAACAATTATATGCCTATGTGTAGATTTTTTTTTGATCAGGATAGTTGGAGTCCTATATGCCTCACTTATCTGTATGTCAAGTTCTTTTCCCATCCTTGGGAAGTTTTCTGCCATCTCTTCTGTGAACAGTTTTTTTATGTCATGTGCACTCTCTCCTGTTTCTTCATTGACTCCAATCAATGTTATGTTATTCTTCTTTGCATCGTCTAGCAGCTGCTGGACTGATTTCTTGTGGTATCTTACAATTTTAAAGAAATTTTTCTTTTCCTGGTCACTAATTGCAATCTTTTCTTCTGTATCTGAAATTCTATCCCCACATTGGCTCATTCTGCTGCATAGACTTTCAGTGGAGTTTTTAATCTCCTGGAAATCTGTTTGCATCTGTTTTATGGATTCCATTTGTTTCCTATTTTGGGATTCCATCATGTTTCTCAGCTCCTCTATGTTTTTATCTGTGTCCTCTCTAGATTTATTAATCATGTCTTGCACTATGGGCACAATCTCTGCTGTTATGTGAGAAATTATTTCTGATTTCATTTTTTCCAGGTCCTCTTTCATTGCTAGTTCACGGAGCCCAGGTGGCTGCAAATCAGAGTGTTCCATCTCGTTTCCCTTTGGGGTTGCTGTAGGTGATCTGAAAGTCTGGTTCTGAGACTTGTTTCTGTGTCTTCTCATTTCAAGGTGGTGGGGGGAGGAGGGTTGCTGCTGGTGCCCTCAGCTCACCTCCTCTGTGCTGGGAGTGGTGGTAGATTGGCCTGGAAGCCTCCTACTCTGTACTGGGAGCTGCAGCATGACAATCTGGAAGGCTCCTCTGTGCTGGGAGTTGTGACACGTTGACCATCAGTTATATTTTAAAAAGCAAACCCAAGCCATCAAGTTATTTTATCCTAATATTTCATAGTTTATCTTTAAAAGATGAAGTCTCAAAAAACAATTACAACACAATTATCACACCTAAAAATTTACAATAACTTTAATGTCATCAGATATTTAGCCAGTATTCAATTTCTCCAATCTTTCTGTCTCTTATATTTTCCTCTTTGTTTGGCTTGGATCAAGATCCAAACAAGATAAGATTTTTGCTAAATGCATCCTAAATTTCTAGCTGTTTTATACTCTATTTGAGGAGGCAGTTTGTAAATTCATGACAGTAGATTCATATTTATTAAATTTCAAAGAGAAGTGTTCTTCAAGATTTTTCCACTTTATATTTCTTCTGTCAGATCTATGAAAGTCTAGGTCCCCACTAGAATTAACCCACCCCTAGGATTAGATTTTGTTCTCACTATTAGCATATTATTAGGGTATTTTTTCTAAACACAGGCCTTAAAAAATACATGAAAAAATAAAGAGAATTTTGATTGTTTAGTTGAGAATTTTCTGTCATAGAATAGCTTCAAGAATATCAGAATACCTTGATAATCTTCAGCACTGTTGGCTTGGTTGGTAAAACTTTCAATAGGAAAACTTTTTTTTCTTCAGGAACTATAAAAACTCCTTTAAATTTTTCAAAAGCAAGAACCAGATCTCATTCTTAAGGAAGAAAAAAGCAAAGCCTCTTGCTCTGCATTAAAATATTACCTGGTACAATTTAACTCTCAGAGGTTATTGACTCTGGGGCTCTTAGCAATGAATTCTCAACCCTTCTCAAATTAGAAAAGAATATATTTTCTGGACATGCCCACCACTCTTCCTTTGAAGTTGGAAATGTGTAAGTGTGTGCACACATGTGTATTCACCTACATGCTCTTATTATAGAATATGATTCATGGATTTCTTCCCCACTTAGTACTTGTAAATCATCAAGATTTTTATGTTCCAAGCAGTCAGCAGTTGGTTATAAAATCAACAGAAAGCTGTACTAAATAAACCTTTACTGGATTGCTCTTAAAGAATTGATGACATTCTGAAAGTGAAGACAACTCCTCAGAAATAATTCTCACACACTTCCGGAAAGCCAAAAAGGTCTCAGATAGGGAATTTTGTTTGCTTTGAGCTTTTAAGAAGATGAATTACAAGATGAACTGGTAAGGAAATCCATTTCCTAGGGTCCAGAAGTTTTCTTATAACAAAGAATTTGCCCAGTGTCGAAAAACTTACACGTGTGTAAATCATAGACACAAAAAATGTGTTCTGGAGTCTGTTTTATACTTAGGTGTAAGAAGATGCAGATTGTCCTGTTGTAACCCTCACATTCATTAGTTTAAAAGGACATAATTTAAAAAGTGGATATACACACAATATTCGTGTATGTATTCATTTTGTGCATGAAAAATCTCTTAAAGAATGCACAAAAGTGGTAATAATTATTTCTGAGGTGGAGGATGGGAGACTCATCTCTCATTTTAATTCATGATGATTAATGAATTTTTATACCTGATGTATATATTACCTAATCATAATATTATTTTTAAATAGAAGAGGAAGAGAAGGAAATGATCTTTCTCCCTTTACTTCTGTTAAGCTCATTTTCTCGGAGCAACCTCATCTTGAGTTCCGGAGTAAATAATTTTCATTGCCTCTGCTGTTGTATGTGCACAGAGGAACACACAAGACACACAGACACCAAAGGGCCGTGTCCGTGTGCGCAAACACTGTGCCCGTAACAGGAAGGACACCTCACACGGTTACAGACGCACGAAGTCTCTGGAGCAGGAACAAAGCTGTCTCGTGTGCTGTTGTTCAAATTCTCGGGGACAAAGTCCAGGATGACAGCCTACACGCTCCAAGTCCGGGGTCAGGTTACCATCTGGGGCCTTGCTTTGACAGTTTCCCAATCCAGCCCTGCCCCACGGCCACGCCCTGGAAAGCTGTTCACGGTAATTCACAGTCACAAGAGTCACCACCTTTGCACCCTGGGCGGAGCAGCCCAGAGGAGCCTAAGTGACCGGATCCTCCGCAGCCAGAGCAGCCACGGGGACGGGGACGTACCGGGCACCGCCGAAAGGGGGCGTCGGCTCCCGGGAATCCACCGCCCCTTTGAATCCGGTCCTCCCTCTACTCTGGCTTGGACTCCTCCCGGGTCTCTGATCCCTCCACTGCCTGAGCAGAAATCACAGAAACACGCTAGCCTATTGCCTGTCCCCTCTCTTACCCACCGCAAGTGTTCCCTCGCTCCTTGGCTGGCTTCAGGTCTCCAATTGGATCAGTTCTCTCAGTTCTGTTGGGCCCGGTGCTTCCTCTCTGGTGATTGGTTCTTTCTTCCTGGAAGGACCAGGGGACTTAAAAGAATCTGATTCCTCCCCAGAACTCTGCACACTCCATGATTTCGGGGGCTCTGTGGGTCTAAGGCAGATTCTCGTGGAAACCTCCACTCCAAAGGATGATGCAGTCTGGTGGGGGCCTCACATCTCCGTTTCCCTCGCTCCAAAGAGAACCCATTCCCTGGGCTTACAAGACTAGCTTCTCTTCCTGGGTTATTGTGGCAGAGAATTCTATTTGTAAAGCCCACATTTACTCACTGGTATTAGTAGTTGCCAAAGTATGGTCCACGTGTCCAGGGGGAGGGAGGGTCTGCAAGATCAAAACTAACGCAATAATAATTCCAAAACATTATTCACCTTTTAAATTCTGTGTACATTTGTACGGATGGTGCAAAAGGAATACTGCACCGATCTGCTGATGGCTTGCAGCAAGCAATAGTACAATGCCCTGCTCCCATGGGCACCAGATCCTAATCCTGGAACCTGTTAATTACCTTATTTGGGAAAAAGGGCTTTACAGATGTGATTAATTAAAGGATCTTGAGATGTGGAGATTAACCAGGATAGTCCCTGTGGGCTGTAAAGGACACCACATATATCTTAGTAGAAAAGAGGCAGAGGGATATTTTATACACCAAAGACAGAAGGCCATGTGAAGGCAGAGATTGCAGCATTGGCAGCCACCAGCTATGGAATGTCAGCAGCCACCAGAGGGAGTGTGGCCCTGCCATCCTTCTGATTTGAGGCTTCCAGCCTCCAGACTGTGGGAGAATACATTTCTGTTGTTTTTAAGTTACCCAGTTTGTGCCAAAGTGTTACAGGGGCCATGGAAAACCAATACAAAGGCCACACAGTCTAAAAGTAATTTTATTTTTCACCACCACTTACAGTAAAAACATAAAAATAAAAATTGCCAGTTTCCCCTTAAAATACTTATTGAGGCAGTAAAAATCATGAATATACTAAATCTCAATCCCTGAGTGTATGTCTTTTTCATAGTCTGGGAAATTGGTAATACACATAGTGCTTTGCTTACATGATGGTTGTTCAGAAGGAGGCCACTTCTGCAATTGTGTGGCAACCAGAACGACTTGCATTTTTCATGAACACCATTTTTACTTAAAAGAATGACTGGCAGATGTACCACTGTTATTCAAACTTGTGTGTCTGGCAGACATCTCCTCAGAACTGGACAAATGAGCCTCCCCTTCATGGGAAATAACTGGGGGTGTTAGCTGCCAACGATAACATTCAACCTTTCAAGTGAAAATAAAAAGGTTTGAAAATTCGTATTTGTCATAGTGAGCTTGACAACCTCCCAAATGTAAAATTTTCTTTCTTTCTTTTTTTTTTTTTGATACTGGGGATTGAACTTGGGACCTTTCACTTGTGTGGCAGGTGGCGGAACCACTGAGCTAAATCCCTGGCCCTAGAATTTTCTTTTTAAGATGCGTAGTGATATTTTAAAAAATGATATCATGAAATGTATCAACATTTGAGAGATCTGCATAAATCAGTGCACAAATTTTTTCTACATGACTATTATAATAACATGCAAGGATAAAAAATTCATTTAATGTATAAGACCAATGAATATCAATGTAACACAGTAAAAATATTTATTAATGTGGTTCCACGTTGTAACTAAGCTTATAAAAGCTGCCACACGAATATTAATTTCAAATTGAAGAAGAATATACACAATTATCTGGAAAGCTCTTGTATGTTCCAACTACATATTTGTATGAGGTCAGATTCTCTTCGTGTAATTCAAAAGCAATGTATCACAACATATTAAATGGAGATGTAAGAATGAGGCCATATTTTTTCAAATCAAACATTTAAAAAATTGCAAAAGTGCAAAAGTATATCATTCTCATGGGTTTTTTGGGGGGCCGTACTGGGAATCAAACTTGGGACCTCACATTTGTGAGGCAGGCAGCGGCACCACTGAGCTAAATCCCCGGCCCTCATTCTTACCTTTTTATTTTTGCTTTGGAAAATATACCTTATTTAATATGTAAATGGCTTATGGGCCAGGGATTTAGCTCAATGGTTTCGCAGCCTGCCTTGCAAGCACAAGGACCTGAGTTTGATCCCTGGCACCCCCAAAAAAGAAAAAAAAAATCTCTAATGAAAATACGTAAATGGCTTGTAAGTGTAATTTCTAAATAAATAAAAAACATTTCCTAATTTGGTGGGTTTAAATTTCAATATGATAAGTACTAATAGATATTACATAAATAAAAGCTCCATGGGGTCTTCAATACTTTTGAAAGATATTAAGGGTCTTCTAAGAGAGCTGTTGGCCCATCTCATGGAGGGGGGCAGTTAAAAGACTACATTTCCCAGCTGCCTTTGCAGCTAAGTTTGGCCAGGTGATTAGTTCTGGGGAAATCAGATATAAACAGAAGTTTCAGAGATTTCTGAATGCCTAAGCATTCAGAAGTTTTTGCTTTCTTTCTGCTTTAACTCATTTTTGAAGAGTACAATTTGTATGTGATCACAGCCACCTTGAACCATGAAATGATCTTGAAGATAGACGATAGTTGTTATCAAGATGGAACAAAATTTTTTTTTTAAAGTGAGGGGAGGCTACACCCCCCAATAACTGTCATGCTACTTGATTATCTTCTCTAGGCTTCTTTCAAATGAAAGAGAGATAAACTTTTAAGTCTTGTTTAAGCCACTATTACTTTGCTTTTTCTGTTCCATGTAGCAGAACTTAGTTTTATTCTTTCCCTTAAATGTGACAGTGTGATAAGACCAATCCCCAAGGACCTAGCTTTATATAGATTACACAATTACTTCTTATGTATTTTTAAGATTGGATTTTATTCCATGGCAATCATTGTCTTAATGTGTTATGTTAAAAATAACAACAGATAAAAACCATTATTTTTCAGGATTAGCATTAGAGATGCTCAGAAATTTGTTCCACTACTTGGAAAAGCAAATATTCAGTGAGGGCAGGTGGGCTCTGGGCACACGTGCCCTTCATGTGTCTGTGAAGGAAACTGCCTCTCTCTCAGGTCCAGTGTGGTCCTCACAGCTCTGCTGTAGGCTCTACCACTGGACTGGACTATCTTCAGTAGGGACAGACAGCTTTGTCACTTAACTGGTGTTTCTGGGTTAGAATCTAAAGTTCTCTTGGGCTGGGGGCATAGCTCAGTGGCAGGGCATATGCTTAGCATGAAGGAGGCCCTAGTTTCAATCACAGCATTTCTCCCCCCGCCCCCCGCAGTTCTCTTGAGTAAGTTTCATTGTTACCCACAGTCCATAAACCAGAATGGCTTAAACAAATGAAAAGGCTTCTCTCCTGAATTTGGGAGGGTCAGCATAGATGATTTCTCTGCTTAGCCACATAAATTGTTGGTTTCTCTGTCACATCTTTTATGCTACCATTACCAGTACTGTATGCAGTACCTGGCTGCTTTTGAAAGTATAGTTGTAGAAAGTCAGCAGACCTTGTCCATGGAGCCACCCTGTAACTACAATCCTCTAAGCAGAAGTAAGATTCTGCAGAACCTGAGAATCTATTACTGCTTACTCAGAACATCATAGCAGAGGGATGGATGAAGGAGAATTACCAAAAAGCCTCATTCACAAAGGTCAAGCCAGTTCTGGAAGGGGCAATGTATTTGGATGGTCTACCAGACAATTGTCTACCAGATGCCTTGGATCTAGGGTGAATTCAGGCTAGACCTGACTATTACACAGCCTCAATAGGATTAAACACAGCATGTTAATCCAAAACTGGAAATTCTGCAGAGCTATATGCTTGCCAACTGCAGTTATTAATTCATGCTCTTTTGATAGCAAAAGAAGACTCAAACAAAAGTATAAGCTGAATTGGGATATTAGCTCTGCCACCTATTAACTGGGTGACTTTAAGCAAGTTGCTTAACCTTGTTGAGCACAAGAAATAAAAGGGGTTTGAGGGTCATGTGTTTGGGTAACTATTGGGACTCATGGAGCCATTCCTGCATGGATATTAAGACATGACTATTTCTACTTCTGCCTCACTGGGCAGAATATTTTCTAGCCATATCAAGCTGCAAAGGAGTCTGGAAAATATTTTCTGTTACAGCTGTTTCAAAGGGCACAGGATAGACGAGGAATTGGGCAGGCAGCTAACAGCCTGCTCATTACTTAGCTCTCTGTCTCTCTGTCTCTTCCTCTCTTCTTTTTCCTCTTACTTCAGTCTGGATTTAAATATCTGCTCAAGAATTTGGAACTTAAGTATTTGTTTTGAATCCCTCTGCTGAAGCAAAAATACTAACTTTGAAATGCCAAGTATAAATATTCATGCCAGATGTAAGGCTTTAGCCAAAAAAGTTGACTTGTACTTTTAGAAAGACAGATGTACTTATCAGCAGGACAGCAGCAATGAGTTACAGAGCATCTAAGTTGTAAAATAGGCAAGCTCTTGACTAAACCATGACACCAAGGACTTGTTTATGTCACATTTTGATCTCATTTCGCTGGATTTTTGTGGCATTTTTGGTCACTGCCAACCTTTTGAAGGCCATTAGTTGTTATAGGATTGGTGACATTGAATTCATATGGCAGGATTTGATGGTATTGACATATGCAAAATAAAGTTAAGTTCATTCCAAGGGCTGTGATTTAATAAGGTTGAATTTTCCAGAGTTTAACTTGCTCCTTGGTTTTGGGAGGATTAGATGGAGAGGAAGAGGGGGAGCCAGACACCTTGGGGAGCTGCCCAACATCTTTGGGGCATTAGAGCTATGTTTGGTGCAATTAAGTTGCTAATTCAGTAAAAAGGACACAGTTCCCTTTTGGGCTGAGAAAGGAAAATGCAACTGCTAAAGGTGGCTGATTTACAACCAGGGAATGACCTAGGTAGCGAGGGAAATGAGCCAGATTCTTCCAAGAGCCTAAATCACTCTCTCAGTCAGGCGATCAAAACAGCATGCTCACCCCAGGCACAGCACCAGAGTTGGGCAGCCTCCAAGGCTGAGGTTGAAAAGATTCCCAATTTTCCATAGGATTAGATCCTCACCACTCCCTCATTCCTTAGAAAGAAGCAGGAAGTATGAGATCTTTCAAAGGGTCAGTCTCTACATTCTCATAAATTCCAATCCCAATCCAAGAGAAAACATAATATCAAAGGCAAAACACTATGTATTTAGATTTCTACCAGCTTGTTTGGGTCACTGGAGATTGTATAGGGCCAACTGGGGTGGGCAGGGCTAATTGAAGGATTAGGTAGATTATATTCCACATGTCCCCAGGAGGACCATTCACAGAATAATCTGACTCAATGGTTCTCAAACATGGCTGCTTAGATGATTAGAATCATCTAGGCAGTTTAAAAATTTCAACCCAGGCTGCTGTTTAGACCAATTAAAATAGACTATCTGGAAGAGATTTTAAAACATTAACAATGTTTAAAGTCTCCCTAAATGTTTCCAAGATGTACCCAGGTTAAATTCACGAGGCCTTTGATGTGAATGGTGCCCCCTGCAGTTGTGCTCAAACCAACATTCTGTGACTAAAGACTGGCTGAAAAATTAAATTTCTCCCCTTACTTTGCTCCAGTTCTTGAGTTTTATTTCTTGGATATTTTCTAATATAGGTACTTTATGTAATTTAAATAGCAACCAAGCATCACTTGGGTTTGCAGCTGTGGGCTCCACTTCCCTTTCCCTCTTGGATCCAGATGCCATTAGAACTGCAAGATCATGAACTTCTACATGGAGGTTTTCCATCTATGGTGTCTGTTCTGAATTATTTTTTCCTTATTTGAATTTTTCACTTCTACAGAAAGATTTGGATGAAGCCAGCATTTGTGATGTGATGTCTTCCTTTCCAGACCTTGCCCTTAAGGGGTACTCGGGTCCTACTGACCCTCACTAAAGGTCCCAAGTTCCATACAAAGGAGACACTCCATAATGCTTTGGAGAACAAATGCAGAGGCAAATGATGTATTCATCGGCAAATCACAGAAGGGAGGTCCTGTGTGCTGAGAGGAAGACTATGGCCAGGGAGAAGAATGGAGCCTGCCTCAACCTTCTCCAAGAGCAATGTTCAAGGACCTCCTGATATTGTCCTGGTAGGCCTGGTCCTTGGCCTTACACTCACCTGCTGTCACCAGGTCTCTGCTCACATGAATTGGAGCAGAGTAGGCAAGACCTAACTTCTGGTGGCCAAAGAACTTGGCCTCTTACCAGCTGGGTGACTTGGAGTACATCCTTGGAAGCTGTCATGTCTCTGTCCTCTTGATCTGCTAGTGGAGTCAGTAGTCTCAGCATCTTAGTGAAGTTATGGTCCAGCTCGGTGTCTGGGAGAGGCCCAGAACCTGAGGAGATGCCTTGTAAATGATAGCAATGGAATCATTGCATACACTGATTTGACTGCTGTTGCTAGTGAAAACCAGCAGAGGGAGCCTGACCTCTCTCCTGCCCCAGGGCGCCCTCTACCACCAAGCCATGATGTGTTTCATGGATCTAGTGATATCAAGTACTTTTAGCCCCATAGATTTGAACCATAAAGTTCCAGTTCAATATTTTTCCTTAAGGACATAGTGTGCTAGCTCAGAAAGTAGATTCTGGAGTCAAAATGGGCTCAAGTTCTTGCTCTGTCACTTTATGATGGCCTTGAGCCAGGGCTCACCAACCTTCAAGTCTTTTTCTACATCCACGAGAGAGGACTGACAGTTTATTGGAGGTTCAAAAGATAGGATGACTGGAATGGAATTAGCACCTGATAGTGCTAATCAGGCAAGCTGATAGTATTGGGCAGTCCTATTTACACCTCACCAGCTGAAAGGTCTCATTTTGCCCCCATGGCTTTCCATGGAAGTTTGGTCAACTTCAACTGAAACCTAACAATCTCCAGAAAGCCCCATTTCCCAGGTATGCCCATTCCAAAGTGTCTCCACTTCATAAGAATTCCTTATTCTCTCCTAAGGAGTTCTTGCTTCCTAGCGCAATAGTCATTCCTGAAATTAACACTTGATCACTAATGCAGTTCGCTCCTTCACCACCTCCATCAAATCACCTCCTGTTTTGGCAGGGCCAATACACCTATCCTGAGACACTCACACTATTTAAAACAGACACTGTTTCCTAAGTGTGCCGCCCCATAGCCTGCCAGACTGTTTCATCTGAAACACAGGGCTTGGGAGGGGTGACCCCCTCAGTTGGCATCTCCTCAACCTAATAATAACTTGCACTCTTTGGGATGAACTATTTTGTGTTTATGCATGGCCCTGCACCCCACCCACATCAATTTGACATCACTGTTTCCATAGCAAATAATAATCTTCAAATGGAGTAAAGCAGGAGTTGAAAGCCCCACAAAATCCAGTCAAATGAGATGAACATGTTCCCTAAACAATGAATACAATGGTGTGGTGCAGCTGCCAGCCTGTGTATTTATGTTCCAGATGACTTCTGTATCTCAACCCATACTTCCTCCCCTAATAAGGAATGAGAAAAACTTATAACTATGAACACTTGACAATACCCTGGGACATCACATATCCTGTGGGAGTGTATATTTATGTAAACAGACATGACTCTCACATTAAAAGTTAAGGCTAATTAATGCAATCCTGCATCTGGAGCACATGTTCATCCTCAGCATTTCAAAGTAAGTATTTGAGCTTTAGTTCTTTACAGAATTTAAAATAGAGCCTGGAGTCTTGCTCTCATTTGTTGTCTGTAGCCCTCTTTAGCACCAAGAATAGGGTCTGTGTGGTCGTCTGTATTTGTAAATTGATATGTCAAATAGAAACTCCTTACGGGTAGAGGTATTGTGACAAATGCCTGATGTTCCAGAAGCAGCACAGGGTCTTCCATGTTGAAATAGGTGATTATGCTTACTGATAACATAATTCTACCCAAGAAAGAAGAGAATCCTTACGAAAAGTAATACCTGAATACATCTAAGGGCATTTTGTTCCCAGAAATTCTAAAAGGACATTAATTCAGCTCCACTCTCATATCTCAAAGTGTGGTCCAGGACCTTGTTAGAAATTCGGAATTTCAGTCTCCACCTCAGACTTCTGAAGCATGGTCTGCATTTTGATAAGCTCCCTGAGTCACTTAAAGTTTGAGAAACCCTGACTGGTCTCAGCCTGGGTGGCTGACAGCAGTGTTCAGATACAGTAAATCCCTGACTTATGAATGAGCTGGGTTCCAGGAGAATTGTTCGCAAGTCAGATTCATTTGTAAGCTGCCAAAGTGAGTCTTACACTGTACACCTGTGAAAGTTCGAAACTCAAATGTTAGTAAGCTGGGACTTACTGAGGGGTGGTGTTGATGAAGAGGAAGGGGAAAGGAGAGGGTGAGGAAAGAGAAAGAGAGGGACCCACAATCATAGCTAACACTTGATGAATGTGTACCCATGGCAGGTGCTTCCTCTTCACTATCTCACTGAATCTTCTGAAAGTGCCTCAGAAGAGCCAGCTGCAGTGGCACTGCCTGTAATCCCAGCATTCTGAGAGGCTGAAGCCTGGGCAATTTAGCAACTTGGTGAGACCCTGTCTAAAGATTAAAAGGATTGGGGATATAGCTCAGGATGAAGGGCCTTGGTTCAACCCCCAGTACTGAGAACACACACACACACACACACACACACTCCTAAGAGGCAGGAACTATTGTACTATTCTACCAGTTGGTAAGTAGGGGAGATGGAGTCAAACCTACAGAGAGCATGTTTGCTACCTGTGTACTAGGAGGCGCAATCTAGTGAAGATTGCTATTTCTTTAATATCTTGAAGGAATTCTAACAGGTATGGCTTCGTACACAGAGCATCTTACACATTTATAGCACTTATGAGAATTGTTATTCCTTATCTTTTAAAACAAGGTTACAGAAGGAATGCACACTTACTGTAGGATAATCAGAAAGCATGCCCAGAAGCACTTAATCAAATCTTGCTACTGTTATTTGTTGCAGTTCCTTGAAGGAGCAAGGGCGGCTGGCTTGTCTTGCTCAGTAGGCCCTCTGCCCTGTGTCTGGACACAGACTCTGGGTGTGTGATGACTGTACCCTGTGAGGTGACAGAGAAGGAAGACTGCAGTTAACAGCACAGAAGAGGCTGTGGGCACAGAGAAGACCAAGTAGGAGGGAGGATGTGCCTCAGTCTCCTGGCTCCTGGTCACACTTGTACCTTCGCCATCCTTGGTATGGGTACGGCCTGTATGAACTATGCCTGTGGAAGCCTCACCCTGGAGCCAAGCAAGTTTCAGAACCTTGGAAAAAAGTGTCCTTCCTGTATAAAGGAGTCTTTATGACCCCCAAGATCCCAGGAACAAACTGCAGAGACATCACAAATGTCAGGATTTGACAACTTTGAAAGCAAACTGTTCAGTTCCAAATATATACAAAGATGCCACACTGATTGTTGACTTCTGAAGACCTGTCCAAATGAAAGGCCAAGGAACAAGCAGGGGCTGACTCTGTAGGAGAAATGCTCCAGGCTGCCCGTGCTGGGCAAGGACATGTCACTGAGAGGAGGCTGGGAAGGCTGTGACCCACAGAGCTCCCAGAAGTTTCTGAGCCTTCTCCACTGAAATCCACCTAAACATGGCTCCACGAGGAGCCTCCTTTTCATCTCAGCCAATTTTACTATGTGCCACTATGGGTTTCGTGTTTCATTTAATCATAAACCATATTAAATTTATATTTAGCTCTATTTTCATAAAAAAAAATGATGTATGTGACAGCCCCCTTGGTGAAGGAGCATCATGCAAATATAATAGCATAAGTGAACCAAGGTGGTCATGGTTCGTGTGGCTTGGCCAATGGGTAATGTTCTCATGAACTGCTCAAGCTCTCTTGGTGAAGATTTCCCCAAAGATAGAAAAGTCTTCAAACTTATGCCATGAGGGGATACAGCAGGCATGCATGGTAGTAGGATGGGCTACAGGATTTGCACATAAGTGCAAAATAAAAATGTGGGGCTCCTTGTTTAGAAATTATGAAGAGTTTCAAGATGGCACCATCAGAATGTCAAACCAGTGAGAGTTCTGCTTAGGCCCTGATGCTTCGTGACTGCCTAGGTCTCCTGACCATGTAACCAACTCTTCACTTGAGGCTGCAACATCAAATTCAAGAAATTTCATGTCATTTTATTTCTGGAAAACAAAATTTTAGCTTCCAAAAAAATAGGATGTTTCCTCCCTCAATCCTGGGATCCCTTCTGGGCAAGTCAATCTCAGGAGTGAAGAGAGCCCATGTCTTTGGCCTGGGGAATGCCTTCTTTACTATTGCTGTGGTTTATTCCCTGAAGGTTTATGTGCTGGAAGGCTTGGTCATGTCTTACTCACTTTCCTCATAGCCGAGACACAATACTCAACACACTCAACTTATGTATTTATTTATTTTTTATTACTTAAATCCTTTTATTGGTACATTTTAGGTATACAACACACTTACATTTCTCATTGGGAACTTGTACCTTTACATGATGCATCTTGGTTCTTATTTTTTCCCCATTCCTAGCCCTCCCTTCACCCCCTCCACCCTTCCCTATTTACAAAGACTTTATTTCCATTTTTTCCATTTTTCATCATTTTTCCTTTCCCTTCTTTCCTTTCCCCTTCCCCTCCCACTACCCCTACCCCTTTGGACCTTTTCTTCCTATTTTGCATTATCGATTATTCATTCTAATCATTGGTACATTTTAGATATACAATATAATGACCTTCATCATTGGAAATTTGTACCTTTACATAATCTGTCTTGGTTCTTATTTTTCCCACTTCCCCTGCCCTCCCTTCAACCCCTCCAGTCCTCCCTATTTACAAAGATTTTGTTTCCATTTGTCCATTTTCTCATATTAATTCCATTCCCTTCTTTCCTTTCTCCTACCCCTCCCACTTCCCCTTCCTCTTTGCCCCTTTTCTTCCTATTTCACATTATCTATTATACATTTAGCCCTTATTTACACTTTCAGTTTCTCACACCAGAGAAACTATTCGGTATTTACACATGTGTGTCCTATTTATTTCACTTAAGAGTATCACCTCAATGTGCATCCATTTAGCTATAAATGTCTCTAATTTCTCATTTTTTATGGCTGAGTAGTACTCTATTTTATTTAAAAACCCCATATTTTCTTTATCCAGTCTCCAGTTGATGGGCATTTGGGCTGTTTCCAAGTTTTAGCTATTACAAATTGTGCTGCTATGAACATGGGTGCACATATATCACTGTGGTATGATTCTTTTAATTCTTTGGGGAAGATCCCCAGCAGAGGAAAAGCGGGGTCAAATGGGACTTCCAGTCCTAGTTCTTTGAGGTATGTCCATACTGATTTCCACAGTGGTTGCACCAGTCGACACTCCTACCAGCAGTGGAGCAGGGTCCCTCTTTCCCCACAGCCCCGCCAGCATTTGTTATTGGTTGATTTCATGATAGCAGCCATTCTTTCTGGAGTGAAGTGGAATCTCAGCGTTGTTTGCATTTGCATCTCTCGAATGACCAGTGATGCTGAGCATTTCTTCATGTATTTATTTGCTATTTCTACTTCTTTGTGTGAGAAATGTCTGTTCATTTCAGATGCCCATTTTGGGATTGGGTCTTTAAATTTGGGAGGTCTGATCTTTTTAAGTTCTTTATAGATTTGAGATAGTAGACCTTTGTCTGAGGAACACCAGGTGAAGATTTTTCCCCACATTGTGGGTTGTCTCTTCACACTGCTGGTGGTTTCTCTTGCTGTGCTAAAGATTTTTAGTAAGAAGAGATCCCACTCGTTGATAGTTTGTGCTAGTTCAGGGGCAACTGAGGTTTTGTTCGTAAAATCTTTTCCTACACCAATGTCTTCAAGAGTTCTACCTAACCTCTGTACCAGCCGGTTCAGTGTTTCTGTTTTAATATTTAGATCTTTAATCCATTTTGATTTTAGTTTAGTGCATGAGATATAGGTCTAGTTTTAATCTTTGGCAAGTTGAAACCCAATTTTTCCAGCACCATTTATTAAAGAGGCTATGTTTTCTCCAGTGAAGGTGTTTGGCTCCTTTATCGAAGATGAGATGGCTGGGTGTGTCTGGCAATGTTTCTGCATCTTCTAATCTGTTCCACTGGTCCTCAGGTCTGTTTCTTTGCCAGTACCATGCTGTTTTTATCACAGTAGCTTTGTAGTATAATTTCAAGTTGGGGATTATGATACCCCCTGCCATGTCTCTGTTACCTAGAATTGCTTTTGCTATTCTGGGTCTCTTCTTGTTCCAAATGAATTTTTGGATTGTTTTCTCAAGGCCCGTGAAGTATGCTGCTGGGATCTCAATTGGAATTGCATTGAATCTATATAGTAGTTTTGGAAGTATGGCCATTTTCACTCTATTAATCCTTCCTACCCAGGAGCAGGGGATGTCTGTCCATTTTCTGATATCATCTTCAATCTCTCTTTTCAGAGTGCTGTAGTTTTCAGAGAAGAGGTCTTTGATTTCTTTCATTAGGTTGAGTCCCAGTTATTTCAGTTTTTTGGATGCTATTGTGAAAGGAATTATTTGCCCTATTTCTCTCTCAGTGAGTCTATTATTTGTGTAGAGAAAAACTATCGAGTTTTGCGTGTTGACCTTGTAACCAGCTACTTTACTGAATTTGGTTATTAAGTCTAGAAGACTTTTGGTGGAGTTCTTGGGGTCTTCTATATAGAGTATCATGTCATCTGCAAATAATGACAATTTGACTTCTTCATTACCTATCTTTATTCCTTCTATTTCTTTTTCTTGTCTAATTGCCATAACTAATGTTTCCAAAACTATATTGAACAAGAGTGGTGTTAGTGGAGATCCTTGTCTTGTTCCTGATTTTAGTGGGAAGGATTTCAGTTTTTGACCATTTAGTATGATATTGGCTGTTGGTTCTTCGTAGATGGTTTTATCAGATTGAGGTAGAGACCATCTATTCCAATTTTTTGTAGGGTTTTTATCATAAATGCATGTTGGATTTTGTCAAATGCTTTTTCTGCATCTATGGAAATAATCATATGGTTTTTGTCCTTGGCTCTATTGATATATGTATTACATTGATTGATTTGTGTATGTTGAACCATCCCTGCATCCCTGGGATGAATCCCACTTGATCAGGATGTATGATCTTCTTGATGATCTTCTGCATTCTATTTGCCAGTATCTTATTAAGGATTTTTGCATCTATGTTCATTAGTGAGATTGGCCTATAGTTCTCTTTTTCGGTTGGGTCTTTCTCTGCTTTGGGGATCAAGGTGATGCTTGCTTCCAGGAATGAATTTGGGAGTATTGCTTCCCTTTCAATTTCATTGAAGAGTTTCAACAGTAGTGGCAGCAGTTCCTCTCTAAATGTCTTGTAGAATTCAGCAGTGAAGCCATCAGGACCTGGGCTTTTCTTAGTTGGTAAGTTTTTAATTACATTTTCAATTTCATTGGTTGATATTGGATCGTTTAGAATTTTTAGGTATTCTTCGCTCAAGTTTGGTAATTCATACGTATCTAGGAATCTGTCCGTTTCTTCTGTGTTGTCCATCTTATTGGCTTATAGGTTCTGGAAGTAGGTATTGATGATCCTCTGGAAGTCTGCTGGGTCTGTTGTCATTTCACGCTTTTCATTCCTAACTGCATGGATTTGGGCCTTTTCTTTCTTTTTCTTTCCTTTTTCTGATAAGGTTGGCTAAGGGGTTGTCAATTTTGTTTATTCTTTTGAGGAACCAACTCTTGGCTTCATTGATTTTTTGTATCGTTCTCTTAGTCTCCATTGCATTGATACCTGCCCTGATCTTTATAATTTCCTCCCTTGTATGAGCTTTGGGTTTGTCCTGTTCTTTTTCTAGAAGCTTGAGGTTCAGCATCAGGTTGTTTAATTGGGCTCGCTCTGTTTTCCTAATATGCGTATTCACTGCTATGTATTTCCCTAGTAAGGCTGCTTTCATTGTGTTCCATAGATTCCAATATGTTGTATTGGCATTGTCATTTAATTGAAGGAACTGTCTGATTTCTTCTTTAATTTCCTCTGTGACCCATTGGTTATTCAGAAGTGTCAACACACTCAATTTAAAGGCGGAAAAGTTGATTTTGGCTTATGTTTCAGAGGTTTCAGTCCTTGCATGCTCAGTTGGCCCCAGGCAGAGGTGGCATAATAGAAGGGCCTGAGAGGAGGAAAGCTGCTCACCTCATGGTAGCCAGGAAACAGAGAGAGAAGGGAGGAGCCAGGGAGGGAAATACCCACTTCCAGGTCACACCCCAGCAGCCTGCTCTTTCTGACCAGACCCCACCTCCTAGGGTAACAGCAGTTCAGCCATGGTGCCCTCATAGTCCAATCACCTTTCACATCCCCACCTACGAGCACCTGAGACACTATAACAGCAACACCCAGTCAGAGGGCCTTCAGAAAGACACCGCTGCCCTCTTCCCTGACGTGGGAGGTAGAAAAGCAATTGTTCACATCAGCAGATATTTCATGTTCTTGCCACTGTTGGTAGTGAGGCTGGGGCCTCATATCTCCTCTGCCTTCAGATTTTCTTCATTCTTTCCATCCCAGGGAGGATGCGGGGAGGGCAGCTCTGCAGAAGATGGGTGGTGACAGAGACGTGACTGATGTAGAGTACCCCAGAAACCTTACTGAATTCTGACTCCCCAGCCCTCTCTTGCTGTGAAAGCAGCAGCACTTTCCTCCCAGGAGGAATCATGCAGAGCATGTACCCACCTCTGTGTACCCTCCTCTTTTCCCTGCCTCTCAATTTTAACCCCAGACACTACTCCAAGCCAAAGAAAATAAGATAGGTTTTGAGGTTTTGGAAAACCATCTCACGGTATCCCTAACATTTACTGCTGGGCAAAAAGGCAGGCAATAGATGAACATCGCCTGATTCTACCCACTTGATGGTACACCCTTAGCCACCGCTGCTAGAAATGTTTGTGAGGCTATTTAGGCTATTTACCAAAATGTTAATGGCTTTTCTTGGATGGTTAGATTTCTGGCAATCACTACCTTATTCTTTAAGCCTTTATGAGTTGTTTAATATTTTTTACAACAAGTATGTGTTTTAAAACAAACACAACCATCTAGAGTAAAAGTAGTTACTAGGAAGACTTCCTGAAGTCAAATATACAATTCACTCTGTATTAGGCCACAGGGCAATGATGTGAGTGCAAAATAAAAGCTTTAGAAATACCTGCCCTCCGTCATCTCATCAAGAATCATTTGGTGATATGAGGGAGAACTGAAAATGGATTTACTTTGTGCCAGTTTTATTTCTTGTTCTATTTCTTGTTCTATTTCCCTGTGACAAATCTCAATGTTTTATTCTGAGTCATTCAAGTTTGGATATTCTGTACAAACATTAAAATATGGACCATGGTGTGTGTGTGTGTATGTGTGTGTGCACATGCACACACATGCATACGTGCCCAAAAGTACTCCATGAGAACACCCCACAGTCCTATTTCAGTTACCCGAGGGAATGAGGACCTGGGCCCATATATGACACAAACAGCACTGAGGAGGGTGGTGGTTTCTGGGCGAATACTCCAACTGTGGCCAAAACATTTTATTTAATATATAGAAAAAGTTCTGAAGCAAATGTGAAAAAGTTTCAACACTTGTGAATCTGGGATAGGTGGGAGCTGGGGTATCTGTCTTTATTTGGATCTTTTTGTATACTTTCTTAAAAAGAAAGAAGTGGCAGAGGGAAGACTAGAAAAGTTTTGGCAAATAATATGTATGTGCTGGTCATATGCAATCATATATCCACATGTCTGTTAGGTCCAAAAGAAAAATTCATGATAGGGATGTGGGGAAAGTGATTTTTAAAATTCTATATTAAAAACTATAGGGGTTGATAAATTGCCTGTATAAGAAAAGGAAACCTAGAAGACCAGGAAAGGTGAGTATGTTAGTTAAGTTCGGCTAGGTTTTGCTACAATAACAAACAAGACCTGAATTTCAGTGTCTTAATACAACCAATGTTTATTTTTTTCATTCACCCTAAGTCCAGCAGCTGTCCTTCATATGGTGATTAAGACCATATTCACTCTGTGAGTCCACTTTCTTAGCTCAAGGCCTCCACATTAGCTGCAACAGGAGTGGAGAGAAGCTGGGAAATCAGATGTAGGTTTTCACTGCCTCATCCCAGAAGTAGTGTGCACCATTTCCACCCACATTTTATTGGACAAAATTGTTCTCATACCTGTGTCAAGTTCAAGAGTCTGAGAATTGGAAGCTACAGTGTACCCAGGAAAGAGAGCGGGTAAGGATATAGGTAAGCATTGTAGGAAGGAAGCTAAGGCCACCTGAGTAAATTGCTCTTGTGAGACTAGGTAGGCCCTAGGCTTTGGGAGGCTCTTGTCACCTTCAATCAGAAAAGCTTCATCTTCTTTTTTGTTGTTGTTAAATTCTTTTATTGGTACATTTTCGGTATACAACACAATTACATTTCTCATTGGGAATTGGACCTTTACATAATGCATCTTGGTTCTTATTTTTTCCCCATTCCTAGCCCTCCCTTCACCCCCTCCACCCTTCCCTATTTACAAAGACTTTATTTCCATTTTTTCCATTTTTCATCATTTTTCCTTTCCCTTCTTTCCTTTCTCCTTCCCCTCCCACTACCCCTACCCCTTTGGACCTTTTCTTCCTATTTTGCATTATCGATTATTCATTCTAATCATTGGTACATTTTAGGTATACAATATAATGACATTCATCATTGGAAATTTGCACCTTTACATAATCTCTCTTGGTTCTTATTTTTCACCCTTGCCCAGCCCTCCCTTCAACCCCTCCAGTCCTCCCTATTTACAAAGATTTTGTTCCTATTTTTCCATTTTCCCATATTAATCCCATTCCCTTCTATCCTTTCCCCTAGCCCACTTCCTTCGCCTTTGCCCCCTAGAAAAGCTTCATCTTGACTTTCTTGTTCTAAAATGACTGTTCTCACGCTTAAAATGAACAATTATTCCTGTATTTGATACAAAGTATGATATTCAAGGACATTTAATGAAAAAAATCATCTGACTCCTTTCTTAGAAACACAGCTGAGACCTACCAGAGTTACATATGCCTTGATGTGATTGTCACTTATTACCAGGTGATGGCTTTATTTGCTTCAAAGCTCTCACGCATTACAAAGAAAATCTGTTAACATTTGGGCAGATGTAGAGATTTAATCAGGTGAAATTCTTACAGCTCAGAGCTCCGTGTGCTCCACTCCACAAAGGATGTTTCCTGGGTTCTGGAGTAATAGGGACAATTTCAAGGAGCCCAACATATCTGTCACAATTTCAGCAGACTCTTGCACATCTCTCATTTCTGAGCAAAACTTGCCACTGAAGATAACCTGATGATGACCATTTATTTGAGTTGGTCCAGAGGAGACAGGGTGGAGTGTGGATCTTTTTACTAGGATGTATAGATGATGAAACCAGCACAGTGGTTAAGAATGTGGGCTTGGGAGTTAGGCTGCCTGCACTCCCATTTCCTGGTTCGGTGATTTTAGGTGCTATACTCTTGCCTCAGTTTCCTCATCTATAAAAAGTATAATAATATATCCACCTTAAAGTGTTGTTTTGAGGATTAGATGAATTAATACACAATCACATACCACATAACAATGTTCTAGTCAATAGCAGACCACATGACTACAGTATGGTCGTCCCATAAGGTTATAATGGAGCTGGAAATTTCTATCACCCAGTGACACTGAAGCCATCGCAGTGTTGTGGTGCAATGCATTATTCACAAGTTTGGAGTGATTCTGATGCAATAATCTTACTGTGCTGCCATGTTGTATAAAAGTATTATACATGTAATTATGTAAAGTACATAATACTTCATAGTGATTAACAACTGAGTTATTGGTTTATGTATACCAGTATACGATCTACTTTTCACTGTTATTCTGGAGTGTGCTCCTACCTTGGAAAAACAAAGCTGTGAAACATGGGCCATGTTATGCTGCCAGCAGCCATACCCATTTTCTGCTTACCATGTCTCCTGATTGTACCAAGAGGCCATGTCACGTGACTTGCGTGACTGCCCCATGCCATCTAGGGCACATAAGTGTGCCCTGTGATGTTTTCACAGTGATCCAATTGCCCAGTGACACATCTCTCAGAACTATCCCTGTCGTTAAGTGGCCTATGACTGTACGCAGTTCAGAGTGGGGCTAGACATGCCAGAAGTGTTTAGTGTCTTCATCACGATGATCATGGCAGACGCCGGCATACCTTTCATTTCTGAACAAAACTTACAATGTATCTTTTTTTTTTTTAGTTGCTTTAGAGACAGGATGAAGTTTGGTTCTTTTCATGGTGAATACAAAAGCATATAATTAAAATGTCATCCTTCTGTGGATTAAGGGACTTCATGCAAAGCACAGAATGAAGTCCAGTAATGAAGTTTCCCATTAATTAAAATAACAACTTCCTTTTATACGAGAATAGAGCTAAATGTACCTTTATGATGCTATTGTTCTTAAAAGTGGTTCCATGTAGATTTGCAGTATGTTTTCAATTGTTTTAAAAATGGGTTATAGGATCTTGTAATAATTTCTGGGTCTGTTTAGTAAATTCATTGTTATGCAAAGAAATTACATTCAGAAATAGGAAACTACTTTATTTGCCTAAGAAATCATGTCACTCTCAGACCGTGGTAAATGTGCACTTCTGAGACACACAGCAAGCAGGACCACAGTGGAAAGTAACTGAGCCTGCAGGCTCTCTTCTTCCACTTCAGCTTCTTTCTAGTATGTTAAGTCCTACTAGTCTGGAAAACCAAAGTTCATTTCCAACCAGCCTATTTCTCTATTTCCACCGAGACGTGACAATACAGATTCACTTTTGGCTTAACTTTTTATTATCAACTTTCACATGTTTAGACGTTTAGGTAAAATCATCTTTACATCTGCATATCTAACTGCCAGGAGCCTTGCCCTGGAGTTGCTGGAACTCCTTGTCTATTCCAAGAGCCCAAGTGTCCCATTAGGGTGTCATATCCTGGGCAGAGCAAAAGGAGGGGAGCGGGGGCTCCCCAAAATATGAATACCCCTCAGATCAGAGAATGATAGCGTGCCCTGCCCGTGACGTTTGTCCTTTATCCCAGGACACACAGCCACCAGCTCTGTCGAGATGCCCCGGGAGCTGAGCCTCCCTGCCTCCTGCTTGGCCCTGTCTCTCTCGCCCAGGCCCCTAGGGCTGGAGAATCCTCCTTCCTCGGTATCTGCGCTCCCTGGCCCTCGTCCAGACTCTCCTCGAATGTGGCCATCTGCAGTCCTTTGCTGGCTGGTCTGGGCTTCCAGTTTCTCCCGCTCCCAAGGCCTGCTCCCAGCGCCCCGCGGGAAAACAGAACGCAGCGGCTCCCCCTACAGGACAGAGGAGGACATCTCCGCGGGGCCCAGGTCCTCTCCACTCTGGACCCGCAGAGAATGGCAGTGGGACAGTCCGTCCAGCCCCAGCGCAGTTCCCGGAGGGTATTTGCCCCAACCCCACTTTCACAAAGAGCTTCTAACGCAGTCTGGGGGTGAGATTAGCTGCAGCCCTAAAGATAAACTGACAGATGTTCCTGTGCACCTTTATCATGGGTATCATCACCAGACCACATTGCTTATGCAGGGCTAGACATTAGTATTTTTATTAGCTATATAATTGCTGTGTTGTTGTTTTAGAAAACTTTAAATGAAGAAAGGGTAACAAGGTCCTTGTCCTAGTCTGGGAAGGCCTGGCCAGAGGACCAAGGAATCCTCCTTCCGCTCAGGCTTCTGTGATTAGCAAGGTCTGGGAGTTGCCACCCTGGGGACCTTCAGTTCTGGCAGGGCTCTCACCTACCCTTGAGGACTCATTCTTGCCCTGCCTTTACTTGTTCTGGGAGGGACACATTCTGAGAATTTAAGCAAACTGTCCAAGCTTGGAGGAAACCATGGGCTGCAAAATCTTTCAGAACAAAGAATTAAGTATCTTTATAATTATATCCAGGCCTAGGTTTAGACCAGAGTTCCTATGGCCTCTTGAACTTCAAATAAATACCTATCTTGTTCCTTGTTTAAACAGGTGTAATGATATCGCGAAGACTAAATTTATTGAGGCAGGAAGGCAGCTCCCACAGCTGTCAGGAGCACACTGCCCTTTCATTCCTCACTGGAGGGGAAGCTAATTATACTGTCATAGAGCAAAATAAATTTACAATTTCTACCCTCGAGTTCAGTGAACTAGCAGGGTAAACTTTCTTCAGGGCTGCTCTTTGGCAGGGCTCAGGGCCAGCCTGGGTGGCACGTGCCACTGATACCTAGAGACTACTTAGGGTGATTCTGGGATTTGAAGGCTTGCTGTCCCCAGAATGCCTACACACACATACCAGTGGCATACATGTACACACACATGCATACACTCCCACACTGTAATGCACAACTCTCACACCCATTCACTCAGCACTCACTGTCTCTCACACACACACACACATTCGTGCACCTTGCACTCACTTTCATGCACACAAACCCATGAACTTACCAAGTACTCTCTCACACTTATGTAAGCACATATTTATACAACTCACACATACACGCACAGATTCAGCCCCCCACCCCATGCACACCTGTCCTCTGATGCTGGGCCACTGCCACTCAGCCATGAGTTTATTTCCATGGACCCCAGTTTCCTATCAAGATGCTTGGGACTTTCTCGATTTTAGTGTGTCAAAGTCTCACCTCCTCGGAAACCTCCCCTGCAGAGTCCTGGGCAAACTGGGATATTGGTCACCCTGAAATCCAGCCATCCAAGAAGATCCCTGAAGTCTTTATCAACATACAGTATCACGAGTGAGGTTTTTACAAGCTCTTTGGGGAGGGGCTCTCAGGCACTGTGACAGGTCCCCGCTGTTTCTGGGTCAGCCTTCCAGGCACACACAGACAAGCACCCCACAGCAGCCATGGGGGACACTGCACAGTGCTTGGTCCCCAGGCCCCATCCACACAGAGGGTGGCTTCAATGGCCTCTTCTGGGACTGGCCTCTGACAGGTGCACCTAAATCCAGTTAGGAAATAGAGGATTTCTGATGATGCTACTGGCTTAGGAACTTTCAACACAAACCCGTTTCTGCCACCAAAAGGAGCTTTCTGAACAGCAGTGGTGACTGTGACCAGCCACCTCCAATGGAGGAATCCCTAGGGAAAGGCAGTCTTGTATGAGTCAGAGAGCTCCTCTGGTGGGCAGGGTGTGACTGAAGAACATGTAAGAAGGGTGTGGAGCTGTGTTGGAGGAGACAGTAAGGGCTTTGGAATCAGCTAAAATCAGATTTGTATCTTTTTTCTTCACTTATCGGCTACAAATTTGTGGCTTTGAGGAACTTATGGAATAATTCCGAGCCTCTATTTTCTCCTTCTAAACCAGCACGTGCAAATAATACCTCTCTCAAAACATTCTTGCTGGTCTATCTAATGGCACAGGTCCTGGCTTAGTGAAGGTAGTGAGTAAATGACAAATGACAGCTCTTGAAAAAAATAAATGGGAACACTGTTTTATTCTTCATGTTCTTCTGGAATGTTCCCATCAAAGCCAAAAGGTGTTCTTTCCTCAAACAATTAAGTTCATGGAGAGTGCTGATTTCTATTGTTATAATAAATTATCACAAATGTAGTGGCTTAAAACAATGCAAATTTATTATATCAGAGTACTAGAGGTCAGAAGTCTGAAATGGGTCTCACAGGATTAAAATCAAGTTGTTGGAAGGGCCTCATTCCTGCTGGAGGCTCTGGGAGAATTCATTCTTTTGACTTTTCCAGTTTCTAGAGTTTTCCTGAATTCTTTAGTGGACAGCCTCTCCCTTCATCTTCAAAACAAGCCATTTGGCGTCTTCACATCTTTCTCTGTCTCGAACTCTCCTGACCCTTTCACTTACAAAGATCCTTGTAATTCACTGGGTCCCTTCAGATATTCCAGGAAAAAAATCTCTCCCTCTCAGGATCAACTTCACCACATCTGTAGAGACCTCCTCGCCACCTAAAGGAACATATTCACAGGTCCTCACTATTAGGAAGTGCACATTTTTGAGAAGCCATTATTCTGCTTCCTGCTTTGGGAGAGCTTAGTGGCTTTAAACTTTTTAATCTTCCAAAAGGTTTTCTCCAACCTTTGACACCTGTTCCTGCTTGCCTAGTAGCAAATGCTGGCAGAAGGCTTAAAAAAATACTGAACAGATTAACATCACCAAAATATTTAGAAACTGCCAGTCAGGTAGTTTCCTTCATGCATGTATGGATGTGTGAACCTGTTTACTTGTGGTTGTGATTTTATAGTATGTGACATAACAGTGTCACAGTTTTTGCTTGTAAAATTGTTTCAAGCATGTTCGTAGGGACTGAGTGGTTATGCTTAATTCTGCAGAAATAGCTCTGACTTTGCAGACACTCTGATCTGACAAGTCTGATGATCACCTCTGGGAGCTGCCAGGCTTAGGACTTTACAAGACCATGTGTCCTGCATGGGAAACCCGAGACAGGAAGAAAACATTGGACTATGCAAGTGAGTTCAGAGTATGTGACTTTTTAAATGTTCTTCAAATGAGTCAAGAACTCCAATCTGGACTTTGGATGGAAACTGGAACTCAGTGGGAGGTCTTTGAGGGTGGAGGATGGGATTGCTTTCAGTCTTTCAAAACACAAAACAGGTGGTTTTCAGTGGTGCTGGCTGGAGGGGGAGGAGGTGTGGAGGGAGGAGTAATACAGAGTATACAGGCTCTCGGCAGATGGGGATGGGGCTGGTGTCTGCTGCCTGGGCTGCCACCTGAGGGTGAGCTGACAACTGAGGCTCAGGGACCCCCTGCGTGCTGCTGGGGGATAGACTGGGACCACCAGGAGGCCCAGGGAGGAAACTGGAGACCCCATGGGGAAAGGATTTTCTTCGCCAGAGAACCATTGCTCAGCTCAGAGGCCACAGCTTGGGGAACCCACAAAAGTAGGAGTCCAGCCAAGCCAGAAGCTCCCTAAAAAGAAGACCAAGGAGCAGAATGGTGCAGTGAAGCAGCAGTGATGAGGTCGACCAGGAATCCATAAGCCCAGCCAGAGGCAGGATCACCCAAGCCCATGGGAGGCTTTAATTGCTCTAGGGTAAGAGGTCTGTGCTATGTAAACATGCTAGCTGCCTTCGTTTTCGCATCTTTTCATTTTTTTTGGTTTGTTTTACTTTTTCTTGTTGTCAATGTTTTAGTAAAACTTTAAATAATTAAACAGGGCCCTTGTCCTTGCCTGGGAAGTTCCAGCTGGAGAATGAAGGAGTCCCGATGCAGCTCAGGCCCCTGGTGAGGTGAATCATGGAAGTGTGATGAATCAGGACCCCACGAGTGGCTGCTCTTGAGCCCCTTGAGGAGTCTTTAATGACTTCAGTACATTGTACATGCCAGGGAAATGGTGATGCTAACAGTGTTTTAAACACCAGGGATGGAAAGAGAAGAGCCTTCCACTTAGGCCTCAGAACAGACAATTTGAACACACCCGGCCCTGCTCACACAGAGGCTGGACTGCAGTACTGTTTATGCAGCTTAGCAGGTAACCAAAAATGCCTCTTGGCTCAGAGGAGGGGCTTGGCTGCCCATTTCTCTTTTACACTCACTAGCCCTTATACAAAATACATAGAACAAATATAAATATAAGGGCAAAGAACAAAATGAATAAAAATGTATCTATATTCTTCACAACAGATCTGTCATCAATTAGCGCTAGCCTCTGACAAGTGGCAAGCCTTAAAAATGCTCCACCATGTTTTCAGCCTGAGGTTATTACAGTACTGTGTTCTCTAAATGAGTATTCTAATAGCCATTTTCCTGACAAGACAGACTCAGGATAGTAAATGGCAGCCAGGTAAGGTGGCTGGCACATGCCTTGTAATCCCTGCACTCTGGAAGGCTGAGACAGGAGGATAGGAAGTTCAAGCTCAGCTTGGGCAAGTTAGTAAGACCCTGGTTCAAAATTTTAAAAAAAGGAAAAGATAAGAAAAGGGCTGGATATGTAGCTTGGTGAGAAGGCCCTGAGTTCAATTCCAGTAGAGAAGAAAAAGAAAGAAAGAAAGAAAGAAAGAGAAAAGAGAGAGAAAGAGAGAGAGAGGGAGAGAAAGAAAAAGAAAGAAAGAAGTGACACCTAGAAGTGATCCTGCGATCAAGGGATAAATCTGTGACCAGAATAAGGTCCAAGGTTTCCAATTCACTGTTTATTCCATTCAGCTTCAAAATATCTCAGTCAGCTACACAGCAAATGGGTGTCCCAGGACTGGCAATGACTGATAAGTCCCACAGCGCTAGTACCAGATATTGTCAGAGAAACTTCTCCACTGTTCACACTTGAGGGTGTCTGGGGAGTGGAAGCAGAGAGGGGGTGGGTAATTTATTCAGGAGCTGGAATTTATTCAGGAAGCTGAGGAACAGATTTGGAAAGCTTATTACTTCAAAGCCCACCAGAGAACTCCCATAAAACACAGACCCTCTGCAACAACCAGGGAATGATTTAAATCCAGTTGGAATTTCTAGGGAGAAGGAGTAAAACTTATCAGCTCTGCTCAGAGCCTCATGAATAATTTTTCACCTGACATGCAACCCTCAACCAGCAGAAATCTGGGATGGCCAAAGGAAAACAGGTTTCCAACTCATCTTTGTTCCCTGAGCCTTATTCCTAAGTGGGGAGAACCAGGATGGGAGAGGGAAGCTGAGACAGGAAGCACATCATTTTCAGACGCATTATATTTTGTCCTTGTGTGAGAAATACTGGATAGAAAACACATTTTCTGCCAGCTGAAACCTTGCCAGCTGGGTTGGCTCAGGGAGAGGCCATGCACCCACATAGGGCCAGCGTGCAGAAGTCACTTGAAGTCCCTCTAGGCTAGCAGAAAGGGGGACTCAAGATGAATAATCACCTAAGCCCGGAGCCCCAGACTATGCTGCGGGTCCTGCGCCTCCCTGCAGAGGCAGCAACAGCTGGGTCCGGAAGCGGCTAGCGGGGCTGGGAGAGGGTTTCCGTAGCTTCTAAACAGCCTTAGATGGCCAGTGTTGGGGGAAAGGGGGTGGCAGGGTGGTGCAGATCGTCTGAACCATCTGGAGGATCTCAGGAGGCCTCGGTCCCGCAGAATCAGCCCCCTTCTGTGCAACGAAGGGCCGCTCGACGACCAGGGCGGATGGCGGCCCCGCTGTCCGCCCCCCCCCCCCCCGTGTTCAGCCACCCGCAGCACCGCTGCCCCCCCCCCCCGTGTTCAGCCCCCCGCAGCACCGGGGGACAGGGCCCACAGGTGGCCGTGACTGCGCCTTAAGGAAAATTGCTTCAACCCTCAGGTGGGCCTTGCACCCTGGTAAGAAGGGCGGCGAGCTCTTCTCGCTTGGCTTCTGGCCATCCTCAGCCTACCTTCCCAGCAGCTAGCGACCTCCTGTCACCTCCTCCCCATTTTGCAGATACTGGGACCCTGAGATACTGTGAGCCTAAAAGACATCAACAAGAGCATAAAGTAATTGTGCTGATCCTGACATCTCTGGAAAAAGCAGAAATTTAAATTCAGGAGCCAGTCTTTGATATCTAATTAGGTAGACACCTTCCCTTTTTCTGGTTTCTCCCCTTTCCCTCTTGGTATTGACTTTTGCACATCTCTGTCATTCCTTCCAGGGTGAAGGACTCACCTGGCTCCCAAATTTAATTCTGATGCATGTGAACCAGTGCTAGCAAAAGGTTCTGGCCAGAGGGACATAAACATAGAAACACACCCATCAAAAATCAATCACATCTTGGTGTGTTATCAAGAGTGACATGTAATTGTTTAATAAAATATTCCTCAGTCTTGGCGGGGGAGACCCTTGCTCTGAAATGATTTGCATGATTTGTTTCACTGATGATATTTATTTTGAAATTTCAAATAACCTTACAGACAATATAAAGTGTTTATGTTCCGTCAAACTAGACTTGGGCTCAAAAGGATTGTGAAACTGCTGTTCTAATGTTAATAAATGGTCAAATTAGAAAAAATAAAATGCCTTTAGAGGGGACAATACTGACGCCAGGCTAGTGGAAACCAAGAGTAGTTCTAAAAACAAGTCCTTTCCTTTCTTTGTCTTATTAGTATATTAATTCTTTTTTTTTTTAATAGTGTAGGGGGTTGAACCCAGGGCCTTTACACTGAGCTACATTCCTAGCTCCACTTTTATTTTTTTGTTTTGAGACAAAGTCTCACTAAGGTGCTATTTTATCCAGACTGGGCTCAAACTTGTCAACCCTCCTGTTTCAGTCTCCCAGGGTGCCGGGATTGTAGGCTTGTGGCACCATGCTAGGCTTGTATATCGATTCTTAACAGAAGAGAGCAGCCAGACCACTTCAGGCCTGGTCTTGTCTAGTGTGAAGAGCCAGGAGAGGAGGTTCCAAGCTACAACTCCGCTGTGCCCTTGGAAGCTGGTCCAAATGGGCAGAGAGGGATCATCTAAGTGCATCAACGTCAGAAAAAAAAGGGCACAGCACTGCTCCTTCTGGAAACTGTCACTGAGACTGCCTAAGGCTTTGACTTGTGGTTTGCTTCTTTACGCCAGGACTCTGGGCCTCCTGTTACTCAGCATCTGCTTGTCTAGCTGGGCAGTAGCCCAAGCCACCAATTTTCCATTTTCCTTTCTGCTGGCTTTTTTTCCCTCCTTGGAAGTTTGGCAATTCATTAACATCTCCACCAGAGGGAGGGCAGGAGAAAGAAAAGCTTGGAACTCAAATTGGCCTTGTGGTTCTTAGTAGTTGCTACTTCGAGGGCTGAGTTTGGTGGGAAAAGAGCAGTGCTGTTGGCTACAATGAGATTTGGGGATTATTGGAGGGTTTAATCTGGTCTCACATCTACCATTTCCACAAGTAATTAGAGGTTACTAGTCACATTCAGAAGTCACATTAGTCTCAAAGAATTTACAGAAAATCTAAATAGGCTTAAATACCATCTTGGAGCCCAGAATGGTAAGCTGTATGCTCCAGATAATTAACATTTTTAGAGCCTTTTCCACCCTCCACCCCACCCCTTGGGCTACAGACACTCCTAGGTAACTGTTCTTTGAATACATTTGAAATATGACATATTTTTTAGGAAGGGATAAACTAAGTGGTGCTTCTGTAGTATGCAACAGTTTCCAAAGCAATTTTATATTTGTTCCCTTATTTGATCTTCATAGTGGCTATGGGATAGGAAGACAAAAATTCTCATCTCTATTTCCTTCTGCTGAGGAGACTTAGCACCAGTTAGAAAGCTAGTAAGTACAGAGCAGAATTAGAAAGCAGGCCTTCAGACCATCTCCTCCATAGCCATTAGAATCCTGTTACATCATAGTTTCTTATTTGACTACATTATTGTGCCAGCTATATATTCTATAAGTAACTATTACACTTGAAAAAGCTAATCTTACACTGGTGTAATTGTGTAGATCATATTCATGAAAAAAAATTTACTGCTTTTTTCTTTGGAATTCCATTATTGCAATTCTACTTATTAGTTGTATTCCTCTCCTAATAATCGGCAGGGTTTTAATCTGTGTTGGACAGTTTCTTACAGTCACTTACAAAACATCACTGTATCCCATGGACTTTCTTTTCTATTACTAGAATCTGAGTGGATACTGAAATATTCCCCAAAGATACACATCAAGACCACAGCTTAATAAATGAACCCCAACCATAAATACAATGTCTAGTTTATGTAATAACTGCAAATTGTATCTCCATCGATATTTTTAGAAAGATTGATTTTTAAAAATGCTCTGACATATCCCACATGCTGATAGTCCAATCCATGCTCAAAAAAACATTTCAGCCTTTTCCATCAGCACCATTCACATTGTAGAATACCCATGTTGTAGAGGCCTCCCAAAGTATTTCCTTAAACCTCTGCCAGCCTGGAGCTGGGGGTGAGGAATGGTGATATTATATAAATATCTGCACTGAGTTCTTGGATAAAATTGCACAATAGCAATATATGGTGAAAGGTAGATTTTCCCCTGAGACTTTATTCTTGGAATACGTTAAAATGCACATGTCTCCGTTTCTGCTCCTTAGAAGCTGGTGTGCAGATGTGAAATATTGGAGTGGTGGAAATGATGCTGTCTACAGTTTACATGATGTCTAATAGGCCTCCAGAATGTGCTTAAAAGGCATCGTTCAGAATGAGACCCCTAACCTTCTTTGACGTAATTGTCTTTCTTCGGAGACACATCTTGAAGGAAGGATGAAGATTTGAAAAGGGAATTAATTTTCTCAACCAGACTTACTATTTTCTCCTATACTTTATGGTAATCTTTTTTTAAAAAAAAAAGCTAATTATAGACTCTACCTGAATAATGCTGGTGTTTGAGTGACCGCATGTCGCTGTATCTTGTTTATGACTCTGTCAAGACAATTCTGGTGATTTCACTCATGTGCTGTCGCTGTTTCGAATCTGAACATTATTTCCACTCCAATGTTTCCAGCTTTGCACAAAACAGGAATTTGAAGTGGGGGACCTCTTAATAACTACTGTTTTGATAATTTTTGCATGGAGTTATTCTGATTTTCTGCAAAATGTATACTCCCAGAAGAACATTTGAAAAATGTTAGGAGTCTTACTTTAAAAGCTAATTTTCTAATTTATATTTTAAAATAGCACTAAGGCAGCATCTCATAATTAAAATATGATTTCCCCTCTATTTTTCTATGCTCAATAAACTCTAACTATT
The DNA here is from genome assembly GCF_053883595.1 of Heterocephalus glaber. Lineage (NCBI taxonomy): Eukaryota > Metazoa > Chordata > Mammalia > Rodentia > Bathyergidae > Heterocephalus > Heterocephalus glaber. The sequence continues at coordinate 1,316,775 of NW_028258471.1, read as the reverse complement.
ACAATATATTGTGAAATGTAAGACTTAGACTAGGGCATTAAACAAAGAAGTTAAAGGCTTTGAGGAGATTTTTAAAGTTCCAGTTTCCTAATACCAAGAGTGGGACCTGGACCAACTTCATGGTGTTTAATACATTTATTCCTTGTCTTCTAAGCACAATAATCTCTAACCACCACTTGATCATTAGAGATTTATATTCACTATAATTTATATCAACTTATATCTGGGGACTTTTTTCCCCCCCTACAATGTTTGGCAGCCAACTGCTGGTGGAAACTAGGATGTTTCACATTAGTCAGCAGCCTTCTTAAATTATTTCTGTGCAATAATTTATGGTGGATTACAAATTCTTATATGGCATTTAAAGTTAATGATTAGGCAGAGAAATATATCAGAAATATGATTAGTCGCATGTGTATTTGGCTTATATGGTTTAACTCTACTTGTGTTATAGGAATTGCTGTTTAAAAAGATATTTTGGGGCATATATATTTTCCAATGAAAGACAGCTAGTTTTTAAAGAAAAAAAGATATACTCTTCTAAACTCTCTTCTCTAAGTAGTCATAAAAGTAGTTTCTATTTCATGATGGCTATTTTCAGCATAGTACTGGCATGTGGTATAAAATTATAAGAACTGACAATGGTAAAAATCTCTTGCTTCATAATTTGAAGTCAAGATGTAGAAATCCTAACAAAATATGAATTTTGATGAAAATGGTAGTGTTTCTGCTTCACAGACAGGAATTAGTTATGAAGTGATGTGCTCTAAGCAGAGTAAGTAATAAAATGAAATTCAGAGTTCCTGTGTCAAGTCTCAGGGTGAGCTACTTCCTAAGTAATTTTCCTTTCTCTATGTGGTTATCCTAAATGCTTTTAAAATATTCATTCAATTTCTTTGATTACTGAGGAAAGAAAGACATAGAAGAACAGTCTTGAAAGTTGCATTAAAATTTTATTCACATAGAAAATACTCCCATGATATCTCTTTTGCATCTGAGACAGATATTTCTTCCTCTTGCTCCTTCTTCTCTCTTCCTATTTAACAGTGGCTTGAACTTAACTATTTATGATTCATTTTGTGAAAAGATAGGCTTTCTCTGAGGGTACTAAAAAGTCCTAAAGTGGTTTTTAGAGACTAGCAGCAACAAGGAACTATTTTCCTTCATGCTGTAAAATAAAGTCATTGTCAATAGATTACAACCTGCAATAAACTATTAAAAAAGGAATTTATGATGGCTGGTTATTATTCTCCTGAAATAATGTTGTTCCAAGTCTGTCCTTGTCAGTCATCCTTGGGAGTCACAAGCTGAACTGCAAACAAAGGGAGGGTCTGGGTGCATACAGAGGCTCAGGGTAAATTACCCAGGGAGGGCCTGGCCTGATGGTCCTTTATGCCCTCCATCACCTTTTCAAAGCCACAAAATAATAGCCACATGTGTAGTTTATCCTGGCTGCATGAAAAGGCACCTGTTTGTGAGGAGGAGTTTGGATTGTGGATTAGAAAAATATTTGCATGGCTGGTAACAGTGGGTTATGGGGGCATGCTCGAAGAGGGTGGGGAGTGGCAGATGTTCCTGCTAATATGTGTCCTGGTAGCGCCCCGTGAATGCTTTCCTTTGCTGAAGCTCATCTATCTGATGAGCTTTCAGGGAATTCTTGGGTCAGCAGAGAGAAGAGGATGCACACATTCTGTCTTTTGCTGCATGTGTGCAGAGGCTGTGGAGGAGGAGAGGAACCAGTAGAAGAAAGAACAGAATTACACACCAGTGACTGGATTAGTTGAAGGCTGAGGAACCAGAAAGGGTCTGTTGATGCTTGAGGACCCCTGAAGTTTGGGGGCCCCACTGGGAGAGAGAGCTATGGACAGTGACTTTCAGGGCTAAGAATAATGAAACTGTGGGGTTGAGGAAGGGGGCAAGATTACAATCCATTAAGAGGGGGAATAGGATAAAGAGAAAGAAGAAGAAGGAGGATTAAAGAGGAGACAAAGGGCTGAGAATGGTTTGCTTGCATTCCAAGGGCTGAAGCTGTAAAATTCTATGTTCCAAACCTTTATGATATAAATCACCATTTCCTGAAGAAACTAATAGAATTTCACTGGTAAAATGATGGCTTTCTTTATTTAAAAATTTTTATATTTGGGCCGGGGATTTAGCTCAGTGGTTTCCCCGCCTGCTACGCAAGCGCAAAGGCCTGAGTTCGATCTCCGGTACCAAAAAGAAAAAATTTTATATTGTACCTGCAAATGTGGGGGTAGAAAAGCTCTCCAAAGTTAGGATGAATATTGTTTAATGTTAAATGCTAAAGGAAAGAAAGCTGGCTTTAGAATGAGACTAACAATTAGAACCATCTCTTCTTGGCCATTAATTTAAATAAGAATGTTCTAACACATGGTGCCATTCCATACTTATTCCAGGAAGGCATCAGAAGCATAAACTGAGGGTATTTTTGAAATCCAGCTTGCTTAACTCTCAAGCAATGTCTGGTGTTAGTACCTGTAGAAAACAGAAGAGCTAGCACACTACTGTTTTACTGCCATGATTTTGAAAATGTGGCAAAGCTTTGCTGTCATATAGATGGATTCATGAACTTATTTTGTGTAATAAAAAAACCTAATGACTTGATTGAGGAAAAATTATTTTGATTCATATCATTGAAAATCAAAATTCAGAGTTAAAAATCATCACTTAATACTAAGCTCTAATTTGTAATTGTTGCCTCAATCAATATAAGTGATACAGCCTTTACCATTCATTCTCTCACAGGGTTGCTCCTATAGTTTCACAAGAGTTTTCTTTTTTAAAAAAACTCCTTTTTATTATTACATGTTTGCAATATGAAATGACTATATTCACCATGTGGAACTGGTACATGTACATAACAGATCGTAATTCTTTTTATTCTCCCCACACACCTCTCACAGGAGTTTTCTAAACCTCGTATCTCATGAAAAATCTGAAATCTTCTAAAACTTTGTTATAATGGCTGAAATTTTAAAATTAATAGAAAAATTGTAATGAAACAAATGTTCTGTGCCAAAATAATGCTAATTTATATTAATATAAATGCTAATTTATATTTAGCCTTTTTAATACAAAAATTTCAGAGTAGCCACTATCCACTAACCTTTATGGAATGATGACCTGTGTCACAATCCTCACCTCTCTCATATGTGCAAAGCTGGGATGTTTTGAGAAAAGTTTATCAAGGGTCATTTTTAAAGGATTGAAACTATCAATGGTAACCTTTTAATGGACTATCTACTTTTGGCGAAATGTTGCCATCAATGTTGTCCCCTTCTGAAGTGCACTTATTACATCTGCCATTACAGTGTCAAATTAAAATGCATTTAAGACATGTAAAGAAGACAATTTCTTAAATACAGAAAAAGAGCATGGAAGACAGTGTTCATTCTTGTAACATAGTATAAATAAATACCAGAACAAAGAAGACTCAACTCATCGGCTCTCTGGACAAATTACAGAGACTCTGAGATATGTTTAGCTATTCAAAACTTAAGAGAACTTGTCACTGCACAAGAAAAATAAAATCCAATCAAAAATATGGTTTTCTACAATACTTTTCTAATTATCACCTCAGCTTT